>NC_086154.1:15836923-16155065 GCF_035149785.1 Candoia aspera | reverse complement strand
AATTAGTCCCTGCAGTTTTCTCAGCAAGATTTTCGGACGTGGTTTATCCCCGCTGCTGGGGGGCGGGGGGTGGTGGGACACTGGCCAATGTCACCCAGCCGGCCTCGTGCCTCAGGCGGGCCCTGCACTTTCTCAGCGGTTTCGCCCTCACAGTCTCCAGCCCGGTGCCTTAACACCCCAGCGGCTCTCTGTTCTTAGTCACGGGGAATACTGGAACCAATCAAAGCACTCAGCCGCAGCCTCGACAGCCAGTTGGGTCCAGTGGTTAAGGCACGGGGCTAGAGACCAGGAGTCTGTGAGTTCTAGTCCCGCCTTAGGCATGAAAGCCGGCTGGGTGACCTTGGGCCAGTCCCTCTCTCTCAGCCCAACTCCTTGCAGTTGTAGCCTAGCCTCCCCGCGGGGCAACCCGGGCAACGCACGGCTAAATAGTCTACGCATCTGGCGGCTGGACCTCACAAGGATTTCGCAGCAAGAAAAAGCAGCATGAACACCCAACTGCTATGCCATACGATTAAGAAAAGAAAAGAAAACCGCAGCGTTCTTACTTTTCCTGGTGGTGGAGCGCGCAATGCCTCTGGATGGAAAGGCAGGGGGAAGCGGGAACATGCGAAAGGAGAACACAGGGTTTGTGCTCGCTCTGCAGCCCTATCAATCCCGGGGAGCAGAGGACACGCTCTTCTCAGGGCCAGGACGCTCCCGCTCAAAATTAAAAACAGGAAAGGCAAAAGCAAACGCGAAGCCGACTCCTTGTCCCGAGAGCAGGTGGCGGAGCGGCACCCCCGGCGTTCTTCCGAACTCTTCGGATTCGTTTGATGTCGGTGTTGCCAGTGGCCCAAAAGTTTTTTAGCAAAAGGCGCCCCTGAAAGTGCCCCAAAAGTAGCCCCAAAAGCCGGCAACCCGCAAGCCCCTAAAACTTTCGACTCCGCCCAACTCCCGCTCCAGCACTGCGTTGCCTTTCCGAGAACACTGAATCGGGAAGCGGGGTTTATGCGAGTGCACGAGTGGGAGGTGTTCAGCGTCAGAAGGGAACACAGCGGGGGAATGACTTCTCAGGGGGGGTGGGAGAGGGGGCTGGGGCGGGGACTGGACTAGACGAAGCTGCATCTCTGCGTCTGGCAAAAGGAAGCCAGGACATCTTGGAAAAGCGAAGTGTCAAAAGAATCTGGCAGGAAGGCAAAATAAACAAAGCTTCTTTTTGCAGGAGAGGAACGACGACGGGACACACAGGCAAGGTGAGAAAGTGAGAAAGCCCTGCTGATTTTGACACACATAATTTCATCACTCATTCAGAAACCACTCTAGGAAATTTATTTAAGCTGGTGCACTTCAGGAACACATACAAGAAAAGCGCTGTACGTAACAATTCACAACTGTTGTTAAGAGAAAGAGGACACATTACCCTCTAGATAGTTTGATGATAACATCCCGACCCCCACCTCCCGAAACTGTTTAAGTTGGCGTCCGTTGCCTGAGAATATAACGCCGCCTTAATGAACCATTTCCATATTACTTCACCTTCCCCCCGCAGCTTCAAGCAAAGGATCGTTACCTTGTGGTGCTGGAGCTTGAGCACCTCAATGATGCCATGAGCTAAACCGTGAAGGGCCACCCAAGACGGGAAGGTCATGACAGAGAGGTCAGACTAAATGCGATCCCTGGGGAAGGTAATGGCAACCCACCCCAGTATTCTTGCCGTGAAAACTAAATGGATCAGTACAACCAGAGATATGTCGGTATACCATCGGAAGGTGAGACCCCCAGGTCGGAAGATGGTCAAAATGCTACTGGGGAGGAACAGAGGATGAGCTCAACTAGCCCCAGACGTGATGACGCAGCTAGCTCAAAGCCGAAAGGACGGCTAGCGGCCGACGGTGCTGGTGGTGAACGGCAAATCTGATGTTCTAAGGATCAACGCTCCATTGGAACCTGAAATGTAAGATCTGTGAGCCAGGGCAAATTGGATGTGGTTATTGGTGAGATGTCAAGATTAAAGATAGACATTTTGGGCATCAGTGGACTGAAATGGACTGGAATGGGCCACTTCACATCAAATGACCACCAGATCTACTACTGTGGACAAGAGGACCACAGAAGAAATGGAGTAGCCTTCGTAATTAAGAGTAAAGTGACTAAAGCAGTGCTTGGATACAATCCAAAAATGATAGAATGATCTCAATTCGAATTCAGGGCAAGCCATCTAACATCACAGTGATCCAAATATATGCCCCAACCACAGATGCTGAAGAAGCTGAAGTAGAGCAGTTCTATGAGGATCTGCAGCACCTACTGGACAACAGGCCTAAAAGAGATGTTATTTTCATCACGGGAGACTGGAATGCTAAGGTGGGCAGTCAAATGACACCTGGAATTACAGGTAAGCATGGCCTGGGAGAACAAAACGAAGCAGGACATAGGCTGATAGAATTTTGCCAAGACAACTCACTCTGCATAACAAACACTCTCTTCCAACAACCTAAGAGACGGCTTTATACATGTGTTGCAGAAATGAAGACTAGGACGCTCGGGTCTTCATTCAGGAAAAGAGTTTAATATGCGCATAGGTTCAGACAAGCCCAAGCTTCAAAATCTGAACCCCGAAGGTTCGGGGTCCTACCTCTTTTATACCCCCCCCCCCACCGGATTATTGCTTAGCATAGAATAAGTGACAACCGCAAGATATATGGTATATGTTTAAAAACAGGTCTGGTGGGAGTCTGGTGGTCTTCCTGTTCTTTATCTTTGTTCATTTAGGTGCTACATAATATACGTGCATCCTGTTTCTTATCTGCCTGTCCAGCTGCTCCCCAACATACTATACATGCAACCTATAGTTTCCTTGACCCTTATTCCACCTCATTCCCCCCTTTGAAAGTATTCCGCCTTTTCAGGGCAGATTAGTTTCACTAAGGTCATCATCGGGGATAGACTGATATTCCCACATGGCCAGGACTTGTGAGGTAGCCTCCCTTTTTGCTAATAGAGAGATACTGTTGGTGATTGCTTTCCCTTTGCTCCTTTGCTATTAGCTAATATTAGTATTTACACCTTAAAATCTCCCCCAACCACGATCTATATGATATTGCCTTATATGGCTATATATATATAGATCTTCATTATTTCTTTATAAATTGTATTTTTCCATATCTTACAATTCCCCCCTTTCTCCGCCAACAGCACACCCAATGCCATCCCACTCTCCCAGGCCGCCCCACTAGTGGCATCCAGCCGTTCTGCAATACCCTTCACAGCATCTCCGGTACCGTTCATGAACCCCTGTTGGCCACAATAGATGTAGTTGATCCAATCCGTCGACCATCACCCACCAAAACAGAAAGGATTCAAATCCCGCCAAAATTTGGCCTCTAGCCCTGAACTCATCCGGCACTCCCCTAGGCACTCCCACCCCGTCTACACACACTTCACTGTCAAATGATCCTCCCGGTGCATCCCTCTTATTCCTTCTGGGTTTTAAAGCACCCCTTTCAAATGCAAGAGTAAATGGAATGGCTACTTAGCTGCTGCTCACAAGCAAACTGGCCAGCCTTGTGCTTTAGCTGCTTAGAGAAGTTTGCCACAGGCCGTTCTCAATTTCTGAGTTAGTACCCCATTTGCAACCCCTTTGTTTTCAGAAGCAAACAAAACAAAACAAAAGGCTTCCTCAGGTACTTATTCTCAGGAGAACAATTGGCAAGGCCTGGGGCCACCTCAATTTCGCCTCCTGAGCCAATTTTGCCACTGCCCTCTTTAAGAGCCCATTAGCCTTTTCTAAACCCATGTCCACCACACAACCAGCAATTAAGATATTTAGCCTGACAAGCTATTTTCTGAGTTAAAGCTATTAAGGTGTTAAATTCTTCACCCTCCTTCAATAGTTGTTCATCAGTCCACTCGTGACTCAGGCGCCAGCCTATAAGGCTAACAAATCCAAACCAGTGGATTAACCGTAGTTCCATACTACAGGTAGGCTGGATTTCAGAATTGTACCCTAATCCCTTTTCATATGGAAATATAAATTCCCTATTGTTCTAAATTGAGTACATCTTCAAAGCTTCCCTTGAACCCTGTGACTCTCTTTTCCAGGTCCAGGGACTATTATGGTCATCAAAACTACAAGGTATTAGAAAAAAGTTCAGGCGCATGGTGCGCCCTATTTCTTGGTCTTTCTGGGGCTGCACAGTCCAGTGTCCAGCAGTATTTGGCAACACCAGTGTCTTCCTTAGGGTTTCTCCCAACTCAGTTGCCAACTCCCCTCCATCTGGTTTAACTCGATTTCCAGACTTAAAAGGATGCGTCTGCTGTTCCAACAGAAGGGTTCTGTGTTCCTGTAGATAGGGAGACAAGGACAAGACTTGCGCAGATAACTGTTTCAAATACTTGCAGACAAATGTCTTCCCCATGGTATGCATGTCTCCTACTTCTCCACTAAGAATTCCAAGATAGAGTCACCCATCTCAAATGGACTGACTCCTAGTCTTTTCTTAGGAGCAATCCAGAGACTTAGTATTGTCACTAAAAGGCCTGTGTCCATGTTAATCCTGCCTTTGGTCCTAGCCTCTCCAAGTGTCTTTTCAGCCTATAAAGAAAGCCTTTCATCCATTCTAAGAAACAGTTCACCCCAAACCCCCCTTTGGAGGTTCCCCTGGAGTTGAACTTGGTTGGTCTTTGGGTTGTCCTTTTGGCATACCACACATCTCTCACACACACCTGTTTGGCTTCCAAAAAGATTCCAGGACAAATAAATATTCTAGACACACAATCCCCTAAAGTGTTTGTCCCATGTGACTAGATTGGTAGGTGTAGTTTTGGATATATCTAAGCACTACTTTGGATAAAACTAATTTTCCTGCCCTAGCAAAATACCACCTTAAATAAGTAGGCTGGCCATCTCTTTGCCACCTGACCCAATTGCTTAAACAACAAGTCTCTTTCAAAACCCCCAAAATTGGGTCAAGACTTTTACAGCCAAACCTCTAATTTTAATATATATATATAATGACTTAAAGTCATTTTTTTTCAGTAAAAACAATATTATATTTCAATTGCCAATATTTAATTCCCCAATAACTTCCCTAAAATCAAAACTTGTAAAACTAGAAAAAAAGCATTGACATAAGAGTTTATCTAGTGTTTGGACTGTTTCCATAGCCAAGATTGTTAAAACAAAAAAACAAAAAAACAAAAACAAAATTCAGATAGATCATATCAGTCCATGGAAGCTCTACTAAAACCATACATTGTCCAAAATTTTTCCTCTCTCTCTCTCCTGTTTTTATCATCATGTGCCATGTTGAGGAGTGATTAAAATTTAATCCATATAAAATTTATAAAAACACACACTTTTCTAAAACTGGAATGCCAGGGGCAGAGCAGAGTGGAGCTGTGAGAGCAAAGGCATGCCCCCCCTTCTCTCTGAGTCATTGCCTCTCTGAAACTGCCCACATCCCCCCCCCTTTTCACAAGAGGAGTAATCATTTCCTTCTACAGCAGAAAGAGAAATCTCTGAAACTTAAAAGATTGTCCCTGATGTGTGTAAAGGCACTGCAAAAGGAAGAATCCTAAAAAGATGGGGGAGTAAAGGATCTTCTGTAAAAGCATTGCCCCTCCCCTCTGTCACCCCTCTGTCCCCTCATCTGGATCCTCAAGCCTGTAACAAGCAGGCAAGAGGCAGACTGAAGGGGGGAGTTTGGGTGAGACTGGGCAAATAATGAAACACACATACTCCTCAAACAATTAAAGAACAAACAAAACAAATGGGAAAGGATTGACAAAAACCTTTCAACTTTCCCTTAATATGCATTCAAATTACACAAATCACAACACACATACACAAAACCAGAATAAATGGTGGATGCAGGCATGGCCAGAACCTGCAGCCTCCTAAGGAATAGACTCACACAATCTCTCAACTCTCTTTTCACAACTCAAAACAGTTTCTCAACCTTACATGTACGCGCACATTCGGACAAACAAATGCTCTCAAAAAGAAAACCGCACACCAATGCCTCAACAGGCTGTTGCCACATGCACTCCATCACAGCCCTGCAGGAACACAGAAGCTCTTCCTCCCTGCCTCTCAGCCAGGAGAAAGGAATGCTTTATTAAAAGGGCGATGGCTCCCATCAAGATGAATCTAGCTGCTCCCATGCCTATTGGAGACAATCCACACTCAACTGCCCTATTGTGATTTAACTCAACTCCCCTCCCCAGAGAGCCTGCGTCTCTCCAGGGCCTTTTCACGCGGTGAGTTCTCTTCTCTAATGTCTCTTCTCTGATCAGGGTCCAGCCTGCACCCTGCCTGTCACCGTTGTTTCCCGAGCCCTCCATTCCATGGAATACCTCCTCGACCCAATCTTCCGAAAAGCTCCCCCTGCCTCCCCCTCTTTGGGGCCGCAAACCTTGAGCTAAAAACAAGGCATTTCATCTTTCTTTTTCTCTCTTCCTCCTGGGGTTGCCCTGCAAACACCCTGTTCATTTATGGGCTCTGCCAGCACCCCCCCCCCCCAACTTTTGTAGTTTTCTTTCAATATCCTCCCAACTTTTCCCTTTTCTGTCCCATTTCAATAACCATCCTCTGTTCCTCCAATGTCAGGAAGACTGATAAGAAAGTCTGAATATCTTGCCACATTGGATTGTGGACTTGCTTCAATCCAATCCACAGACTCTCAACTAAATCACGATCTTTGACACTTCAGCAAAGCTTCGATCCACATACAGTTGCCAGTCCTCAGCTCTCTCACAAACAAGACACAGTTATAAAATTCAATCATACTTATAAACATGGCAACTCCTTTTGGTTGCTTTCCCATCAACAAAAGAAACTTGGGGCCAATGTGCACCTATGGCAGCCCAAGATATCTTCCAAAAAGACAATAAAAATCAAAACACACACACCACACAAACAAAATATATGTGCATGCACAAACACACTAAAAAATAAACAAAATAAAGTAAAAAATACTAACTTTTCAATTCTAATTATTAGGTCTCCCCACAGGTCTCACCCTTTTTTTTTTTTCAATTGCCATTGTTTACCATTTTCTTATAAGGTTCCTTTTCCCAATTTCTCAACAAGAGTCCAAGCGGACTCTCCTTAGGTATGTTTCTAGGTAATTCTGGAAGGGACACCTTCCTTTTGGAACTTTTATTGTTGCCCATATGGGTTACTGCCTTCCCTTACCCTGATCCCTGATCAGTACAGCCCTCTCTTGACCTTCTTATTGTTTTTACCCCCCCCAAGGTAGAGCACTCCAGCCTCGCTGGATTTGCTTTTCAGCAATTTTAAGCCTCTGACTGTCGGGGGGGGGGGGGGGGGTAAAACCAGGCCGGCCTCCCAGCAGGCGCTGGCTAATTTTAAAGTCCGACCTCAACCTAACACATTGAACCAGCCACGTGGGTCTCGGCTTTACAGTGAATCGCCACTGATCTATGTACTGAATCTGATCCCAATGTCCATCTTCGGTCACCTTCTGATGGACTTTATTAATAACATGAGAATTGAATGTCCCTTCTTCCGGCCAGCCGACCCCGAAGGTGGGCCACTCATTTTTACAAAAAATCTTCAGAGTGCCTGGGTCAGCCAGGGGATCTCCATAATCTCCACCAAAGGCGTCAGAAAAGTTTCTCAGCATACACTTTAGTGGGGTGTCGGGGGTGCTGTTTCCTCCCCCCATTTTCTTCCATTTTCTTCTACAACCTTAGGTTCGGGGCAATCTAGTCACCCCCCTTCTTCTCCGCAAACTTCACCGCCCTTTGGAACTGGTCTCCCAGCAGACGCTGGCTCTCTTTAAAGACCACTAACTTCCCGTCCAGTCTCCCAGCAATCGCTGGCTGTCTTTAAAGACTAGGGATGATGGTATTTGTGTGAAAAAGGGTTTCTCGGACCTATGTTTTTCTCCTAGGGTTCCCTCCCTGGGTTCCTTACACACTACAGCCGACCTGTGGCACCGGACTCTCAACGGCTACCACCAGGAACTGCAACTGTTTAACCACCCACACAACCTACATGGACTTCATTAGGCACGCCGGCCCGAGTCCAGGGGGGTGTACGGGCCCCCTCTTCTATCCTCAAGCAGGATAGGTACCCCTTAGTTTAAGTATATACTCGCCTCAGTTATCTTGGTTCCACGTTCACTCAGCCCATCATTTGCACCACACCACACCATTCAGACTTCTCTTTTCCTTGTCATGAAGGGTCCTTGGAATCAGGAGGTATCCCCGGGACCGAACCGTCGACTCGGTCGAGACCTTCGGGAGAACTCTCCTGCGGCGCCTAGGCGTCGATCTCCCTCAGCAGTCCGTGGCAGCGGGGGCCCCTTCGTCCCAGCGAAATCTCGCCCTCGAGCATCCCATCTGGGGTGCCAGAATTGTTGTAGAAATGAAGACTAGGACGCTCGGGTCTTCATTCAGGAAAAGAGTTTAATATGCGCATAGGTTCAGACAAGCTCAAGCTTCAAAATCTGAACCCCGAAGGTTCGGGGTCCTACCTCTTTTATACCCCCCCCACTGGATTATTGCTTAGCATAGAATAAGTGACAACCTCAAGATATATGGTATATGTTTAAAAACAGGTCTGGTGGGAGTCTGGTGGTCTTCCTGTTCCTTATCTTTGTTCATTTAGCTGCTACATAATATATTTGCATCCTGTTTCTTATCTGCCTGTCCAGTTGCTCCCCAACATACTATACTTGCAACCTATAGTTTCCTTGACCCTTATTCCACCTCACATGGACTTCCCCCGATGGACAACACCGAAATCAGATTGACTACATCCTTTGCAGCCAAAGGTGGTGGACATCTATACAGTCGGTAAAAACAAGACCTGGAGCTGACTGTAGTTCCGATCACGAACTTCTTATTGCACAATTTAGGATCAGACTAAAGAGATTAGGGAAGACCCACAGATCAGCTAGATATGAGCTCACTAATATTCCTAAGGAATATGCAGTGGAGGTGAAGAATCGATTTAAGGGACTGGACTTAGTAGATAGGGTCCCGGAAGAACTCTGGACAGAAGTTGGCAGCATTGTTCAGGAGGCGGCAACAAAATACATCCCAAAGAAAGAGAAAACCAAGAAGGCAAAATGGCTGTCTGCTGAGACACTAGAAGTAGCCCAAGAGAGAAGGAAAGCAAAAGGCAACAGTGATAGGGGGAGATATGCCCAATTAAATGCAATTCCAGAGGTTAGCCAGAAGAGATAAGGAATTATTTTTAAACAAGCAATGCGCGGAAGTGGAAGAAGACAATCGAATTGGAAGGACAAGGACCTCTTCCAGAAAATTAGAAACATCGGAGGTAAATTCCAGGCACAAATGGGTATGATCAAAAACAAAGATGGCAAGGACCTAACAGAAGAAGAAGAGATCAAGAAAAGGTGGCAAGAATATACGGAAGACTTGTATAGGAAGGATAACAATATCGGGGATAGCTTTGACGGTGTGGTCAGTGAGCTAGAGCCAGACATCCTGAAGAGTGAGGTTGAATGGGCCTTAAGAAGCATTGCTAACAACAAGGCAGCTGGAGTCGATGGCATCCCAGCTGAACTGTTCAAAATCTTGCAAGATGATGCTGTCAAGGTAATGCATGCTATATGCCAGCAAATTTGGAAAACACAAGAATGGCCATCAGACTGGAAAAAAAAACTTATATTCCCATACCAAAAAAGGGAAACACTAAAGAATTTTCCAACTATCGAACCGTGGCACTCATTTCACATGCCAGTAAGGTAATGCTCAAGATCCTGCAAGGTAGACTTCAGCAATTCATGGAGCGACAATTGCCAGATGCACAAGCTGAGTTTAGAAAAGTCAGAGAACTAGGGACCAAATTGCCAATATCCGCTGGATAATGCAAAAAGCCAGGGAGTTTCAGAAAAACATTTATTTCTGTTTTATTGACTATTCTAAAGCCTTTGACTGTGTGGACCATAACAAATTGTGGCAAGTTCTTAGTGGTATGGGGATACCAAGTCATCTAGTCTGCCTCCTGAAGAATCTGTATAATGACCAAGTAGCAACAGTAAGAACAGACCACGGAACAGCAGACTGGTTTAAGATTGGGAAAGGAGTACGGCGGGGCTGTATACTCTCACCCTACCTATTCAACTTGTACACAGAACACATCATGCGACAAGCTGGGCTTGAGGAATCCAAGGCTGGGGTTAAAATCTCTGGAAGAAACATTAACAATCTCAGATATGCAGATGATACCACTTTGATGGCTGAAAGTGAAGAGGAACTGAGGAGCCTGATGATGAAGGTGAAAGAAGAAAGTGCAAAAGCTGGCTTGCAGCTAAACCTCAAAAAAACCAAGATTATGGCAACCAGCTTGATTGATAACTGGCAAATAGAGGGAGAAAATGTAGAAGCAGTGAAAGACTTTGTATTTCTAGGTGCAAAGATTACTGCAGATGCTGACTGCAGTCAAGAAATCAGAAGACGCCTAATCCTTGGGAGAAGAGCTATGACAAATCTCGATCAAATAGTTAAGAGCAGAGACATCACACTGACAACAACGGTCTGCATAGTTAAAGCAATGGTGTTCCCCGTAGTAACATCTGGCTGTGAGAGCTGGACCATAAGGAAGGCTGAGAGAAGGAAGATTGATGCTTTGGAACTGTGGTGTTGGAGGAAAATCCTGAGAGTGCCTTGGACTGCAAGAAGATCAAACCAGTCCATCCTCCAGGAAATCAAGCCAGACTGCTCACTTGAGGGAATGATATTCAAGGCAAAACTGAACTACTTTGGCCACATAATGAGAAGACAGGACACCCTGGAGAAGATGCTGATGCTAAGGAGAGTGGAAGGCAAAAGGAAGAGGGAGGGCAAGGTGGATGGATGATATTCTCGAGGTGACGGACTCATCCCTGGGGGAGCTGGGGGTGTTGACGACCGACAGGAAGCTCTGGCGTGGGCTGGCCCATGAAGTCACGAAGAGTCGGAAGCGACTAAACGAATAAACAACAAAGAATCCTTTAAGGTGGCTAGTTCCTTGGGGGACATGGGATATTGTTTCCTTGCTGGAATCTTGGCTCCTGGTATCAACTCAATGGTGCAATCACAGTCCGTATGGGGGGGTAGTGCTGTGGCCTCTTGTTTGCTGAAAACATCTGTGAAATCTGCATACTTGGCTGGCAACTGGACCCCCCCTGCTTCCGTGACTGCGTTGGTTGCTGGAGAGAGGAGAGCGGCTTGAATCTTGTGGTGCTGGCATTCCTTAGCTGGGAAGGAGATTGCTCCCATAGTCCAGTTCAACAATGGGTTGTGGATCTTCAGCCAAGGTGTGCCCAGGACTATAGGCACATTAAGTGATGCAGTAACATAAAGTTGGATCCACTCAATGTGGTCTCCCGTTGTTAGTTGCAAAGGTTCTGTGAACCTTCTAATCGGCCCTGCCTTGAGGGGCTGGCCGTCAATGGTCTCCACTTCTATGGGACGTGGCAATTCTCTGGTCAGGATGTTGAGATCTTGTACAGACTGTACATCAATAAAATTGGTGGAAGCTCCGGAATCCATGAGGGCCTCTAGCTTGACCTGGTGCTCTGGGTTTACGTGCATTATGACTGGTAAGTAGTAAAAGGATTGCCTGGAATCCTCGGAATGAGCCCTTCTTAATTGATTGATGGTCTCCCTGCTGAGCTCTGTGGAGGGAGACCGACGGAGTTTCCCTGGTTGGAAGCAGAGGTGGAGGTGGCTCTTGGTTCTGCTGCTTGCCCTGGGGCTCTTACGGAATTTGCTTGGCTTCTCTCTGGGCAAGCTCTCACCATGTGCCCCTGGACTCCGCAGTAGAAACAGAGGGCTCTCTCTCTCCTTCTCTGACTCTCAGCCTCGGAAATAAGCCTCCTGCTCGCCCCAATCTGCATCGGCTCCTCTGGTCCTGAGTAAAGAGATGCTGCGGAGAGAGCTGGAAATCCTGGAAGCTCTCTGAGGCCCCTGCCTCTCCCTGGCTGCATCCGTCTGAGCTCTTCTAGCCTGGCATCTACAACCACAGACAGTTGATATAAACCTTCTAGGGTAGCTGGTGTTCCCTGGCGCACTAATTCATTTTTAATTTCTTCATCCAGCCCCTGTTTGAATTGGTCTTTCAAGGCACTCTCATTCCAGTCCAGATCTCCTGCTAACAGCTTGAAATCAGCAACGTAGATTCCCACCCTCTTGTTGCCTTGCTTGAGCTTCCGAATTTCCTGGCTGGCAGTGACCTCTCTGATCGGGTCGTCAAAGTGTGCTTGGAACCCTGCCAAAAAGTTCTGGTAGTCGTTGAGAATCGGGTCGTTGTTCTCCACCATGGGAATAGCCCATTTGGCTGCTGGTCCCTTTAGCAGGCTTAGGATAAAGGTGACTCTGGTTCTGTCTGTGGGAAACTCTGCCGGTCTGCTGTCGAAAAACATTGTGCACTGTGTGAGAAAGGTTCTCAACTGTCCTGCTTCTCCTCCAAACTTCTCTGGTAGACTGCCCTGGGATCTCAAGACTACTGGCGGAGCTGCTGCTGCTGCTGCTGCTGGCACCGGTTGTGGGTTAACTGGAGCTGGTTGTTGTAACTGCTGTAGCATGGCTGCTTGTAATGGGATGATCTGGAGATCTACTTGTTGTTGATGTTGTTGCAATGCTGCTGCCAGTTGTTGGATGGCTTGCCGAATTTCCTGGTTTTCCGAAGACATTTTTCCAAATGTCTCTTCCTTTTTTTTTTTTGTTCCTCCCTCTTTCAATGGGAGTAAGAGTTTGTTAGGGTTGATGTCCTAACAGCCAGGAACCACGCTGAGACAAGGAACAGGTCTCTAGTGTTTATTACTGCTACATTAGACAGAAAATCCTAACAAACTGAAGAAGCGTGGGAAAAACCCAGACAGATAAACCCCAAAAGTCAAGGCGGGTCTGATCTGTGTCTCTTTGAATGGCTGCTTAACTCCTCAGTACTACGCATGCGTTTTCCCCCCTGGATAGGGGCCCCCTCCTGCTCACCATCAGTGCTCATGACAATAACCATCACTAGCATAATACATGGGATAGGCTTGATTGCTACAGTACAAAGTTTTTTGAACCAAATTTTGAATAATTCGGAGGATTTACATGATTTTGCACGCAACGTATCTTGGAAACTTTAGCTAACGTTACTGGAAATATATCTGATATACTCCAAAATGAGATGAATAATTTACAGACAGTTGTATTACAAGATCGAATGGCTTTGGAACAAACCTTGGCAGAACATGGAGGAACCACGGAATCATGAGGACCCACCTGCAGCAGCGTGCCTAAACGTCATGTTCACCGTTCCGGCGTTGTTGCCACGTAACGGTTCGCTTGCCATGGTGCTGATGCGCGTCCTGGCTGGGAGGGTGCTGCTGGGAACCTTGTGTGGGAAACGGGCTGGTCGATGTCAGGGTGGAATGTGTCGTGGCTCTCTCTCCACTGTCAGGGTCTTTTCGCCCGTTGAGCAGCAGAGCTCGTTAGGAGCACCTGGGAATGTGGGGCTGTACTGTACGCGAGGGAGGGGGTGGGCTGGTGTTTGAAACGATGGTATTTAGTTGGTGTTTAGGCGCGCTTTTCTCATTCTCAGCTTTTTACCTGTTTGCACTCTTTTCTAAGTAAATCAAGAGCCTGAATCGAGATTCTGAGTCTGAGAGTTTTATTTAGAATAAGGCAATCATCACACTAAATAATTGAGAGAAGATAACGAGGTTGAAATGGAAACAAAGCCAGTAATTTTGGGGAAAGAGTGCAAGCATGCGCATATAAGAAATATCTTGTCTGAAAGTAACCAGGCAGATCATTAACATGGTAAAAATCACGCCTTCCATTAGGTAATTTCCCGCCTTAAGGTGGAGATGATTCTTAGGAAGTAGAAAATATGACTATATTAGGAAAAAGCACAAATGTATGCATACCTGAGACCACTGCAGCAAAAATTACCCAATTATTGCTTTTTGCTTATAACCGCTCCTTCTTGAAAAAGTATTAAACGTTTGGTTTTTGAGAAGTTCAGGGTTCCTCTTTTGGGAGAGGAATCCCATTTCACTTGGTACCAAATAAAATGGAGACTTGTGTCCAGAGTCTTATTGGATTGAGCTTTGGGCTTATATATTGTCATGAGTGCCGTTGAGCTGAAGACATCAGCACAACGGCACACATGACAATAACGAGGAAGCAGAGGAAGGGACTCAAGATAAGCATAGCACGCACAACAACAGACACAGACCCTGGCCAGATGATTCAGCCATCAGGACACAAAAGAGAAAGAAGGAAAGACAAAGACTAAGCGGATCACGAGGCACACCCAAGCTGTTAGCAAAAGCGCAACGGAGATCGCCCAGCTGACAGCAATCACCGGCTGAAGGAGGAAACCGATGATGGGCGATCCCGGGGCACCAGCTGGGGCCTCGCAACCCTTCACCTACCGGCACAACAGTATGCAGGACAAAGGGGGGATGACGTAACCCAGGGTAAGGGGGCGCTGACCGGCGCGGGGTATTTAAACCCCGCACTGGCGCGGTCCCCTCACTCTCAGCTTTTTCCGCAACTGACACTACGTATGAATAAACCAGAACCTGCTCTCCTCTGAATCAGCGTCTGTGTTTTACTCAGCGGTAGGCAGTGCATGACATATATTTTACCACACTTTGTGGCCAACAAAAGCATGGTGAAAAACATGTTGAATTGCAAATTTGCAGAGACAAATGTGTTTCAGAAGATGATTGAAGATGGGGGCAGGGAACAATAGATCACTCCAAGGGAAGCATGCGAGAGGCTGGGGTCACCACTGAGAAGGTTCTCTGTGTTCTACTGCTGATTTCCTCTGTTTCCTGTATTCATTCATTTAGATCAGCCAGAGAGGCTCTTTTGAAGTTCCCTAGAACTGCTAGAAGTTTAGCTCCCCCGATAAAAAGGGAAGTCTTTCTCCTCTGTCGCTCACAGACTATGGAAAGCATCCTTTGAAGAAGTGCATTTGGCCCCACCGCAATGTTTAGGAACATGCTTTTAATCTTTGATTTTTTTCTCTGCTCTCTGTTAGATATGATGATGATGAAGATGATGACTATATATTATTATTATTACATCATCATTATGTTAGATAATTATGGAATTTTATGAAAACCTATTATAATACTCACCGTAAACCTGCAGCCCTATCACAGCCACCAGCAAGAAGATGTTCCCAGCCCATCCAACCAGCAGCACCATCTGATGCCAGCAAGGGCAAAGTTGATGATCTGCAAAAGATGCAGATGAAATTTTAGGAACAATGACTCAAGGTAAGCTGAGATTAACTGTTATAATATTATTCTATGCTGTGGGCCTGTCCCTGGGACCCGGTGCGCGATCTGGGGGTCCTCCTAGACTCACAACTCCTGCTTGAAGAGCAGGTGGCAGTTGTGGCTGGGAGGGCCTCGTGTTGTGTGCCCGTTCCTTGATTAGGAGGCTCGACTCAGTCACGCATGCCCTGGTCACCTCCAGACTGGACTACAGTAATGTGTTCTACACGGGGCTGCCCTTGAAGAGCATCCAGAAGCTTCAGCTGGTGCAGAAGGCAGTGGCGGGGCAATTACTTCCAGAACAGCACATCACACATCTGCTCCATGAGCTGCATTGGTTGCCAGTTGGTCGCTTCCAGGTCCAATTCAAGGTGCTGGTTTTCATCTTTAAAGCCCGTCATGGCATGGGGGCAGGTTGTCTGAGGGACCGCCTCTCTCTCTGATTCCATCAGCTCGTCCCATTCTCTCTGGCAGAGAAGGCATGTTATGGATATCTTCCGCCAGGGACTTACATTTGGTAGGTCCCAAAAGGCAGGCCTTCTCTGCCGTGGCACCTGCCTTACGGAACTTTCTCCCCCCCCCGAAGCCAGGTTAGCTCCATCCCTGTTATCATTCCAGAAGTTATGTCACCAGGCCTGGGGATCCCAGGAAAGCGGAGACATTCTGAGAAGGTTCCGCTGTGGTTAATATTTTGCTCCCCATGTGGTTTGTATATTTAAAACTTTTATAATATTGTCTTTTTAATATTGATTTTTAAACGTTTTTTAATATTTCTATAATGCTTGTTTTTATGTATCAGTGGTTTTATGGATTGTTGTATGCCACCCAGAGTTGCTTTGAGTGAGATGGGCAGCTATATACTGTAAATGTGATTAGATAGATAGATAGATAGATAGATAGATAGATAGATAGACAGACAGACAGACAGACAGACAGACAAATTTGCTCTCTCATTTATTTTATTTATTTATACTTTAGCCACTGCCCATCTCACTCATTATTTTGTTTGCCCTTTTCCAGCTGCATGATACCTTTCTTGAGATATGACCAGAGCTGTATACAATATTATTATTATTATTATAACTGACAGTGATAATAATGATTGAATAGCCTGGTATAAAGTCAAATGATCAAATGGGAGATACTACTTCATCTTTCTTCCTTTGATAGTAAGAGATACGGTATGAATCCTCCAAAAGCAGTCAAAATAGTTGAGCCTGACAAAAACTAAAGGCCACTTGGATTAAATAATTCCTATCAGATTTACAGATGAAGATGATAATCCATTAAACCCCAGACTTTCATACTGAGATGATTCCCTGTTTGTTGTGTTTCAGCTCAGGAAAGCAAGTACATGAATGGACAATTCTGCTTTTTAGCCATTGCCTTTACTCAAACAAAAGACACCGCAACAAAACTCAATTGCTAGTTGGCAGAAATAATCCATTGAAAGACAAAGCCATACCTGGAATCTTTGAGGGTTGTGAAGAAGACAGGCCTGATGTCATATGCTCCGCTTCATCCTCCTTAGCTTCTAAAGGTTATGTTTTCAAGATGGAGTGCATCCAACTGTAGTTCGGTCTTTGGGCTGCAGAGGAAATGTGAGCTCATCTGCGTCATCTAAAGTGTGAAACCACAAGCAAATTCTCAGAAGGGGTCTTATATTGATGAGAATCCTAGATAAATGGTAGCAGAGCATCTCTTCAGCAAAGGACTTTCCTTGAGATCGTCCTTCCAAGGTGGCATCCCCCCTGGGCATTGGATATCCAGGGTATCTGTCCAGCCTCACACAAGACCAACACAGATTTCAGTAAAGTGTCTTTAATGGTCTAGGGTAAATACAGAATCCAAGAGACTGTAAGAGGAATTTCCTTCCCTTATTTATAGAGAATTCATCAAGGCAGGGCCTCTTGGAATGATTTGAAATGCTTCTTCCCAAGTTTTCTGCCACCGGGGCTAAGTTGTTGCTTATGAGGTAAGTTGACATCTGCCCTCTATCTCTTAATGGTTTATCCCTTCCTAGCCAAGAAAGCAGTTAAACACATAGATCATCAAACAAATCAACCCAGAGTTCTCAAGGCACAAACAACCAGGCTCAAATTATCATATTTTGGACACATGATGTGAAGAGGCTTTAATGCTGGGAAAGGTGGAAAGAAAGAAAGAAAGAGGAGAAAAGGATGACCATCGGCAAGGTGGAGGGACCCAGTTGCGATGGCGATGGGGGCACCTTTGGAAAGACTTGAAGGACAGGTTAGGGACAGGTTGTCATGGAGAAAATCTATCTATGGGGTTGCTAGGAGTCGACACTGATTTGATGGCACATGATCAGTCAATCTCCCTTCCGGGTGGCCCAAAACCTGGGAAGAAGTGTTTCAAATCATTCAAAGCTACTTTGCCTTAATGAAGTGGGAAATTTCTCTTGTAGTTTCCAAGATTCTGTAGATCTATACCCTAGGCTAGCACTGAAGAGACTATATGGAATTCTGTATGATAGCTGCTTGGCCAGCTGTGTGGGACATGACTTCAGGGCCACTTAGATGTTATTTTGGCTGCATTCAGACAACCAACCAGCCATATTACAGCTAGGTGTGGTGTTGATTCAGTTAGTTAATAAACCGAAAGGGAGATTTCTGAAGGCCTTGCAATGTGAAGTTATTTGGGGGAGACATGAGAAGCGCAAAGTCAAAGGAGATCAGTTGCCCTGAACCGCTGCCAATGATGAAATTACTCTTCCACTTCCTCCTTTCGGATAAGTTAATTTGCTGCCCTAAACTTGAAACAGAAATTTCTTTTATATTTTTATAAAAGTGTGGGCAGCCTTGGAGAGAAAACAGTCACAGTTGTTCATCGCTGGTCTCACGCACTTCCTCTGACATCCTGGGGCCCACCTCCAGAGAGCAACATTTGGGCCTGCTGCTTTTGCTAAGCAGAGTTGGAGAAAAAGTGCTCTTCCTCGTTTAGATTAAAAGAGTTGTAGGAGTAATAATGAAGGAAGAAGATATTAACACCTACTTTAATTACCGGCCAAAGAGAAAGCAAAGAAAGGGATCTCGGATGCAAGGTAAACCATGGCTTATTTATAGTAACTGGAGGCTTCTAAGTCAATAGTTTTGGTGATCTTGATGCAATCATCTTGGGGGTCTTGGCAATCAGGGAATGGATGTCATTGCCGATTTCCCCTTTGATCAGGTTTCTACTAGTTGGGTTCTGTATTGATGCAAATCCACTGTATGATCCCCCCTTTCACACATTTTAGCCTTTTCACTACTCCACACGGCAAGACTTCTTCTCATTTCCCACACAATTAAATGGTTGTCTCTAAGAATACTCCATTACTGGTGAGGATTGGTTAAGGAGGTCTGTCTTCCATTCTACAGTCTTTCATGGTGTAAATCACTTTATTTTAAAGTACAAGTTATCTTCCATGCTTTGTCTCCAGGACTTTCATATGTAAAATATATACATATTTGGTTTTATTTTAATCTTTGCAAAAAGATTTGTGTGTTTGTGCGTGTGTGTGTGCGTATGTGTATAATCAATTATAAGTTTATGATGTAAAGTTAACCTGGGGTAGATTGCTCTCCATTTATTTTTCCTTTTCATTTTGAAGCGGTAAGTATAAAAAACACTAGTTTTTAAAATATATTTTTATTAGATTTTAGCAAACAGTATCAGCAAACATTAACTTAAATCCAAGATACATATAGAGAAAACAACAACAACAAAATGAAAAATATAGAAAATACAAAAGAGACCTACTGCAATGAGAATAAAGAGACAGGTACTGTACATATGAAAATATGCCATATATAGAAAGTATACCAGATTATAGTCTATTGCTATTGAGATAAACCATGAAATCCATCCATATTTGATAAAACTGCGGTTCCTGCCTCTGATGTCTCATTAATTTAACTTTGTGATTTTTTTTCTAATGTAGCAATTGAAGAGGACTTGTTAATCCACAACTCAACTGTTATATTATTTAGAGTTTTCCAATGTTGTGCAATTATTATTTTGGCTGCTAAAATTAAGTAAATAATAAGTTCTGTATTTTTAAGCTTATGGTTTGGTCCTGTAAATAAATGCAGTAAGCCTAGCTCTGGGGAACATTCAAGCCTTTGATTGGTGGTAGTACTTATCTCCCCAAAGATTTTACACCCAAAGGGTATAACTTTATCACATGACCACCACAAATGAAAGAATGACCATTTTTTGGACAAGTTCTTCAACATTTGGAAGAATAATTTTGATTTATATGTGCCAATCTAACGGGGGGGCAAGTGCAAATGATGTGTAATCTTCTGCTGCAGTTCTTGCATTGAAGCTGAAGTGAATCTACCTGGTTTCCATAACTTCTGCCAATTTGTCTCCTGTATTGAATTACCAAGATCAGTATCCCAAACTTCCTTTAAATCATGGGTGGATCTCCTATTTCTAATTTCTATAATAATGTTATGATTTTTTTAGACTGTTCCTTTTGTTTGGTCTAAATAATGGCATATTAAATTCTCGAAGTTGGTGTAGGTCTGTGTTGCTGAAGCTCTAATACTTCTATTACCCAAAAGAGATTTGAGTTGATACCAAAAGAGCCATGGTATCTTATCACCTATTCGTTGCTCAATCTGATCTTTTTTGAAAGGTTCCCTATTACTATAGAAATCTTTTAGTCGTTGAAGATTATATTCTCTCAAAGATCTCAGTTTAGCCAAACCATGATAATTATCCTGATCAATATATGTTATTAGAGGAGTTAAAGGGGAAGTATCCCTTATCAAAACAGTGTATTTACTTTTCCAAATTTGAAGCATTGTTTTAGTAACAACATTTTCAATTTGTTTTATTCTAGAAAAATATTTTGGGTGAAAAAAACCATAGATTTATAAACTTATCTGGCTCTAACATACTTTCAAATTGAATCTATTGTTTAGAAGCATCTTCCATAATAAATGAAATCCTGTGCCCTAACTGTTGCTTGGTAGTATATTAACAAATCGGGCATGCCCCAGCCTCCCTGTTTCTGAGGTCTATATAAAATCCTTTTATTTACTATTTATTTATTTTTATTTACAGTTTTAGTGCATGAAAGCAGAAGCTTTCTATCTATTTTTTTAAAGCCTGTGGGAATTACCACTGGGAGGCATTGAAATACAAAGTTAAGCCATGCAAAAATTTTCAGTTTTACCACTGCAATCGCCCTAAAATATTGAAATGTTTTGAAGTCAAGTTTTTCATTTCTTTGTTTAATGTCTTCCATGTTGGTATGTAATATGGATCCATATTGAGAAGTGAGATGGGCCTATAAAATGCCAACTCGGGAATTTTTACTAAATTCTAAGGTAATTAAGGACTAAGATAATTAAGGACAAAAATTATCTTAGACTGTTTCCAAGATTCTGATAAGTCCCCCCTGGTATTAAGATTTTTTTAAATTCTTTATAAAATTCCCCTGACAATCCATCAGGGCCAGGAGATTTTCCATTTTGAATAGTTACATTGAATAATAATATTTCCATTGTTTTTAGTATTATCAGTATAGCAAGGTACCAAGAACAGAATAATCCAGCTCTTCCAGCCTTCACATGTTTTGGACTACCACTCCCATCATACTCAGCCAACAAGGTCATTGTTGCCCATTAAACCTGTAAAATAAAGCTGTAATCCAAAATATCTGAAGCCCTCAAGTTGTGGAAGACTGGAAAAAAATAAGATTTCTTTGAAACAAGAGGATCTTCTAAAATGGTAAGCACATATGAACAATGGTTATGAAGAATCCAAATCTTTATTACTGTTTTGTAGGAAAGAATAGGCCAAATTAAATATATAAAATAATATGGCAAGAGTTATGCTTTCACTGTGGAAAAGGGACTTCACAGTTTAAACTAGACCATTCTGTTGCTAGTTCATCCCTTATTTTATAATAAAGATGGGCTTAATTCTTCAAAATGGAAGAAAACAGAAACCTAGCTAGTGTCGTTGAGCTTCAAAAGATACAATTAACTGGAGAGGACTATCACAGAGGCCTCCTTAAGATTTTGTAACTTGGTTTTCCAGAGTTCATAATCATGCAGAGAGACCTCAGAGACAAAGGGGTCTCTTGCTGCAGACAGCTGCCATGAGACATGCTGATGGAAGAGCTCGTCTCTCCCCTGAACCTTCCTTCAGCATAAGGCCCAGATGGACTTAAAATGACCACATGAAGACCCTGTGTCTGTTCTGAAGGTAGCGTGGGTTTTTGGATCCATACCTAGCCAGTGAACCTAAGACCACTTTCTCTTTTCAGCCTTGGGCTGTTTTTCCCCCCTCTCAGCCTTGGACCACTCACTTCATCTCTACCTTGCTCCCTCACGAATTTCTGTGAAATTTAAAATGAGGGGAAGTCTATCTAAAATATCTTTGGTTCTTCAGAGTAAGGGTGGGATACAAGGCCAGATTAAGGTCAACAGGTGCCCTAAGCACGGCCCAACAATGGGACCTCTTGGCCCTTCCATTGCTTAACTGACAAGACATTAAGACTCAATAAATGCTGAAGGTGAAATAAGATTAAAAATTCAGTTTTCTTCCAGGCCATCCCCCAAGCTGGACCCCACAACTATATTAAATTTAAACTTTTTAAAAAAATAGTTCATTTATTTAACACTATAAGCAAATTACTCACTTATAACTAGGGCAATAGAAGAAATGCAGATTTTCAACACTTTTAAAATGCATTTTTAAATAAATTTGTTATCCTGTGTTGGAAAAATGAAAATACAAAAATTTATTGAAAACTGAAGTCGAGGGTGGCAATGAAAGCATCAAGGGCATGATGGCTAGGGGAAAATACTCTGTAGTGCCCCCCTTCCCTTGGTGCCCTAAACATGTACTTATTTTGCTTAATGATTAATCCAGGGCTGGTGGGATACAAATCTATGTATAAATACTGTACATTGTTTAGGGGAAAGTATTATTCATGACAAATAGCAAAACACTTGCCCCCAATTCAATTTCTCACACCTCTATTCTTTCAAAAGATTCTGTGGTTGTATTTTCCATAAGCTCTTGATATGGCTGATTCAAAAGATATGAAGGGCAGGAGGAAATTTGAACCTGGATTAAACTGTCAAAGCTGAGTTGTGTACATTATTTCCTTTTAAATCTAGATTAATTTTCCATCAGTTGCATATTTTGTTAGTGTATATGTTATAGCCGGCCTACGCAAACTAGACTTTAGGGCCTACTTACTTTTTAAATTAGAATTTGAGGTTTATCGGCTGGAACTTAGGTGCAGAGTAATAGATTTTGGGGTAGAAATACGTAGGAACAGCATGCCTCTGAGCATGTGGTCATTCCAGGAATTTGTAATGGGTCCCAGAACCAAACTCAGATTTTTCCATATGAAAAGATCCTTTTGGTTTTCCTCCAGTGTTATTTTTCAGCCGCAGTGACTTCAAGTAACATTTCACATTTTGGATGATTCATTTGTCACACTCTTAATCTCCTTTCCCTCTTGAGGGAGTAGCACCAATAACCCCTAGTGAGCCTTGCTGGTAAAGTGAAAAGGGTAGTGTAAGCTAAGAGTAATTCACAATGGGAAAAGGCCAGGGAAGGTTTTTCAGATGTAAGGAGGTCCACCCACTTCGAAGAAGGGATTTCCCTGATGGAACCCAGAAGAAGGCAACAGCAAACTACAGGTAGTCCTCACTTAACAACCATTCATTCAGTGATGGTTTGGACTTATGACGATGCTGAAAGAAGTTGGCTTACAACCAGTCCTCACACTTGTGACCATCACAGCATCCCCATGGTCATGTGATTTGGTGTCTGTTTGGTGTAAAGTTTGGTGTAAAGATGGAGTCTGAAGACTCCGAAGACAGAGTGGAGGAGAATAGTTGAATGACAGTTGGTGAGGGGGAGAAAGCCAAAGAGCCTTCAGAGCCACTAATTGGTGGAGTCTCTGATGAAGAGACTCAGCAGCCAATCAGCGCTTGACAGTGGAGAGTGGCAAAGAGAGCTCAAGAGCTTGAAAGGCGATTGGCTCCCCGCCAAAAATGGCGGGAAAGTCAAGCGCTTAAAAGGTGCCCACACAGAGAATGGGTTGTCGGTGACAACCGTTCTCGCTCCCAGATCAGGCCACCTCAGCTGACCTCCCTACCTTCTGTGACGACTTTTCTCCTCAGAATCCTGTCTCTGCCGCGCCTCCTGCTTCCTGCCTTGCCGCCAAGCCGCCGCTTCCCCCGGAATCTCTCTCAGCCGCATCTCCCTCTTCCTGCTTTGCTGCTGCGCTGCTGCTGGTCCTGGATCCGTTCTCCTCAGCTGGGTAGAGCAACTTCGTCTCCTGCTGTGCTGCTGCGCTCTTCTGCCTCTGGAGCTGCTGGTTGCCAACGATCTGATTTGTCTCTGCTCCTTGCCTGGCTGCTGAGTGAGCTCAGTCCTCCAGTCTGGTTATACTCCTGCCATGCTGTTGGTGATTCCAGCCAACCAGTTCAGTCTTGCCATTGCCTTGCTGCTGTGCAAGCTAATTCCAGTCCAGCTGTTTCAACCATCCTGCCACTGGTGACTCGTCTGTCAGTCCAGCCTAACTCCCTGTCTGGTCTCAAACAACGCCAGTCCTTGACTCCAGCCACACTGACTGAATTCCTGCTCTCACACTTCAGCCATTGCAGTTGCGCATTGATTTGTAATAAATAAAACCCGTTAATACCTCTTCCGTATTCAGTCTAGTTGGTCAGAACATCTGGGCACTTGGCAACCAGTTTGCATTTATGACTGTCGCAGCATCCTGTGGCCACGTGATTTCCATTTTTGACCTTCCGAGCCGGCTTCTAGAAAGCCAAATCAATGGGGAACTACATGATTTGCTTAATGACCATGTGGTTCGCTTAACACCCACAGTGATTCGCTTAACAACCACCACAAAAAACATAAATTTGGGTTGATTTGCTTAATGACCGCTTTGCTTAGCAACCAAAATTCCAGTCCCAATTGTGGTTGTTAAGTGAGGACTACCTGTACTTCTGTATGTTGCCAAGAACACTATAAGGACAGGGATGCAATATGTGAGTGAGTTTGAATGAGATATGATGAGACCCCCAGCTCACAAGGCATTCTTCTAGTAACTGGGAAATAATGTCAAATTTTCAGGAATAGATCTGGAGGTGATGACCTAGTCAGATGAAAACCTCAAGGAAGTCTGTTCACTGATGGAATCCCATACTGAAAGAGGAGTTTCTCACTTTACAAGGACACAATCTAACCATGGAATTTAAGAACCATGACACAGAAAACTGGAACCTGATCTGTTGATTGATTGATGCTAGGAATATATAAACTAAAAGGGACCTAGAATGGGCCACATTAACTCAGTTAATTATGTGATATAGTATTCATGGTATGGGTCCACGTGAAGGAATGGAGTAGCGGTACTGTAATTCTCAGAAAGGACACTGCTAAGTTCACGCTTGTCTATAACCTAATAAACAACAGAGCTGCATCCAGAATCAATGGATATTTAAAACACATAAAAGTGTTCGCCATTTCCATACTACTGTATAGGGGAAATGGAGGAAAATTCTCTGACCCATTGCAAGGATGTAGTTCTACAAATGGGAATGCAAAGGGTGGAGAAATGGAGGAATATGGAATCAGAAGAAGATTTGGATGGTATAAAAACAGTAATACGAAAGAGGGATTAGCAGAATTTTTTGAAAAAAAATCTTGTTTATTGCCAAGACCTGCTTTAGGCAACATAAGCATATATTCTATCCATGAACCCCGCCAAATGCACGTATGTGGAAGCCAGAAGATGCAGAAATACAATTTAGTCAGCCAGGACACTTTCTGGTGCAGAAAAGTGAGTTGAACAGACTGTGAATTATTGGTGTGAAATGGGTGAAGCTTAGATAATTAAAGAGATAGCCTAATGTGACCTGATGAACATACTGTCAAAATCTAACATCAGTGTAAGGAAAAGTTAACGGGTTTAATTTATGCCAGAGGGAACCTGATTTATGGTAAGAGGTAAGACAGGTTGTAGAAACCAAAGCAGAAAAATAATTCCTCAAAAATCCAAATAGAAAAAAAATGCCATGTGACTTTCAGAAGACATTGTACCATAGGCAGGGAAATCTGTGTTAATTTCCACCTACTGAAGGATGGGTGGAGAGCACACCTATTCAGCAGCGGGGAAATACCTTTCTATAATTAAACTCCCTACTTTCAAGTGGTGAAGGGACGTGGTGGCGCTGCAGGCTAAACCGCTGAGCTGCTGAGCTTGCTGATCAGAAGGTCAGTGGTTCGAATCCACGTGACGGGGTGAGCTCCCGTTGCTAGTCCCAGCTCCTGCCAACCTAGCAGTTCGAAAACATGCAAATGTGAGTAGATTAATAGGTACTGCTTTGGCGGGCAGGTAACGGCATTCCGTTTAGTCCTGTGATTGCAAATCACTGTGGGTGTTAAGCAAACCATGTGGTCATTAAGCAAATCATGCAGTGTCACAGACCAACGCCGGCTTTTCGGCTTTGAAATGGAGATGAGCACTGTGCCCCCTAGTGTCGGACTCGGCTGGACTTAATGTAAAGGGAAACCCTCACCTTTACCCTACCTTCAAGTGTAGTCAATTTAGATGACTTTAAAAGAGATCTAGACCAAATTATGGAAGAGAAGACTGTTGGTGGCTACTGATCATGGTGGCTATACTATATTATTATTATTTTTATTTCAAATGTTCATTTATCAAATTTATACCTGCAACTATTGTTAGGCCCTTGGCAGTTTGCAGTTTCTGCTTGCCTATGATAGTGGAATCACAGGCCACATGGCTTTGAAGACTGGTCCCTGGAGAAGACCCATACAATTGCAATTCCACTTTTGTTCTGCTAAAGAGCTTCTTAGTAGCATCTGGTTGGCCACTGGATGAAACAAGATGCCAGAGTGGACATCAGGGGTAAGCAATTAGGTCCTCTGCAGAAGACTGGGCTTCGGTGCCCATCAATTGGCCAATGGCAAGGAATTGTGGAAATTGAAGTATGAGGTGAAAGATGGGGGCCAATCTTTATCTCTCCTGTTAAATATATAGGACTCACAAGTAGTCCTCACTTAACAACCATTCATTTTGTGATAGTTCAGACTTAGAATGGTGCTGAAAAAAACCAATTTGCAACCGCTCCCCACAGTTACCACTGTCACAGCATCCCCACAGTCATGTGATCATGATTTGGGTGCTTGGCAACTGGTTCACATTTATGACCATTGCAGCATCCCATGGTCATGTGATTGCCATTTTTGACCTTCCTGGCTGGCTTCTGGCAAGCAAAATTAATGGGGAACTGCATGATTCACTTAATGACCATGTGGTTTGTTTAATGTCCACAGTGATTTGCTTAACAACCGCCTCAAAAAAGATCATATATTTGGGTCAGTTTCACTTCTTAGCAACTGTAATTCTGGTCCCAACTGTGGTCATTAAACAAGAATTCTTGGAAAGGATTTTCCTTGATACTTCTTTCCTTATCTTTGTTTTTGCAGATTTCTTGCTGAAACGTCCTCGATGTCATTGCTTCCTGGTAGGATCTGGATGTATTACAATCCTCATTCTTGTGGGAGCCCTTGTAGCACTGGGGATTTGGGGTGAGTTGTCTGAAGCTTAATAGTTTACATTAATTCTTATAGCATACTATATACATGAGTCATTTTTAACAAATTTATTTTAAAAATACATTATTTATTTCTTCATGTATTTATAATTTAAATTTCTAGGGCTAGCCAATCGTCAGTGACTTTGGGCAGCACACAAGGATCAAAACAGAGAAAACAAGACTTTAAAACAATGAATAGTCATATCAGGGGAGAAAAAACCAAAACCACTAACATAACATGGCATATTGTTCAGTGGATATACACCCAGTGCTAGCCAAGAGCCTGGGGGAATATTTATTTATTTATATTTCAAATTTCCATCACCGCTCATCTCCCCCAAAAAGGGGACTCTGGGCGGTTTACAATCAAAATATACAGGGCTTCAAGGCTTCCTATGATCTCTCACAATCAGGCCCAGGAGTCAGTTGTAGACCTCAGGAGGAAAACCACAAGCAGGCACTGCAGTGGAGAAGGCAACATTGACAAATTAATGTGTTCTAAATGAATCATTGATCATATAAATATGTTCCATTCCATCCATTCATGATATAATTCCATCCATTCCATCCATTCATGCTTTCATCCACTCCATCCTTTTAGGATATGATAGGAGCTTGAGAAAAGTAGAGAAGAATGGAAGGAGATCAAGGTAATGATCAGCAGAGGGAGAGATGGAGGGAGACAAGGGGTGGCCCACTCTTCAGGGAAGGAGCATTGAGTATCTGAGACCAATCCCCACTTCTGACTCCTGGACCAAGTTGTGAGAGATCATATATATATATATATATATATAATTTAAAATTGTTTCTTTTAAATGTGTTTTTAGTGGATTCTGCTTGTCAATATTTTGCATTTTTTTTCTAAATTGAAATAACTAATTAAATTCTTTAAAAGAACATTTTAAATTTTAAGTTTGATATAAAGTCAAGTCACGTCAACTCAGCTCAACTCCATTATATCTTCCTGAGGTAGATTCTCATATTGACTCTACAGATTTGAATAGAATTGAAAGAACTGGAATGTAAGTCTTCAAAGGAACTTGTTGTTTATTCGTTCAGTCACTTCCGACTCTTCGTGACTTCATGGACCAGCCCACGCCAGAGCTTCCTGTCAGTCGTCAACACCCCCAGCTCCCCCAGGGATGAGTCTGTCACCTCTAGAATATCATCCATCCACCTTGCCCTTGGTCGGCCCCTCTTCCTTTTGCCCTGCACTCTCCCTAGCATCAGCATCTTCTCCAGGGTGTCCTGTCTTCTCATGATGTGGCAAAAGTAGTTCAGTTTTGCCTTGAATATCATTCCCTCAAGTGAGCAGTCTGGCTTTATTTCCTGGAGGATGGACTGGTTTGATCTTCTTGCAGTCCAAGGCGCTCTCAGGATTCTCCTCCAACACCACAGTTCCAAAGCATCGATCTTCCTTCTCTCAGCCTTTATGGTCCAGCTCTCGCAGCCATATGTTACTACTGGGAATACCATTGCTTTAACTATGCGGACCTTTGTTGCCAGTGTGATGTCTCTGCTCTTAACTATTTGATCGAGATTTGTCATTGCTCTTCTCCCAAGGATTAAGCGTCTTCTGATTTCCTGACTGCAGTCAGCATCTGCGGTAATCTTTGCACCTAGAAATACAAAGTCTTTCACTGCTTCTACATTTTCTCCCTCTATTTGCCAGTTATCAATCAAGCTGGTTGCCATAATCTTGGTTTTTTTGAGGTTTAGCTGCAAGCCAGCTTTTGCACTTTCTTCTTTCACCTTCATCATCAGGCTCCTCAGTTCCTCTTCGCTTTCAGCCATCAAAGTGGTATCATCTGCATATCTGAAATTGTTAATGTTTCTTCCAGCGATTTTAACCCCAGCCTTGGATTCCTCAAGCCCAGCATGTCACATGATGTGTTCTGCGTACAAGTTGAATAGGTAGGGTGAGGGTATACAGCCCCGCCATACTCCTTTCCCAATCTTAAACCAGTCTGCTGTTCCGTGGTCTATTCTTACTGTTGCTACTTGGTCGTTATACAGATTCTTCAGGAGGCAGACAAGATGACTTGGTATCCCCATACCACTAAGAACTTGCCACAATTTGTTATGGTCCACACAGTCAAAGGCTTTAGAATAGTCATTAAAACAGAAATAGATGTTTTTCTGAAACTCCCTGGCTTTTTCCATTATCGAGCGGATATTGACAATTTGGTCCCTAGTTCCTCTGCCTTTTCTAAACCCAGCTTGTGCATCTGGCAACTCTCGCCCCATGAATTGCTGAAGTCTACCTTGCAGGATCTTGAGCATTACCTTACTGGCATGTGAAATGAGAGCTACTGTTCAATAGTTTGAACATTCTTTAGTGTTTCCCCTTTTTTGGTATGGGGATATAAGTTGATTTTTTCCAATCTGATGGCCATTCCTGTGTTTTCCAAATTTGCTGTCATATAGCATGCATTACCTTGACAGCATCATCTTGCAAGATTCTGAACAGTTCAGCTGGGATGCCGTTGTCTCCTGCTGCCTTGTTATTAGCAATGCTTCTTAAGGCCCACTCAACCTCACTCTTCAGGATGTCTGGCTCTAGCTCCCTGACCACACAGTCAAAGCTATCCCCGATATTGTTATCCTTCCTATACAGGTCTTCTGTATATTCTTGCCACCTTTTCTTGATCTCTTCTTCTTCTGTTAGGTCCTTGCCACCTTTGTTTTTGATCATACCCGTTTTTGCCTGGAATTTACCTCCGATGTTTCTAATTTTCTGGAAGAGGTCTCTTGTCCTTCCTATTCTATTGTCTTCTTCCACTTCCACACATTGCTTGTTTAAAAATAATTCCTTATCTCTTCTGGCTAACCTCTGGAATTTTGCATTTAATGGGGCATATCTCCCCCTATCGCTGTTGCCTTTTGCTTTCCTTCTTTCTTGGGCTACTTCTAGTGTCTCAGCAGACAGCCATTTTGCCTTCTTGGTTTTCTCTTTCTTTGGGATGTATTTTGTTGCCGCCTCCTGAACAATGTTGCGAACCTATTGTCCAAAGTTCTTCCAGGACCCTATCTACTAAGTCCAGTCCCTTAAATTGATTCTTCACCTCCACTGCATATTCCTTAGGAATATTAGTGAGCTCATATCTAGCTGATCTGTGGGTCTTCCCTAATCTCTTTAGTCTGATCCTAAATTGTGCAATAAGAAGTTCATGATCTGAACTACAGTCAGCTCCAGGTCTTGTTTTTACTGACTGTATAGATGTCCACCACCTTTCGCTGCAAAGGATGTAATCAATCTGATTTCGGTGTTGTCCATCTGGTGAAGTCCATGTATAAAGCCGTCTCTTAGGTTGTTGGAAGAGAGTGTTTGTTATGCAGAGTGAGTTGTCTTGGCAAAATTCCACATAATTGGCCACATAATGAGAAGACAGGACACCCTGGAGAAGATGCTGATGCTAGGGAGAGTGGAAGGCAAAAGAAAGAGGGGCCACCAAGGGAAAGGTGGATGGATGATATTCTAGAGGTGACGGACTTGTCCCTGGGGGAGCTGGGGGTGTTGACGACCGACAGGAAGCTCTGGCGTGGGCTGGTCCATGAAGTCATGAAGAGTTGGAAGTGACTAAATGAATAAACAACAACAAGCAGGCACAATGGGGAATACATTGGCCGTTTGCATAGTACGCTCAGGGCTGCCAGCGCTGCTGTGTTCCTTTCTATCTGCATTCCCCATTCTGTGCCTGCTTACTTTCTTGTAATCCCTTCCTCTCCAATGAATGTAAATACAAACATTAATTCCCTTCTTGCTAATTATCCCAGCATCGGGGTGAGCATTCCAAAAGGCGGGGGAGTGGTTAGGAGGCAAACAAAAGCCAAAGGTGTGAAACCTGTCAGTTTCCAGCCAGAAAGCACAGTCACGGTCACGTGATTTCACACTTAGTGGCTGCTTAGCGATGGAGTTGCCGGTGTTAATTGTGGTCACTAAATGAGGACTACCTGTACTCTGAAATCATACAGATCAGGTCTGAAAGTATGGGAAGCTATCCAGAGCAAAAAAAATGGAGCAGAAAAGACCTGCAGAAATTTGGACTTTACAAGAGTGGAGGCAAAAAAGACTGCCTGAGAACAGGAATAGTGTAACAGGAGCCTTTGTGTACTTCTATTTAAAGTGCCACATTGGAGCTTTCTGCATGTGTGTTTTTTTAAATAGCTCTCCCTCTGTTTGTGCAACAGCTAATTAGAAATCTTTTTTGAAAGCTTTGCAACTCCAGAAGACTCCAGAAGAGTCATATGCTCAGGTCAAGATGTCTGCAGCCAGAACAGTTGGCAAAGAGAAAGAGGAGGACAGCCCAGATAAGTGGATTATGCTGTGGCGATTTCTGTGTAAACCCCATTGTGACAATTCCACAGGTATAGTCCCGGCTTTCAAGGGTATCCAGCTGTTGTGTAGTGATACTAGCACAAGCCAGCTAAATTTGCTTGAAAGTGCCACTGGTTTTCAGGAGAAAGATATACTCAACTCAGGGGTGGCCAGTGATCAGAAAGTCAAGGAAGTCAAGGAAGTCACTGCAACCTCATGACTGATGCCCTAGCTCTTTTTGCATGCATCATAAAGGGCATCTGATCGGGAACTTAAACTTGGAGAATACACAGGAATGGCAAAACTAACAGTGCATGTTCATTATGGAAGCTTAAACAAATTTAAGCAAGAATGGTTCCCGTATATACAACACATTATGCAGCCTGGCAAATATACTCACAGTCTGGTTTCTAAAAGGGCCTAAATGTCGGTAAACCTTGTAAATTACCAGATGTATTAAAAGGGGGAACTCAAAAACTTCCTCTTTCTGGCATTTTAATTCTTGTTAAATTTGCTCTGTTTATCTATTTTTTCCTATTATTCATATGCAAACACACACACACATATTATATTAAGTAACAATACAAAGGCAACATTCGAAGCGAATATTTGTAGCTCAGGGTTGAACTGTGGTGTCCTTGGTGCTCTCTGAGCCTTGTTTTCTTGCAGAGGTTTCATTGCCAGACTGGGCAACATCTTCAGTGCAAAGACGGAGTGGGCCTTGCTCTCAGTTGATACACCCTGGCTTGCCCTGCTTGTGTTGGTGGGGGTGTTGTTCTCTCCTTGGGGGTTCTTTGATTGGGCTCTTGTTTGCTGCTTGGTTGACTGACTGAGTTGATAGTTCCTTGGTTAGGGTGTATTGTGCTGTTTGATGGTTCATCTGGTGTTAATCCTCGTGTTGATTCTTGCATATCTGGGTGTTGATTGCTGGCAGGGGAGTGTGCTGGTCTTTTGACTTTTTTATTGTCTCTTTTGAATGGTATGTAAATGTTGTTTACCTCTGTGTGTCTGTTGATGGCTGCTTGGTCTGAGTGCCAGGCCTCCAGGAATTCTCTGGCGTTTTTGGATTCGGCTTGGTCTAGGATGCTCACAGTTTCCCAGTTGAAACTATGGTTGAGTCTGTCCGTGTGCTGTGAGATGAAGGAGTTTTCATCGTGTCTTCTGACTGCTAGTTGGTGTTCGTGGATGCGCTCTGCCAGTCTTCTGCCTGTCTGTCCTACATTTGCCATTTGCCTTTGTTTTACAAAGGCAACATTAATACTAAGTAATCAGCTTAAGATCAAAACTTTCATTATACAACAAATAAAGGTAAAGATAAGGTTTCCCCTGCACAGTCGTGTCCAATTCTAGGCGGCGGTGCTCATTTCCGTTTCTTAGCCGAAGAGCCAGCGCTGTCCGAAGATGCTTCTGTGATCATGTGGCCGGCATGACAGGCATGGAAAGCTGTTACCATCCCACTGAAACAGTACCTATTTATCGACTTGCATTTTCATGCTTTCGAATTGCTAGGCTGGCAAGAGTGCGGGAGCTCACTCCGTCATGCGGGGCCTGGGTCTCGAACCGCCGAACGTGCGATCTTCCGGTCGACAAGCCTGGTGTCTTAACCACTGAGCCATCACGCAAATACTTTAATGCAGTTTGTAGTGGCTCTTTTTTCATTGTTACGCTCACTTCTGGATGAAAAAGCAAATGATTCTAGGCTTGAAATATAGACATCCTAAACTGTAGCTGATAGAACTTCTTTTTTTTTCCTCTGGTTCCAACATCTTAAGCTAACAAAATAATAGAATAATAGTATGTCAGTAACTTCTGATTAATATTGTATAAACACCATTGCACTGAAACAAAACAATGTATCAGGATTTGATCTGATTTCATTATGTGCCATGAAATTGTTTTCGACTCCTAGGAAACACATAGATATTGTTCTATTGTCAACCATTTTATATTTTCTATCCAAAAGTTCTGTTGCCAATCATTTTACATTTTCGGTCCATGTGGTTTTCTTGGTAAACCTACAGGGTGGTTTACCATGGCCCCCTCCTGCACAGTATGAGCTGATGCCTTTGCCACTGTCACTAAAGTGATCGTCCGCCTCTGGCATCTTCCTACATCTTTGCTGCCCAGTATAGCCACCTCCCTGCTTTAGCCTGGGGCGACCATGCTGGGAATGCAGACTCTTGGCATAAACTCCTGACATTCTTCATTCCTCCCTCTCGAGAGTGCCCCCCTCTCCAGCCACCGTGAGGCAGCACAGCAGGACCTGGGGATGGTGGTGGTCAAGATTTATAACAACATAAGAAAAACCCATCTCTGAAGGGGTGGAGTTTGCACCTTCCTGACTTTCTTAACCCGATCAAAATGCCTCGACTCAGCTTCTTCTCTAAAACCAGTAAGCTTTCAAATGCGTTTGGTGGCTCACCTGTGACCCAAGTGATGTTTGCTTTTACGTTTCTAAATTGAATACAGTGGCTTTGTTTGCAGAGCTACAATTATTGCCTACTGTAAACGGAGTGCTTTTAAAACAAAATAATTTTGTTTTTGTAAACTTCTAAAACTGTTCTCACTTTCTGGGAGATAAGCCATCAAAGTAGTGATAAATGCTTGCTCATTACTCCTCGTCCTGACCACTTTCTCCCCACGTCTTCTGCTAATCCCTGCGGATGAGTTGACCACCATGACAATCTCTCTTAATTTGTTAGATTTGACACACTGACATCATTTTGGTCTCTGATGTGGATGTCAGTTACAAAGCCCAGCTATTTGCACACCTTTCTTCCACTCCATGATTATATAGTTTCTGCTTATTTTGATTTCTCTTTCCCATCATCGGCTGATAAATACAGGTAGTCCTCACTTAATGATCACAATTGAGACCAGACTGCTAATCAAAGCGGTCATTAAGCAAATCCAACTGATTTTATGACCCTTTTTGCAGAGGTCATTAAGCAAATCACCACAGTTGTTAAGAGAACCATGTGGTCATTAAGTGAATCACATGGTTCCCCATTGATTTTGCTTGCCTCAAAATGATTTCAAATGTAATTCATACTCACAAGTAGGTTTTACTGATTACAGTGAGATTTTTTTCCAAAAATAATAAGAAAAACTTTCTTGAGTCTGCAACCTAATAATCCTAATCCTAATCCTAATAATTTATTAAATTTGTATGCTTCCCAACTCTGCGTGGCTCACAACAATCAAACAAAAAAAAATTACAATTAAATCAAAATAAAACATAAAAGCTAAAGATAAAAGATGGCAAGAGCAGTGAAGCGAGGGGTCTCACTCTTCCTCCCCAGAGGCCCGGGTGCAGAGCCAGCTCTTCACAGCTTTTCTAAACAACAAGATCAAGGATGAAGGCTAATTAGCAATTAATTTTTTGTATGGACCAATATCAAGTTGCTTAGATTTGAAAAAAATTACCTTCAACTTAAGAACAGTAATGAAACTTCCATATTTCATTCCATGTTGAGTTATAAGTACAGGTAGTCCTGGCTTACCGGCTGCTTGTTCAGCAACCATTTGAAGTTTTTATTTATTTATTTATTTATTTATTAAACAGTTTTATAACGTCGCCCAACTCATACATGGTGACTCCGGCCGGCTTACAAAAAACCATAAAAACATAATAGACACCCCCCAGGGGCAGCAAACACATTCATACCAGCCACTTCATTGGCTCCGAATGAAGCAGCACTGACGCTATGACAGTGCTGGACAAGGAGACTTACGACTGGTCCTCAAAGTTGCGGCTATCGCAGCATCCTTGTGGTCATGCGATCGTGATTCAGGCACTTTGCAACCGGCACACTTTTACAGTGGTTGCAGCATCCCACGGTCATGTGATCGCCATTTGCGACCTTCCAGCCAGCTTCTAACAAGCAGAGTCAATGAGGAAGCCAGCAGGAAGTTGTAACTCGCAGTCACATGACGTCATGCTTAACGGCCCGTAGTGATTCATTTAACTGCAGCTGGAACTCACAACTGATGTTGTAAGTCAGGCGCAATCATGTGAATTTTCACTTTACAACCGTGTTGCTTAGTGATGGATTTGCGGGTCCCAATTGTGGTCGGTCAGTGAGGACCACTTGTAATTGGGTGTCTGTAATGGATGCCTATCCTAAATTACACTCAGACTCACAAGCAAAAGCTTGAATCAAATCTGGTTTATTAAAGAATAGTATGCAGGTACAAAGAAAGCTGAGAATGAGCAAAAGCACGCCAAATACAAACTAAAAACCCTCGGTGTGAATGTGATCCCTCCCCCTCGTACAACTGTTTCAAATTCCCCATCCCAGGTGCTTCTAACGAGTTCTGCTAATCAATGGGCAAAAAGGACCTTGAACACAAACGATAACACAAACACATTCCATCCCCATGAAGAGAGATAGCAAGCCTGGTACAAGGTCTCCCAGCAGCTCCCTCCCAACCGGAACGCGTGTCAGCACCATGGCATGCGAAACGTTACGATGGACATTAACCATTGCAACGGCGAACATGACAGTTTTATTATGCAGCATTTACTCCTGATTCCAATAAATAAATAAATATGGAGGTTTTTTTCCCCCCTTTCAGGGAATTTGAAGCTGTGTCCCATAAACTGGCTGCTTCATGAAAACAAGTGCTATTGGATCTCAAGTGAAAAGCAAACCTGGAATAAGAGCAGGAATGAGTGCAGAGCCAAAGATTCTAAAATTGTGATGTTAAAAGAACAGACAGAACTGGTAAATGCCAATATCCTCCCTCATCAAGTAGAAATGTATAGACAATCATTGTGTATTTCTGCACTGGAAAAATTCAGAACCTCTGTCTTAGTTTTGCTAACAAAAATTAATTCTGTGAATCTCCATAAGTGATTCCAAAGGTTTTGAAAAATATACCCTCAAATCCAAGCGCTGTGGAATGTAAATGTTTGTCCTACATAAGCCAATGCAGATTTAAAGCAAGAGAATGGCAATTCTGAAGAGTTTTGCTCTTCATCTTTTGACAGTACCCAGTAAGAAGGTAAGTATCTAGACCAATGTTTCTCAACCTTGGCAACTTTAAGATATGTGGACTTCAACTCCCAGAATTTCCCAGCCAGCCATGCTGGGAATTGAAGTCCACACATCTTAAAGTTGCCAAGGTTGAGAAAACTATCTAGACAGAGCAATTGAGGCTTTGGTGAATTCAGAGGGTTTTTACTGTCCCTGGCATGTCAGCCCTTCAAGGTCAACCAGATCAGAAAACCAACTTCACAGGAAGATTAGAACTACAGGTAGTCCTCGCTTACCGACCACTTGTTCAGCAACTGTTCAAACTTATGACGGCGCTGAAAAATGAGACTTACAACCAGTTCTCAAAGTTGCAGCCATTGTAGCGTCCTGCGGTCATATGGTCATGATTCCGATGCTTGGCAACTGGTGTGCATTTACAACAGTCATAGCATCCTGGGGTCACGAGATCACAATTTGCAACCTTCACTGCCGGCTTCTGACAAGCAAGCCAAGTCAATGGGGAAGCCAGCAGGAGGTCGCAAGTCATGGTCACGTGACATAGAGCTCAATGACCTGCTGTGATTTGTTTAACGACCACAACCGGAATTGACAAAACTGATGTTGTAAGTTGGTGCGGTCACATGACATTGCGCTTAATGACTGCACCGCTTAGTGATGAAGTTGCTGGTCCTTATTGCGGTTGGTAAGTGAGGACCAGCTGTATATTTTATTGAGATTAGGTATAATAATGAAACCTTGCAAGTCTGATTGTGTTCCTCCTCTTCTCCCTCCTATGCCCTGGGGAGCTGCGGGGGGAGCCAGACTGAATCTCTTCCTAATACTACCTCCTTCCTCAAGGCTTAAGGAAGGCTTCTGCCCTTCTTGTTTCTCTCACATTTTCTGAATATTTGCCTCAAGGCCATCTCCATAGCTCTCTACCTAGCAGGAGGTAGTCAGAGACAAGAAGTGAGAGTAGTCAGAAGAAGTCCAAAAAGCTGGAGCTCCAAGTGTCAAGCAGGGCAAGCAGCAGATGGGACTTGGGCAGGATGCCACAGGGACACAACCATGGAGCAGGACAGTTGTTTCCAACAAGGGGAGAGAGAGGGATGTTGCCCACGTGGCTTATTTATGGGAGTTCCTGTCTCCTCTCCTCTCAGGAACTCAGCTGATGTCTCCTCTCCTTAGCCCCTGGTGTGTTCTTGCCCTTGGAAAGACCTGGCCCTTCCTTGTCTGAGTCAGCCCCATCTACTGGTGTTTGTCCTCTCTGGGAGCTGGGTCAGCTCAGCTGTGTAATCGCCTGCTGGTTCTCCAGGCTGACTGATCATCAGGCCTACTGCTTTAGCCTCCAAATCAAAGCCAGAGGACTCCGTAACAATAACCTAAAGTATGTATTCCAGAGAGGGTTCACTTCTACATATATTCTTGACAGCACTTCATACAGCGCATCACCCACGGGGCACAACTATTGTGGATCGGACTGTCTGTCAATTCTACTAGCCGTGAATGGTTGTGGGTCGACAATTCCCCATTAAATAAAACATTGTGAGTATTCTCATCCATTTCATGACTGAGCTGGGAAAGATGTTTTCTTTTTCCAATGTTTTGTGCCTTATCCAGTTTTCTTCATCCTTAATGCACAGCCGCCTATGGCTGCAATATAATTTATGCATCTATCCCGTATATTCTTTTTGAGTATTTATCTTATTTTATACTGCTCTCTATGCCACCCCCAGCATTTGACTCTGAGTGGCTTTCAGCAATTAAAAAACAAATCAATAAAACAGTTACAATTTTAAAAAGAAGTATGACAGAAGCAGTTACAATAAAAAAGTTAATAAATCCAGCTGGTAAAATAGCAGCAACCCCAAAATTTATGGTTCCAGATGTTTCCCCATGGGGAAACTGAATGATGGTTATTTATTTATTTATTTCTACTTTAATCTTAGAAGATTCTTGTTGGCTCATAATACTAAATAAAACACAATAATAAAGAATCTTACCAATGCATTAAAGATTTTCTGAGTTTGCACAATGTATACTAAGTCATAACCATACAGGCTGGATTCAACTAACATTCTAGGCTAAAATGTGATTGGCTGATGTGTGGCTTTAGTGTGTCATTATGAACATACATTTTAATATAATCATATAATCTAACCATATATTGTAATATAATCATATAAAATATATCATATTTAAAGGGCATGTGTGCAGGGTCAATGCAGCTGGGCAGAAGACGAAAGACTGCCACACCAGTCTGCCCAAGTTGGTTGGACTTCCTTGGAGTTGTAGAATGTCCCGTCCCGTCCCATCCTTTAACTGAGTTGGAAAAGCTGACAGCCTTTAAGCTGAAATAGACAGTATGTCATCAGAGAAGACATTTTCATGCAGGGGAGAATGACCTTCTTCAACCTCTGACAAATGTCCTTGCCCTTCTCCCTTATCCTCCAGGCTGCCGATCACAAGTGAGACTCAAGAAAACAGCTGTGGGATGCTGAAGGGGCAGAAAGTCATCTCAGAATCTTGCAGTGCTGTAACCAGGTGGATCTGCGAGACAGCACCTCTGCTGATGTAAATAACAGAAGAGAAAACCTAGAAAGGACTCTGTAATAATTACTCTGGGGAGGGATATTTTGGAATGGGCAGCTTGTACCTGTGCTGTGACAAATTACAGGAGACTCTGAAAAAGTTCCTGAGTTAAAAATGCAAACTTGAAATGCCCCTTTGGAGGAGGCCTGCTTTTTTGATTAGGACAACGGGGCATGTAGACGTGTGTTTTTCTAGATAAAAAACTGTTATTTTGCGAAACCTTCTGCCCCTTGTGCGTTACATTTCCAGCACAGGCACTGAGTACCAGGGGAGAATCTGCACATGAGTTTTGGAGAAACAGTGTAGTGTGGTGGTGAAGGGGTTGGCCTAGAAGCAGAGAGACGCAAGTTCTAGTCCCCCCTTAGTGTAATGATTGCCTACTCTAATAGACTCAGACTCACAAGCAGGAACTTAATGATATCTGTTTTATTAAAGAATAGTATGCAAATACAGAGAAAGCTGAGAATGAGCAAAAGCGCGCCAAATACAAACAAAAAACCCTCGGCTCAAACGTAATCCCTCCCCTCGCCCTGCCGTTGCAAACCCCCCCCCCCCCCAGGTGCTGGTAACCATTTCTGTCGATGTCCTGGGAAAGGAACCTTGAACACACGAGATAACCCAAACACATTCCAATCCAGCTGCTAACATATAACAATCCCACGAGATGGAATCCTCCTCCCCTCCCAGACGAAACACGCATCAGCCAAATGACATGCGAAACGTTACAATGTACCAGCAACATTGGAACGGTGAACATGACATACCGCCCCCCAAAAAAAATTAAGGAGCAGGTTTCATAGGATAAGCTAGATGAAAACGTCTAACTAAAACAGGAGATTGAACATCACGGGCAGACACCCACTCAGGGTGGGGAAAGTGTTTCCACCGAATGAGGTACTGCAGGGTGCCACGAAGTCTGCGAGAATCAAGGACCTCCTTCACCTCAAAATGTTGCTGTCCATCAATCATGATCGGAGCAGGAGGTGGGGGTTGCGGATGCCAATGATCAGAGTGGTTGACAGGCTTGAGCAAGCTGCAATGAAAAACAGGATGTAAACACTTTAGATTGTGTGGCAGATCGAGTTTAAACGTGACAGGGTTCACAACTCCCACAATGGGAAAAGGACCAACAAACTTAGGAGCCAACTTCTTTGAGGGCTGAGAGGATTTAATGAACTTTGTGGAAAGGTAGACCTTATCACCAACTTTAAAAGCAGGTTGAAGGGCTCGCCACTTATCAGTGTGCAGTTTATAGGCAGATTGGGCATCAGCCAACACCTGTTGAATTACCGGCCACGAATCAGCCAGGTGAGCAGCCCAATCAGAAGTGGAGCAGGGCTGTGTGGAGGGCTGAGGCAAGTCAGGAATGGGCACAAAGTCCCGGCCAAACACAGTATGGAAAGGGGTGTGCCCCGTGCTCTGATGGACAGCGTTATTATAAGCCACCTCAGCAAAAGGCAGCAGATCAACCCAATTGCCCTGCTGATAGTTGACAAATGCCCGCAAAAATTGCTCCAGGGTCGAATTAAGAGCCTCTGTAGATCCGTCAGTCTCTGGATGCGACGCAGTGGACAACGCCTGCTTGGTGCCCACCAGCTTCAAAAATGCCCTCCAAAATTGGGAAGTAAACTGTGTCCCGTGGTCTGTGATCAAGCGGGAGGGGCTCCCATGAATCTGGTAGATGTGGACTAGAAAAAGGTGGGCCAATTGCTGCGCAGACGGACTGGAAGCACATGGAATGAAATGGGCTTGCTTAGAAAAGTAGTCCTTCACCACCCAAATCACAGTCTTTCTCTGACTAGGAGGCAAATCCACAATGAAATCCATGGAAACCTCCTCCCAAGGACGGGAGGGGCTGGCCACTGGCTGAAGCAGCCCTTGCAGCTTGCTCCCCTTCCGTTTAGACATGGCACAGACAGGACAAGAAGCAACATAACTTTTTACAGCACGTCTCAATGTGGGCCACCAGAATTGGCAGCGCACGAGGTGTAAGGTTTTGACAAACCCAAAATGACCAGCCACTTTATCATCATGAGACCTAATGAGAATTTCCCGTCGCAAACTGTCAGGGACATAGAGGCGGTTCTGCTTCCAAGCGAAGCCTCTGTCAAATGTAACATTGTCGCTTGCAACCAAGTGTCAGATTTCAGCTCTAGCAGAAACTGTTGTTGCAATTGCGAGGGAATTGGCGTTCTTCCCCCAGCCGGTGAAACTGACGCTGGGGGCAGCTGTGCACGAGTCTGACTGCGTGTGACAGCTTGCAACCCCAATTGGGGTGCTGTCCACACCGTACCCACAACGTCAGGTGCCTGGACCGAATCCTGGGGCAGGTGGGAAAGCGCATCAGCCAAGAAGTTTTTCTTGCCCGGAATGAACTTTAACTTAAAGTCAAAGTGACTGAAAAATTGAGCCCAGCGGATCTGCTTAGGGCTGAGCTTACGGGGCGTGCTGAGCGCTTCCAAATTTTTATGGTCAGTCCAAACCTCAAAAGGACATTTAGCCCCCTCCAAAGCAGCCTTGACTGCAAAAGCTTCTTTTTCCCAAACATGCCATCGCCTTTCTGTCTCGGAAAATTTCCGGGACAGATACGCACAGGGCTTCAGGTGGCCAGCAACATCCGCTTGCAGCAAGAGCGCTCCAATTGAGAAATCAGAAGCATCCACTTCTGGGTGGGTGTTGCAAAATGGGTTCAGCAGTGAACAGGCTTTTGAGTTTGTCGAAAGCCAACTGGCATTGAGGTGTCCAATTGAGCAATGCCCCCGGGTTCTTCACCTTGCGTGTGTCCCCCAACCCCTTCGTACGTAACAAATCAGTGAAAGGCAATGCAATTTCTGCGAACCCTTGGATGAATTGGCGCTCCAAGAAAACTTTGGAGCTGCCTGCGGGTACGCAGGCGCTCCCACCCCAAAATAGCTTGTATCTTCGCAGGATCCATCTCAATGCCCTTGTCAGAGATCCTGTACCCCAGGTAGTCAAGCTGAGTCTTATGAAATTCACACTTAGAAAGTTTAGCATAAAGCTCAGCCTTTCTCAATTTGCTAAGCACCTGTTTCACCAAGCGCTCATGTTCCTCCTCTGTTTCAGTATAAATTAAAACATCATCCAAATAGACCAGTACACCCTTGAACAAATGTTCATGTAACACTTCATTGATCAATTGCATGAACACTCCTGGTGCCCATGCCAACCCAAAAGGCAAAACCTTGTACTGAAAAGAACCCAGAGGACAATTGAAAGCAGTCTTCCACTCATCCCCCTCCCGTATGTGGATACGGAAATAGGCTTCCCTCAAATCCAGCTTAGAGAAGATTTTCCCCTTAGCCAGATGTGCTAACATGTCTTTTATTATTGGCAGAGGATATTTGTTTAATATCGAGACCGCATTTAATCCGCAGTAATCTGTACAAAGTCTCAATGTCCCATCCTTCTTCGCTCAAACAAGACCGGGGCGCCCACTGGCGAATTTGCTGGTTCAATAAAACCCCTGGCCAAGTTTTTGTCCACAAACTCCCGCAACGCCGCCAGTTCCTTTTGCATCATGGCATAGATTTTTGGTTTGGGCAGTTGTGCGTCGGGGACCAACTCTATCGCACAGTCAGTTTTTCGATGAGGTGGAAGTTGGTCTGCTTCCTTCTCACTAAACACATCCGCAAAGCTTTGGTATTGCTCCGGCAAGCCCTCCAGTGGGGTGACAGTGAAATGCGGGGTTGCTGCCGCCGCCCTCCCCACTGCAGCCTGCGGAGCGTCGTCCTCCCCAGGGGCTTGATAGAAACCATCCCCAAAAGTCAAAGTCCTGTGCACCCAATTTATATATGGGTTTTGTTGGACCAACCAAGGAATTCCCAGAATGACTAAGGGACCCCGCACAGGCGCTACTACAAACGGCAGCCCCTCACGGTGGCTGCCCATTTGCAATGCCACCGTGCCCGTGGAATGGGTGACTGGCTTCCCCCCCGCCATAGAACCATCCAGTTGGGTAAAAATCATGGGACGTTTTAGTGGAAAGCTGGGTAACTCCAGAGCAGCCACCACATCAGGGTGCATCAAGCAACGCGAACACCCCGAATCGATCAATGCCCAAACTTCAATGGTTCTTGTGCAGGAGCCTAGCTTCACTTTCACTGTCAGTGTGGGATAGTTGCCACTCACTGAAATATGGTCGCGCCCCTCCTCCACCACCTGCCAGCTGGAGTAGATCGGGCTCCCCCTCGTCCCCGAAGTAAGGAATCTCCTCCACTTCAGTTTCAGCCATGGCTCCCTTCATTTTCCTGGGTAAAGAGGGAGATTTCCCCGAGGACTTTCCCGGATGATCATTGGTCTTTCCCTGCGGGCACGCCGCCGCTCGGTGACCTTCCTTCCCACATCGGAGGCATTGTCCTTTCGCATAGCGGCACCCTCTCTCCTCTTCCCAGGAACGTTGACCGGTCTTTCCAGAGCATGCAGCAGTGCGGGAACTCTTGCTGAGCCCAGCATATCTCATCACCTTCCGGTGAGCAAAAGTCTCATGGGCATGCTCAGCCTTCCCTGCCAGCTGTATCCATTCATACAGGGTATCTGGGTCGTCCCTGCCAAGCAACCATCTCAGGACCTCAGTATTCAGACTGTCCTTAAAAAGTTCTATTAACGTGGATTGGGACCAATCCTCAACCTTCCCAGCCAGAGCCTTAAATTCCAGAGCATAGTCTGCCACTGATCGTGGCCCCTGGCACAGCTCCCTCAATGCCCGTTTTGCCCTTTCTTTAGCTAACGGGTCTTCAAAGTGTAGTTTCAACGCCTACAGGAATTCTTCAAACTCCTCCAGCTCAGGGGCATCTGATTGACATAACTGCACATACCAATCGGCAGCTCGCCCCTTCAGCTTAGTGGCAATGGCATTAATCTTGGCTCTTTCTGAGCGGAAACACTGTTCCCATTTGTCCACATAACTCCTTGCATTGGTAAGGAAGAACGATAGCTTAGTTGGATCTCCATCAAATTTAATGGTAAAGTCCTTAACCCCCACTCCGGGCGGTCCCTTCGCCACAGCTGGGCAGTCGGGCTTCCTCTTAGCTCCCAGGGAGCTCCGCTCACGAGGAGGGGACCTTGAAATTCTCACCCTCGGCGCTCTTACTTCCTCTCTGTGCCGGGTCCTACTCCTTTCCCTCGGGGAAGGTGGGGGCAAAGAAGGGGTGGAATACCTATTACTGGACTCCTCTCTCCTCCTCTCCTGGGGACTCCAGTCCATGGACATTTTACGGAACATAAATTCTAGTGACTCCAGTTTGGCCTCCACCAGTTTTATATGATCAGGGGTTTGGGAATCCTCCTTTCCCTCCTGCCTCACCACGGTTGGGGACATCGGGTATCGCTGCTTCCAAGACGTTTTGGACGTCCCTGGTAGGGGTCCCTGTGTTTCATCCCAGGTGAGCAGCTCACCTGGCAACTCGCTGGTCGGTTCAGGGGCTCTTTTACCTCCAACCTCCTCTTCTCCTAGGCTGGAGCTCGACCCCTCTCAAACTTCTGAAAGCTCTCGAGGAGGGACTCTCTCCGTTCTTATCACTGTGGAGTCGGGTTCCCCCTCGCTCGATTCCTCGCTTTCCGTGGTTTGGGGATTTGGTTTGCTCATCGCTAGCGCTACTCCCTCACAAAATAAATCTGGAAAGGGGCTAACGGAAAATTTTTTTGGATTCTCAGCTTTATGTAATGATTGCCTACTCTAATAGACTCAGACTCACAAGCAGGAACTTAATGATATCTGATTTATTAAAGAATAGTATGCAAATACAGAGAAAGCTGAGAATGATCAAAAGCACGCCAAATACAAACTAAAAACCCTCGGCTCAAACGTAATCCCTCCCCTCGCCCTGCCATTGCAAACCCCCCCCCCCCAGGTGCTGGTAACTGTTTCTGCTGATGTCCTGGGAAAGGAACCTTGAACACACGAGATAACCCAAACACATTCCAATCCAGCTACTAACATATAACAATCCCACGAGATGTAATCCTCCTCCCCTCCCAGACGAAACACGCATCAGCCAAATGACATGCGAAACGTTACGATGTACCAGCAACATTGGAACGGTGAACATGACACTTAGCCACAGAAGCTCCCTGGATGACTTTGGACACATTCCTCTCTTTCTGCCCAGCCTACCTCACAGGGTGGTTGTTGGGTAGAAAAATAAGAAGAGGAAGCTCTATTACGTCCCCTGGAGCTCCTGGATGAAAGGCAAGATATCCATTTAATAAATGAATGAATATAGGACTGGCCATGATGATCCTCAGATAATCTTGCCCCAATCACTATCTTCATCCCAATTTATCTCATTGTATTCCCTGTTCTTAGGTGGTGGTATAATTTGATGTCTGCCACAAATCAAGTATTTCACAGATCTTGTTTATCAAATTTCATCACGGGCCATCTCCCTCAAACTGCCCAGTTTACAGTAAAGCTAAAAATAGATTAAAATACAATAAAAACAAGATTATGTTAAATATAAATATAGATATAAATAAAGCAGCCAGTCTGGTCTAGTGGTTAAGGTGCTGGGCTAGAAACCAGGAGGCTGTGAGTTCTAGCCCCGCCTTAGGCCTGAAAGCCGGCTGGGTGACCCTGGGCCAGTCCCTCTCTCTCAGCCCAAGAGCCAATCAGGCGTGGTATGAGAGTTCTAGTCCCGCCTGAGGCATGAAAGACGGCTGGGTGACCCTGGGCCAGTCCCTCTCTCTCAGCCCAAGAGCCAATCAGGCGTGGTATGAGAGTTCTAGTCCCGCCTGAGGCATGAAAGATGGCTGGGTGACCCTGGGCCAGTCCCTCTCTCTCAGCCCAAGAGCCAATCAGGCGTGGTATGAGAGTTCTAGTCCCGCCTGAGGCATGAAAGCCGGCTGGGTGACCCTGGGCCAGTCCCTCTCTCTCAGCCCAAGAGCCAATCAGGCGTGGTATGAGAGTTCTAGTCCCGCCTGAGGCATGAAAGACGGCTGGGTGACCTTTGGCCATCCCTCTCTCTCAGCCCAAGAGCCAATCAGGCGTGGTATGAGAGTTCTAGTCCCACCTGAGGCATGAAAGATGGCTGGGTGACTTAATAATAAAGGCAGGATAGAAAATAAAAATAAAAATCCAGGATGGCGATATTAAAAAATCTAATTCTAATGTTGAAATATATGCACCCATTGATAAGTATAAATCTTAGAGGCAGCAGTGTATTTGTATAACCTAGAACCTAATACTGTGACCCTGGACCAGAGACAATTAACATAATCCAGACAGTCATCCTTCTAGGGAGACTGCATTGCTGTTTATGGCAAATGTCAATAATACATTTAACAACAGGGGAAGGGTCACAATCTAATGAGGTAGTCCTCATTTAGTGACTGCCTCACTGAGTGACCATTCACAGTTATCACAGTGATGAAAGAGTAACAGCGACCAATCCTTGCACTTATGACCTTTGCAGGTCAGTCAAACAAAGGAAAGTTGAAGTAAGATCATAAGCACAGTTGTTTCACTCAGTGACCACTTCACTTAACAACCAAGTTGCCAGTCAAAAAGGTTCTCAAACTCCCTAGAATTAGGTTGCTGACCAACAAGAACGTTAAGAAAACCATATCCATATGTTAGGATCACAGCCTCCCATCATTCCCCCACCAGCCACAGAATCAAAGGCACCCAAAACTGATGGTAGATTTAACAAAAAAGAAAAAAAAAACAGCTAAAAACCCCAGGGTGCCATATGGGCATACAAAGTCATGCCCGTCACTGTCTGTGCCAACGCATCCTGGACTAGTTGAAACTTCCAAGCAGTCTTCAAGAGCAGCCCCACGTAGAGCTCCCTGCAGTAGTCAAGCTGTGGGTGAGTGTGGCATGAGTGACTTCTGAAGGGCCTCCCCACCCACGAAAGAGCACAGTTGGTGCATCATATGAGGCAGATCTAATTTGCATTCTCTGAATGTAAGGTCCAGTTGTTACTGCGGCCAACATTGCAAGATAATTTCAGTTGAGCAGATTGGAACCAGTGTGTTTTCAAACTATCTCTGGACTTGTGAGTTCATCAGGTTTGCTGCAGATCCAGTGATGGGCTGTACGGCACCTTGAAGAGCTTGCCGTGGCGTCATCATTCAGAAAGGCACAGGCTCCTCCCTTGCCCCTGACCTCCAGCCTGCAACACAAGGACAACAGGGTGAAGAGCTCTGTCCCCACTGCCATCCAACTGAGGCATCAACTTGCCCTAGCAACATTAGGTCAGATTCGCTTAATGACCACTTCGCTTAGCAACTGAAATTCCGGTCCCAATTGTGATCGTTAAGCGACGACTACCTGGCTAGTTTTCTGCCGAGTCAATGATGAGTGGACCGCAACGAAACTCACCAGTGGGGAGAAGCAAAGGTTGAGTGGGTGATCCGAAGAGAGCGGTGGACCCACATGTGAACGGGCTAGTTGGGGAGTGGCCCACCTGGTGTTTCCAGCAATGCTGAACTAACCTCACTCGCTCCCGCTGCTCAGGGCTGACGGGAGCTGAAGTCCAGCTGGAGGCCACAAATCTGCCTACGTCTGGCTGGTTTCAATCACGTCTTATGAGTGCTGTGTCTATTCTTTTCCTGAATACAAATCCTGACCTAGGGCCCCAAGTTAATTTAGGAAGCAGCCATACTGGGGCATTATTCTTCTCTATGCATCTGTCTGTTATATCCCAACCTTTTATTTAGGAGCTCATACGCAGTGCCCCTCCAACATGTGGGGCAGGAAGGGCTGAGAGAGGATCTGGCCCAAAGTCACCTGGGGATCTTCCATGGCTCAGAGGGGACCTGGGCCCGGGTCTCCACTCTTAGCATCACGCCTTCACCACCAGACCACACTGGCTGTGGGGCTGAGAAAGAGGGACCAGCTCGTAATCCCCAGGCACCTTTTGTGGCTGAGGGGGGACTTAACCTGGGTCTCCTCAAGTCCACCAACTCAACCACTACACCACTTTGGCTTGCATCCATTCTCCAAGCCCTTCCCCATCGTTGGCATTTAAGAAAATAGGCAGTGTGTTTGTGTCTGATGCCAGAAACAGGGTGCACTGGAGGATCAATAAACGGCAAGCCGCTTCCTTTCGGCATGTGGCTGGCGTAGAATCCCCCGAGTGAAGAAATAAGAGAAAAAGGAGGACTCACGTTGAATCTTTTCCGTTGATCCATTTCCAGGACTGGTTTGTGTCTAGTTTGAGGCCAATCCAGTGGGGAGCGCTGCCTTTGTAACGCAGCACAAATTTCTTTTAAGAGAATAAAAGTAAACATTAAACCACTCTGAGATATGTATACTGTAGGCCCCAAGCGCATGCATTTTTTAAGACTTTTACTGCAAACGTCGTAAACACCCGCAGGTTGTGACGTGCCCGAGTCTCAATCGTGTGACCACAGGGACGCTGCACAGTTTGTAAATGAGAAGACTGGTTGTAAAGTTACTTTTTCAGTGCCTTCGTAACTTTGAACGGTCACTAAACAGGGCAGTCTTTAAATGAGGTCTCCTGTAATAGACATAGAATAGAGACACTGACTGTAAATTAGAAAGCAACAGAAGGTCTTTCTTCTGTAATGAAAACCAACATATTTTATATAATCAGCTTCCTGCAAGAAGAATTGATTGTGTGGACCCTGCATGAGATCATTCCCATCCAGGACCTGTCACCAATACAGTGGGGTATCTTGCTCTCTTACCATTTCTTCCTTTCCAATAACAGCCAGGGAAGCATTGTACAGAGTGCAAAAGTCTTGGGCAGCAGTCCAGTTTCCTTCTTCATTTGAACAGTAATAGCATTTGTTCTGGTACCCCACCCAGTCAGGTGGGCACGGGCGTCTTCTGTGCTCAGAGGCTGCCAAGTGCAACTTACATTCATCTATTTTTACTTTCAGGTTGTGATGCATTACTGATGACGCGAGAAGAGAAGAGAGAACTAGATCATGATCTGACAAACACTCTCCTCAGTTAACTAGTAACAAATGGGGAGGGGGAATAATAAGGAACAGCTGGAAATCTGCATTAGAGCAGAAATGAGCAAGCTTTGGGGGAGGGGGACCAAAGGTGGCAATGGGTAATCAGGTGATAGGAAGTTGGTGGATCAGGACACATGTATGGAAAAGGCCAGACCTTCTCTGTTTCTGTCTCCTTTGGAATGGGGAGGAGGGAGAGTTTTTGTTTTTTTAATAAGGTCTTGCACTCCCCCCCTTGCACTCCCAACTGGGGTGGGGGCAGTGCCAGCACTTTCAGCATTTGCGGACCACAAGCACACTGTAATGCTGGACCTGGGTGGGGCCCGTCCTTCTCTGCTCTCTCTCCTCCCCCGTGGAGACTTCTTCAAAGGGTTGCTCTTGTGTAAATGAAATGAAGGAGGGGAGACCCCCCCTCCATGCACTGATTTATTTTACTTGTTAGATTTATCTGTTCCTTTTTCTTTCGGCCGCCAAGGTCCCACTTTTCTCCACAATAGCCCTGCAAGGTAGGCTGGGCTGAGAGAGGAGGCAAAAGGCCCAAAGCCATTCTGTGGCCGAGGGGGGGCTAGAATCAGGGTCTCCCCAGGGCCAGTCCAACCCCTTCACCACCCTGGCTGCAGGTATCTCCCAGGAAAATATACATATATGGGGGTGGGGGGAGAGATAGGAAGGCAAAAAGCTAAACTAAAAATAAACAAATCATCTCGCTTGCAATATTAGAGTTTGGATAACTTACCCACGAGACATATAATAGCAACAGCACCAGCAATAAAGATCGTGGCAATGGCTACATGACCACGGGAGACCTTGAAAGTCTGTTTCATTTTTGACCACCTGCGATTCTTGATATTACCTAGAGCAGGAAGGGAAGCAAAAACTTAAGCCAGCAAGGGCTCCAGTGACAGCTGAGGAGGAGGCTGTCATGCCCAGGAAGAGTTCAGAGTGCCCGATGGAAGCCCACGCTGGGAGGGGAATTCACAATCACAGGATCACAGGCTCGGAAGGGGCCTCAGAGGCCTCCGAGCCCAACCCCCTGCCCAGGGCAGGAATCCTCATCCCATTCTGGACAAATGGCCATCCTGTCTTGTCTTAAAGACCTCCAGGGTGGAGCACCCACAGCTTCAGGGGGCAGGCGGTTCCATTGCTTAACAGCTCTCCCAGTCAGGATGGGGACAAAGGTCCACAGGATTTTGAGGCTAAAAAAGGGAAGCAAAGCTTTGGGAAGTGTTGGCCCTTCCGGCGGGTGCTGGTGGTGGGAGGGAGCAGAACTGGCTCTTCCAGCTGGACATGAAAAGCTATCCTACAGGAGACTTTGACCTGGCCTAAAGGAAGGTTCCCCAGCGCGATGCCGTCCAGATCCATCCAGACTTGTAAATAAAGGTGATGCTCCAGACGGAGTTTGTGCTTCTTTTATTGCATTTGATTCAGTTAAAAGAAGGTTGAAACGAAAACTAAGGTCAGGTGAGGCAGGGAACCTTCCAGGAACAAAGGGCAGTAGCTGTGGGTACATTGATGCAGATTGTCCATTGCTGGAATTGAGGTAGAGTTACTCCCTTTTTGACAAATGGCAAACAGTAGTCTTCAAGAAACAGACAAAGCACAATAACCAGAGGCCTTCCTCTGGTTATTGTGCTTTTCTCTCCTTACTTTACCTCATTTAAAATTTAATATCGCTGTGGTAAATCAGGTGGCTGGGATTTGTTGTTTTTAGTTTTGGATTTCATTGTCCTCGGACCTTGCTGCTACGGTTCTTTCCAAGGTTACTAAACTGTACATTCATTTAAACCTACCAAATGCACAGCCTCTGTGCTCGAGGCTATATTCTGTAGAAAATATATATTCTATATATTCTACTATATTCTGTAGGAAAGGCGTCTGTAAATTGTAGATGGGCTCAGTCCCCTCCTCGCCTCCTCCATCTGACCTCCTCCTCTCCTCTGGCTTCTCAGCAGATAAGCCTCTTTTCCAGAGATGAATGAGCCAGGTGATGGCGCAGCAGAGGACCTGCAGGAAGGTCTGCACAAAGTGTGGGGGTAAAACTGCCCCATGACTTTGAACTGCCTGAGAGAAACCACCAGCGGTCCCTGGAACGAGTCCACCCTCCCTCTTCTCCTTTCTGGAGCCTCCTGGACACGGAAGGTGCCCAGAGAGGGCCATACTTGCACGTTCAGAGCTGACTTCCCGCCCTCCCATCCTGGGACTCATTGTACATTCTATGTAAATGACATGCTAACTCATACTGTGATTACTCCCCATCTGTGTAATCATGTTCTTGTTCTGCCTCAATACAACTCAGCAGCAGCTTTTGGAAGTCCATTTGGGGACACAGCAGAGGTTTTGGATTGCTCTGTGTGCTCTGGTGGCCATGGCCTGGACACTTCAATCCCTCCTTTGGGTTCCTAGCTTCCGGACCTTGATAATCGTCATTACCTGTTTCTTGCTCCTGTCCAACAGCATGTCCGTTCATGGGAGAGGCCTGCAGATCTTGCCGCTCCTCATCAAGCTGATGTTCCATCTCTAAGTCTTCCCTGGTTACATCCATATTCAGTATTCCTGGATTTGTCTGACCTGGAATTAGAAAACGGGGCTGTCACAAGAACGAAGGCCAAGATGCTTAGAGAAGCTGAGTTGGCACAATTGTACCAAGTCCTAGGAAGCCATTTCTAGACATAGGATACAACCTTAAGAAAGGTTCTAGCAAAAAATAATTTGTAATGCGAAGGTCTTGATGTCATGAATAAATTGGGCAACCTTTTGGTAGAAGAATAAAAATCCATATTCCGTTCTCTATACTATGTCAAAAGGTTTGAATTCAATTAAGAATCCTAGCTGATCTTGGCTGATCTTTAAAAGCTAAGTAGGATGGGGGACCATCAGAAAATTTGTCGGCTGGACTGAGCAACTGAAAAACTTTCCATTATAGCAACACACACACACACACACACCCAATACACACACAAACGCCTCCTGAATTATTGACTAGGAAGTCAGTGCTGACTCTTCTTCCCAGTCCTAATAAATTAGAGGGAAAAAAGTGAGGAGAGGTCGGGGCAAAAGATGGTGATTTCGGTTGTAGTTTCACACATGCACCCATGCCAGACACTCCTTTCCATTCCTTCATTCAACTCTCACCCACCATCTGCCTCCCCCTCCCCAATTTGCCCTAATCTGCTACAATGAACCTCAGACTTCTTAGAGGAAAAGTAGGGGAAAATAAATCTCTGCTACTATTACTATAACAGCACACATGTTTGTGAGGGGCCTTTGTTTTCTGACGACTGGACACCCCACGCCACTGAAGAGAGCTCTATTGCACAGCGTTTTATTGCAGCACACACCTTCCCCAACGATAGGCTGTTGCCCTGCCTAGGCTTCACATGGTGATACAGCCTCGTAAATATGTCTTTGATGCTCAGTCCTTAGAACGGGTAGGTCTTACAGACCTAGTCTATAAGTTCTGACAAGGCAGAGTAAGGCTATAAGGGTGCTCCTTGAGAAAGCCAGTAATTCCCCTCCCAAACATGAGAAGAGGGACCCAGACACAAACCAACACCTGCACATTGAGCTTCTCCCCATTTTGAGGGACTCTTGGCTGCCAATCCTCAACATGTGAACAGGTTCAAAGGAATTTAGAACTGGCTTTTGGAAAAACGGGATTTGGGGAAGAGATCACACAGTCCAGAGACTGAAGGACACGTGAGAAAGAAACTCAGAATACCCTGATTTTGTTCAGCAGAAGATGGGACAGAGAGAAACACAGACTTTTGGGATTCTGTTCTCATGCCCTTTAACAGTGTTTTTCAGCCTTGGCAACTTTAAGATGTGTGGACTTCAACTCCCAGAATTCCCCATGCTGACTATTTCAATCTTGGCAAGGCCTATGGATACCTATCTATTATTAACCTATTATCTATTACTATTATTATTAATCCTATTGGAGAATAGCATGGGGGTAGCTGTTGGCTTATTTGTACAAACACTCCTTGTTCCCAGAGATAAAGGGAGAAGTGGCTAAAATGGGAATCAAGGCTTTGGAAAGGTGGGAAAGGGAGACGGAGGGAGGGAGGATTTTGTAAAGGATATTACAGAGTTTTAAGGAAAAAATATTTTTCCTCCACAGCCCAAACAGTCCCCCCAAGCTGCTGCTGGACTTCTTCATTTCTCAGACAGTATTAACATTATCCCAAGACTAGAGAACCCGCACGCTCCCCAAAATGCAATAAAGCAGTCCTAGTAATCATAGCATTACACACATCCTTAGCAGCATTAGCATTAACAACACCCCCACCAACACACGTGGGAGAAACTACGGTATATAAACAGAGAGCAAGGCCCACCCCCTCTTCGCACTGAAGATGTTGCCCAGTCTGGCAATGAAACGTCTGCAAGAAAACAGCAAGGCTCAGAGAGCACCAAGGACTCCACAGTTCAACCCTGAGCTACAAATAAAAAATCACTTTGTTAGGAGTGCTAAATTGAGGGCTTGGAATAAATATAAAGCAAGACTGTCTCCTAATGTACCGTTGTGGTTGTCACCTCAAGAAGTATTTGTTAGAAGAGAAAATGTGGGGAGAACAAGCTGGCTAAATTGTAAAGATTTGTTAAATTGTAAAGATTTGTTAAATTTTGAAGAGGGTGAACTGAAGCTTAAAACAAGGGAAATGTTAGAGTTAGAAGGTTTACATGTCATTGGTTTACATATGTGCAATTGTCAGAACATTTTAAAGTGGATAAAAAGAATTTTACATTTGTTAATGAAACAACTCAATTTGAAGTGGAACTTTGCATAAATGATGATCAGGTTATTACAAAGATGTATAAGATGTTTTTACAAATGAATTTAGAAGATGAACAAGTTAAAGAATGTATGACTAAATGGGCTTAGAAGTTTGGATATGCAGGAACATGTTGGAGCAATGGGAAAACATGTGGAACAAAGGTTTGAAATTTACTTTGAATTATAATTTAAAAGAGAATTTTTATAAAATGATGTATCCTTGGTATTTAACTCCTGATAAGTTGTCAAAAATGTATAATGGAGTAACAAATGTTTGTTGGAAATGTTCTTGTGGTGAAGGAACTTTTTATCATCTTTGGTGGACCTGGGAGAAGGCCAAAAAATTCTGGGACCAAATATGTGTTAATATTCAAAAGATTCTTAAATCGGACTTACAAAGAAACCCAGAACTGTTTCTCTTGGGACTGATGGAGAAGCAGCTGGAGAAACAGCACGGGACTTTGCTTTTAGACATACAGCAAGCTAATACCATTTCCTCAGGGAAAATAACTCCTGCTGGAGAAGACCATGGGCTCAAAAGCCCTTCAGAGAAATTGCAGCTGGACTTCATTCAACTACCGAAATGCAACCAATATGTACCTATATCAATCAAAGCGAATATTGTCTCAAAAGAGACAACGGAAAAGCCAAAAGACCAGGACACTCCCTTGCCAGCAATCAACACCCAGATATGCAAGAATCAGCACTAGGATTAACACCAGATGAACCTTCAGACAGCACAAGACACCCTAACCAAAGAACTATCAATTCAGTCAGTCAACCAAGCAGCAAACAAGAGCCCAATCAAAGAACTCCCAAGGAGAGAACAACACCCCCACCAACACAAGCAGGGCGAGCCACGGTGTATAAACTGAGAGCAAGGCCCACTCCCTCTTTGCACTGAAGATGTTGCCCAGTCTGGCAATGAAACGTCTGCAAGAGAACAGCAAGGCTCAGAGAGCACCAAGGGCTCCACGTGTACTGTACTTGTATGTCAAGACCGCTTCTCCTGTCCCATGGTTCAGCCATCAAAACCGCCGCCCACATCGGAATACCGAGGGACTGCGGGAAACTAAAAACTAAAAACATGGTTAGGCAAATTATGCCAGGAGACACGCACATGGTGGCCCTATTCCCGGCTCGGAAGGGACCTGGTAAGATTTCCTTCCAGCGACGTTTACATCTTTCTAAAGCCAAAAATAATCGTCCTTTTGCGGTATATCCCCTCTCCCCATTTTTTTGTTACAGACCTTTAAACGTGCAGTTAAACGTTTTAAAGGCTTGAAGGAGACTCACCCCCTGCTTTCAATAAAACTTGCCAGTCTGAAGGTTCTGAATCTTTAAAAAAAACAGCCAAAGAAAAAAATTAAATCCATCGGGATTAAGAGATGAACCTCGTGGAGGCGACACTGCCTGCTAGAGGCGGAATGAAATTCCGCAACACCCGGCCGGGTCGCAAGTCCGCCGCAAAAAAATGCGCTTTCTGCCGTCTGCTCCGCGCCCCGCAAAAAACAGTACATCTGTTTAGTACATCTGGGTAATCTTGCGATCCGCGTTCCCTTATTCTAGAAGCGCGTCAGTTCGCCAAGGTAGCTCCCGGGAAGCCCCACCGCTGCTCACTTTTCAAGTTTAAAAAGAGCAGGGAAGGAGCTCTTTCTATGATCTCCCGATTAATCTTGGCTTGGAAGAAGCAAGAAAGGGCACTGAGAATAAAGAGAGCGTGTTTAGCGGCACGGATTTCTCTCCTCTCCCCACCCCTTACAGCCAGCCGCTCACCGTTAGGCCGCAACGGCGAAATGGGATCATGGCCTAATTCATACAACATCCCTGATTTTCACTGACCTGGATCAGCCCTAGACCGCCTCAGCCATCGGCTTTCCCTAGCTCTGCCCCGATTCACTGGAAGGGCGTGAATAGTAAGAGATTCGCCTCCCCGGGAGCTCCCCGCCTTTGGCTACGACTCCGCCCCTTCCGCGCGGACTTGACCGTATAAGTGGCGGACGTGGCGAGCTCTGACCTCCTTAGATGGCTTCAGCTCTCGAACTTCAGGCGGGGCGCGGAGCCGGCGGAATCACGCGATCCTCACCTTTTCCCCACTTTCCCCTATTGGTCCCTCTGGCACCATACCACTGTCGGGATCGCCGGCACGAAGCGAGTGGCCCAGCCTCGATTCTGAATGCAAAGCGGGACCAAAGCATGCATGCGCGCATGCCGCAAGTATTACTGCAGGACAACCTTGAGCGCAGCTCCGAACCAAGGCGGTAACAATCCGGACGACCGCTAGAGAGCAGGAAAGAACTGGAATCCTCCGTTTTTGCTGCATAGCCCTCTAGCAAATCCCAATAGCTGGGGGAGCTAAATCAGCCGGATTCACCAGTTATGTAGAACTGCAATCTTAATGCAATCAGGGGAAGAAAAAAAAAACTTCCCCGGCCAAGCATTTTACAACCTGTTTTGTGTAAACATTTGGACAACAGTTTGTTTCTTTTTTAATGCAATCATTAAAAACAAATCAAAAGCAAATCAAATTATGTCGGATACTTGTGTGTGTGTGTGTGTGTCCCTTTGAATCAGTGCTGATTCCTGGCCCCTTCCTGACACCTTCCTCCAGTTTTCTTAGCGAGGGTTCTGAAAGTGGTTTGCCACTGCCTGCTTCCTAGGGGAGGCAGGCAAAGAAGACAACAGGGATCAGCTGGGGTGGGTGAGTGGGTGTGTGATGGGGGGGTTGGTCTAAATGTGGGCTGGTTGCCAAATGCCAGAATTTTGATGGTGTGAACAGAGGGGTGCTGCAACAGCCAGAACCAGTTGTAAGTCCATTTTTTCAGCCCCCTCATAATTTTGAACAGTCACTGAATGAATGGATGTAACCTGAGGACTACCTGTATAATTCACCATCAACTTTGGAGTGGGCTTTGTGGGGGATATATGGGCCTGGGCTTAAATGAATTATTCCTTGATGAACTGCTGCTACTGTATCATATTATTTTTATCATATATTGGGCCATCTGTTTGTTGTGAGCTGCTGTGAGCACAAAGTAATTGTGGAGAATGCATTGTATAAATGAACTGATAAACAAAGGCAATCATAGTGCAAGGAAATTCTTCAGAAGACATTGCCACAGAAAAATCATCTAATAATCTTGGTTGTATTATTTTTTTTAAAAAGTTCTCCTGGAAGTCAACCTAAACACCATCAAGAGGGGGAAATGCCTGATTCCAGGATGATTGGGAGAAAATATAACAACATTTCAGCCCCAAACAATGAATAGACTTCATAGAATCAATAGGGGTTAGATGGGTAATTTGGGGGTGGGGGGTTGCCTTCAAGTCAGTTTTGACTCCTGGCAACTGCCTAGACTAGTCCCTGCAGTATTCTTGGCAAGGTTTTTCAGAAGTGGTTTGCCATTGCCTCCTTCCTAGGGCTGGGAGAAAGTGACTGGCCCAAGGTCACCCAGCTGGCTTTGTGCCTCAGGTGGAACTAGAACTCACGGTCTCCTGGTTTCTAGCCTTGTGCCTTCACCACTACACCAAACTGGCTCTCCTGGGTAATTATGGGTAATTATGTCTTGTAAATAGTGGTTCTATGCAAGAAGCATGGTCTGGGGTCATCTACCCTTAGTATGATCAACCCTTGAAGTCCTACTCTGATATATGGGTCATTGGGACTCATCCAAGGGCTCCACAGCTGATGTGTTGGGCCCAAGCAGCCTTCATTGTATAGTATGTCTTCCCTTGCAGACTGATGGGCAAGATATCAGTAAAAGTTACTTTGATTCTCATTTTTTGTGTGATTGCAATCTTGGACTTTCATTGAACTGGGTGGGAATCTTCTTGTGGACACAACGCATGCTAAGCTCCTTCCTCTTTGTTAAACATGAAGCAGAGAGCAAGAGAGAAATTTAGGGCACATAAATTAACACCTGTCACACATTGAGTGCTACTGTCATGTTCACCGTTCCAATGTTGCTGGTACATCGTAAAACACCTGTCACACATTGAGTGCTACCGTCGTGTTCACCGTTCCAATGTTGCTGGTACATCATAAAATACCTGTCACACATTGAGTGCTACACCGTCTGCAGGGTCTCCTTTCCCTAGCTCAGGGGTCCTCAAACTCTTCAGCGGATCAACCCCTTCATGAAGTTTCGGATTGTTCATCAACCTTCAAACGTTTATTATAAGAAAATAATTTAATAAATACTACTTTAACTAATAGTACTATGGATCATCATCACCACCATCATCTCAGACAATGCAAGGTTGTTTCACTGGTGGCTGACCATCCAACCCTGTCTTGCCATTAGCCACCTTGCCTTCAGGTCTGGGGACTGGCATGGAGCTCTACGGGGACCCCAAAAGATTAATTGACTCCAATCAATCCTCCCTCATTTATCGACCATCTATGCACCCCCAGCAATTTATTAACCCCTTGGATAGTCCCATTGATGCTTGGGGGTCGATACGGACTACATTGCGGAACCCTGCCCTGGCTTGCTGCAACAATATAACCTTTTCTTTACAAAAACTGCTCTCTAGGAGCCCAGCTACCCCAGCCTCTGCTGAATGGCAAGCCATTCCTAATGGAGGCTTAGCACAGCCCAAACAGCTCTGAGTGGGTGGGTGGGTGGGTGGGAGGGCAGGGCAGGGCTTGATGGACAGCTAGCATCTCCAATAAAGCTACAAAGGCTGGAGAAGCAGAAGCAAAGGGCAAGTCTGAGTTTTCCTTGGTCTGCAGAACAGCCACATTTCCAGGACTCAAAGAGTGGTGGGAAAATTGAGCTGCCTGCCACAAATGTGCTGGTGGGGAGCAGGCACCTTCTTCGGGGAGAGCAGGCAGGGGGCCTTCAAGAGCTGGTATGAGGGGGGCTGTTCCTGTGTGGGATCGGAGACTCCTCTGGCCTTGACACAGCAAAATTACTGCCTGACCTAAAGCTCTTATGGGGTCAGCACCCCCTGCTGCTCCATCTCAAGGTTTTCTTTGTCTTTCAGAATTTAACAGCTATACAGATATCCCTCACTTAACGACCGCCCTCATTAAAAGTTATGACAGCAGATAAGAGTCACAGCTGGCTTCCAACAAGCAGAGTGATGGAGAAGCCAGTAGTAAAATCACAAGTCGTGGTCATGTGGTGTTGCACTTAATGATCACAGCTGATTCGCTTAACAACCGCAGCGGACCTGATGTCGTAAGTCCGGTGGGGTCAAGTGGTGTCTCACTTAATGACCATGTCACTTAGCAATGGAGTTGCCAGTCCCAATTTTGGTCATTAAGCAAGGACTACCTGTAGAATAAAATAATAATATTGTGTAGAACATAAGGGGTATGTCTCTGTCATATCTGTATGATCAGTTACCTATCTACCTAGCCATTTCAAAATATATGTCCTACCCTCATTCACAAGAGTCATCTAGGCTTTTACAATCCCATAGCCATGCATTTAATGAACACGTAGGAAGAATCTTGAGTCACGCTTCTTGAGGCACCCATTAGCCACAATCTCAACACTAGTCTTGTGTTGTGTTAATATGAACAAGGCTGATATGAAGCCAGACAAGAGGGAGACTTTTGCAAACTTGTTGTGTCTTGCAGCACACCTGCTCTTCAGCAGTCAAAAGTGTGTCTAACTTTGGGGAGCTGATTACATCTCCCTTGCAATTATCAAAATTATTGCAATTTGAACTGTTGTTTCTAGTTCCTAGAAGGTACATACCATTTTTGATGATGATGATCATACTCAGGATTGGTAATAACTTTTTGTGCACCAAATGCAGAAAGAGAAATATAACATACATATTTTGGACTATTATGGTGTAGAGCAGGGGTCCCCAAACTCTACAGCTCATCAACCCCTTTATGAAGTTTCAGATGGTTCATCGACCCCCAGATATTTATAATATGAAAATAATTTAATAAATACTACTTTAACTAATAGTTCTATGAATAATTATAGTAACAACAATGACAACCCCTTGGATAGTAACACCAACCCTTGGGGGTCAATATTAACCACTTTGGAGAAACCTGGTGTAGAGAGTAAAGAGGATGGCCTTGACAGAGAGAGGGGAGATCTGTTTTTATTTATTTATTTTCTTTCCCACCTTTTTAATATATATCACTCAAGGCAGCGAACACACCTAATACCCCTTCCTCCTCCTATTTTCCCCACAGCAACAACCCTGTGAGGTGAGTTGGGCTGAGAGAGAGGGACTGGCCCAAGGTCACCCAGCCGGCTTTCAGGCCTAAGGCGGGACTAGAACTCTCATACCACGCCTGATTGGCTCTTGGGCTGAGAGAGAGGGACTGGCCCAGGGTCACCCAGTCGGCTTTCATGCCTGAGGCGGGACTAGAACTCTCATACCACGCCTGATTGGCTCTTGGGCTGAGAGAGAGGGACTGGCCCAGGGTCACCCAGTCGGCTTTCATGCCTGAGGCGGGACTAGAACTCTCATACCACGCCTGATTGGCTCTTGGGCTGAGAGAGAGTGACTGGCCCAAGGTCACCCAGCCGGCTTTCAGGCCTAAGGCGGGACTAGAACTCTCATGCCACACCTGATTGGCTCTTGGGCTGAGAGAGAGGGACTGGCCCAGGGTCACCCAGCCGGCTTTCAGGCCTAAGGCGGGACTAGAACTCTCATGCCACACCTGATTGGCTCTTGGGCTGAGAGAGAGGGACTGGCCCAGGGTCACCCAGCCGGCTTTCAGGCCTAAGGCGGGACTAGAACTCTCATGCCACACCTGATTGGCTCTTGGGCTGAGAGAGAGGGACTGGCCCAGGGTCACCCAGCCGGCTTTCAGGCCTAAGGCGGGACTAGAACTCTCATGCCACACCTGATTGGCTCTTGGGCTGAGAGAGAGGGACTGGCCCAGGGTCACCCAGCCGGCTTTCAGGCCTAAGGCGGGACTAGAACTCTCATGCCACACCTGATTGGCTCTTGGGCTGAGAGAGAGGGACTGGCCCAGGGTCACCCAGCCGGCTTTCAGGCCTAAGGCGGGACTAGAACTCTCCTACCACGCCTGATTGGCTCTTGGGCTGAGAGAGAGTGACTGGCCCAGGGTCACCCAGCCGGCTTCCATGCCTAAGGCAGGACTAGAACTCTCAGTCTCCCGGTTTCTAGCCCAGCACCTTCACCATTACACCAAACTGGCTCTTACAGTTACCAGAGCAACAAGGAGGGAAACATTGCTTAAGCCCAAACAATGAAGGAGGAACACGAAAACACCTCAGACACCTCCCTAATACACATTAATATAAGAGGGGGAGGAGGTAAGCCAGTGTTTCTCAACCTTGCCAAGTTTAAGTTGGGTGGGGAATTCTGGGAGTTGAAGTCCACCCATCTTAAACTTGGCAAGGTTGAGAAACACTGCGTAAACTATAATCAGACTTGCAAGGTTATGTACTATAGCCAATCTTAATCAAAGTAATTAATGTGGAATTGATTTCTTGGTCTGATCTACAACTTGGGGCTGGCATAGGGTCAAGGGTTAGGATTTATCCTAACTGGGAGGAAGACAGGACTCTGCCTGAGAGCCCAAAATGTCTCCATAACTGGGTTTGCGCATTCCAATTGCAAAGTCAGCTTCTTACTTGAATTCCCTATTGATGCTTTCACTGGGCTTTTGAGAGAAGGAGAATCTATTGCTTCTTTCTTTCTTGCACAAAATGATCTTTTTCCTACCGTTGCCTCATTTGCCTTTGTGGGGTAGCTGCAATCAAGGGACAAGACATCTCAAAACTGTGAATGTTCTCTAACAGATCAGGAGATTATCTCCTTGCTGGAGTCATACCCACGAGGATGCATGCTTTATCTAATGCATGCTTTCACATCTGACCTTGCACAGGACTTCTTCCCCATAAGTTAGCTTTCCTTGGTTTTCAACCAATTCTGCTCTTGCCTGATGCCGTCAGCCTTCTGTGTTCCGCCTCAGGTGGTGGAACAGGGTCTAAGGAAACGGTTTTCTAATATGGGAGAAATTGTCAAGGGAAAGAGGGGGAACTTTTTACTGTATTGAATCACAGGCAAAGACAAAAAAAACCCTATTTGTGTGGAGATATTAATCAAACATGTTTCAAGTGCCCATATTTCATGGAAGCAGTCCCCAATTTTCCACCTGCTCCAACAGTAGAGAATCCTCTACTTTTGGCAGCGAATTCCATCCTCTACACGTGGTAAACCAAAATTCTCGTTTTTCTTTTTGGTAAGATTTAGGGGATATTGATATGTTTAAAAGTTATATATATGAGGGGCTGAATGTGCCCTTTTCTTCAGATAACTGGGATAGGCTGGCTTGTAGGATCTACACTGCTGTTTTTTTAAGAACTTTGAATTCCACCAGGTGGCGCCAAACACAAAATAGAGGCCCAGGAGGTTGGCCAAATGCTAAGAATTAAGGAAAAGCTTTTCCCAGAGCTCATAACTAAGCCCAGAAGTTTATGAGTATGAAAACCATGTCGTAAAATTGGGTCGGATTTGCTTAATGGTCGCTTCACTTAGCAACCAAAATTCCGGTCCCAACTCTGATCGTTAAGCGAGGACTACCTGTATTTACCCATCCTTGAACAGGTGAAAAGCTGCATGAAATTTGCAGCCCCCGCTGCTGCTCTCTAGTCTGCCTGCCTCAGTTGTTCTGACTCACTTCTGAAGGGCGCTGTCCTGATTAAGTGTGGACAGGGTGTGATAGGCAAATTGATTGGTCGATTGGTCTGGCTTCACTGCTGTTCACCAGTCAGTGGGAAAAATCTGCTAATTACAGCATTGCAGCAGGATTGAGACATGTCTTTCTGCAGGAATCTGTCTATCATCTCAGGCTCCTTCCTGTCCTCCTCCTTTTACACACCATTTTGTGGTAACCTGAGTTGAATCAAGTGTTTTAACAAGACAGATTGGAGTGAGGAAAGCAGCTAAATCATAAGCAGGACTTGGCGTCCTTCCCTTTCCCCTTCCTTTCCTTATGCATGCAACAAATGCTGGCTTCCATATTCCTCTGTGCTCTATTTGGGAAGCAGTGGAGGCGGGGTTTGGTCCTGCCAGTCTACTGTTATACTACTTCAGCAGTGACCTAAGCTGGTAAGGGCCAAAGAGTTAAATGGCCTTATGCGAGAGCTGGACCATAAGGAAGGCTGAGAGAAGGAAGATCGATGCTTTTGAACTGTGGTGTTGGAGGAAAATCGTGAGAGTGCCTTGGACTGCCAGAAGATCAAACCAGTCCATCCTCCAGGAAGTAAAGCCAGACTGCTCACTTGAGGGAATGATATTAAAGGCAAAACTGAAATACTTTGGCCACATCATGAGAAGACGGGACACCCTGGAGAAGATGCTGATGCTAGGGAGAGTGGAGGGCAAAAGGAAGAGGGGCCGACCAAGGGCAAGGTGGATGGGTGATATTCTAGAGGTGATGGACTCGTCCCTGGGGGAGCTGGGGGTGTTGACGACTGACAGGAAGCTCTGGCGTGGGCTGGTCCATGAAGTCACAGAGAGTCGGAAGTGACTAAATGAATAAACAACAACACGCTACTGCTGGCTGAGCAGTTTAGTGCTATTGCGCAATTCTGACTGTTGCCTGGCACAACAGTGCTGTGTACATTAGCAACGGACAAGTTTGAACCAGGGTTGGAGGGGAGAAGGAATCTGTCAGGCCCAGCCCAAGAACTTCAGAAAATCAATCCAGCCAAACTTCAGGTCTTTATTTGCTAAAGCTGTACAGACAGAATCTTGCCAGACTAAAGCTACTCTACCCAACCCAAGGGAAAATAACCTGGGAAGGCTGTAGGGCGGGGCTATTCCGAACCTCTTAGTCCTCCCACATTCCAATTCTGGTGTCTCCTTTTATCTTGCCCTCCTCCTTGGAATGTGCTCCCTCCTTCCTGAGAACAGCAGCATTACTGAAATCCACCACATCACCTCCCCTTTCAGAGACACCTTCACAACATCTTCTCTGTATTAGCCTGAAATGACCAGCACGTGCTGCTCTGATCCCATCCACTACTGATCACCTGACTTGGCCTCTGACATAATGAGTGGCAAAGTGTAATAGATTTTACACACCTTGCAGTTGTCATCAGATGCTGTTGGAATAAAGGGGGAATTATTATTTTAACACTGGTACAGCTTAGAATGACTTAAGTCTGTCTCACGTGTGGGCAGGGGATGAAAGGTCAGCAACCTCATTGAGATGGAGCAAAGCAGTTGTCAGGGTTGTTTGTGCTGTGATCAGGGACAAGTGGAGATGTGGCCTGAGCTGAGTTTACATTCAGGCCAATTTATTGTCCCCCAATAAATTCCTGTGCCCTTATAAACATTTAGAGATGAAGTCCAGCCTAGAAGGGAACACACACTGACAAAAATCAACTTGCATTCCAATGAGGTTGTGCCATTGTTTACTTCTCTGGCACCTTCCAGATGAGCTGAATTCCAGCTTCAGTCATTCACAGGCAGCATGACCTGGATCTAGGGAGACAAAGTCCTTGTGCCGTTCACCTGGAAGGAGCCAGGTTGGGGAAGCCTTTTTAAGATCATGCAGCAACTAAAAGCCAGGCCTCCTTAATGGATCCAACAGTGAAGAGTTTGGATTGGATCTCCAGGCATATGAATGCTGGCAGAAGGGCAGGAGTAAATGCTAAGAATAGAAATGGTAAATGCCAATCCATCCAATTGATGCCTATCAACCTGCCCATCTCATCTTTTTGAAAAAAGTTTATTTAAATTAACAAAATGGGAAACTAAGCCACTGCTCCCGCCACAAACTATACAGGTAGTCCTCACTTAACGACCACAGTTGGGACAATTTTGGTTGCTCAGCAAAGTGGTCTTAAGACTGCATAGATCACCTTCTTTTCTTATTCTAATAAAAGCCCAGCATCATATGGTAGACTGAGATCCTTGTTTTCCTCCCCCTCTGCAGCAAGTCTGAGTCAAACACAGCTCATCCCCAGCCACTTGTTTCACAATCTGAAAACTATGAAAAGGGAAAGGAGGGCAACAGCAGTGTAAATCCCCGTCAGCTGAAATAGGATGTTTTGTCCAGTGTCGTGAGCCAGGAGGGCTGGGAAGTAGAAGTGGTGGAGTGTAGAGAACATCGGGAACAGCCTTGAAGGACAGGAGAAGAGCTGCTGCCATGGGAGGGGTCAGATAAGAGAGGCTTGTGCCCAGGCCAAGAAAGTAATCCAAGAAAACATCTCTGACAAGCCCCTCCCTAGTTCACACACAGATAAAGTGAGGGAAGGAGAAGCACATTCACACAGGCAAGATTCTGTTTCTGTAGCTGTTCCAGTAAAAGTAGTCCTGGCCTATATGGCACTGATTTCTTAGTCTGGCCTACCTTGTAGAGCTGACGTGGAGGGAAGAGACTGGTGGGGCATGGGGACTGTTGAAGAGTCTGCAGAAAGAAATAGGCCAATGTTCTTCCAATGTTACCATGTGAAAGCTACTGCAGCATGCCGTTTATTCATGGGAACTAAGAGGCAATCGCCTATCCTGGGTCAAAAGTGACCTTGTGCCATCATCCCAATAGGAACCAAAATGGGAATATATCAGTTTAGGGAGAACTGGGAAAAATTGTACCTGGACTGTTGTGAAGACAGTGATTGTGTACTTCTGGAAAGATGTTTGTGTATTAGATTTTAAATGCTGGTTCAGTGAAATTAGTCAGCTCACTTAGCTTTTGAATTAGCTTTGTTCTGGTGGAGAGGCAAGACCAGACAATAGGATTCAGTTTCCATATGGTCTAGTGTAACACAGTATTTAAATCTGAATTGTAATGATACATAATTAAGGCTTTTATAATGAAGAAAAGTAGCAACATCTTGACATGCTAGTTTCATGTTTTGGATTCATGAACTGTTGGACTTCACATTTTAGAATTGGGAAATTTGGGAGTCCTGTTTTGTTTTTAGCTTTTTAACTTCTCCTTTTTTCTCTCTCTCACTTCTTGTTCTTCTTTTTAGTAACCTTTCTCCTAATAAATCATAATGTGCATCTGAGTTAGTTATTAACTGTTGCCAAATGCAATGTTTTCATAAAACTCAATATTTTTTTAAAGCCCAGTAGAATCCAGGTTTCTCTGGATTGCTCTGAGGGACTAGCCACCTTAAAAAAATTAGTGACACTGATACCAAATTCCTCACTTTTCCCAAAGTAACTTTTGGGGGAGTGTTGGTCTTTGTTTGGTTTTTTAATTTTTCCAGGAGAACACTGGGCACATGGTCCATCTGTGAAATCAGGAGCTTTGGATTGTATGACTTGTGCTGGACTAAAATTCCCATCCTTCCTCAACCAGCAGGCACAGAAGGAATTGGGGTTACACACATTTGGAGGATGTCAGACTGGGGAAGGCTGGTGTGTTCCCCCATCTGAGATCTTGCTGTTCTAGGGTTTTAAATCGGTTTCAATGGCTTGGAAAAGCTTTCCCCCCAAAATAGGTTTCATAGCTCAGGGATTGAACCAGCATTTAGGAAGTGAAACTCTAGGCAGGGCTGCTTGCTATTTATAGCAGAGCTATGTGGAAAAGTGCTATGTGTGGAGTCCTTGGTGCTCTCTGAGCTTGGTTGTTTGCTGACATTTCGCTGCCAGATTAGGCAATTTCTTCAGTGCTAGAAGGGAGTGGGGTGATTTGGCTTGGTCTAGGATGCTCCCAGTCAAAACTATGGTTGAGTCTGTCCGTGTGTTGTGAGATCAAGGAGTTCTCGTCGTGTCTTCTGACTGCCGGTTGGTGTTCGTGGATGCCCTCTGCTGGTCTTCTGCCTGTCTGTCCTGCATAGTGGCTGTTACGGTCCTTGCAGCGTCTGTTGTAGATGGCTCCTGCTTTTTGGAAGAAAAGAGGACTTCTTTCTGACAGAAGCAAGAATACACACTCCCCATCATCCTGTTTAGATCCTTCCTGTAGACCAGTGTTTCTCAACCTGGGCAACTTTAAGATGTGGGGACTTCAACTCCCAGAATTGCTGGCTGGGGGATATTGGGAGTTGAAGTCCACACATCTTAAAGTTGTCCAGGCCGAGAAACATTGCCCTAGAGGGTTTACTTTTATGATGCTAACATTAAATTAAAGGCTGTGAAAGAGGCAGAAGAAACTGAGCTGGCAAAGTACAGGCTGTGGTTTCCAAGGACAAAGGAAGGCAGGCATGATGAGGACCCCAGCAACAGAGGAGCCATATCTTTTTCTGATCTTTTCTTTCTGTGTGACAAAAACCTATGCTGGAAGAAGAGAGTGAGGAGAAGAATGGGCAACAAGGTGGATGTGGCAAGCTTCCATTGGAGATGTTTTCTAACAAAGTTTTTGTCAAAGTTCACAATCCCTCCAATGTTCCATAACAAAGTACGATAGGACTCAGGTGGACTTTGGCAAACATATTTTCTCCTGCTGTGCATGCCTGCGTACAGCTGCTGAGCATGTGTGCAACTTTTGGGGACGATAACATTTCTACTGTAATTATCAAAATCACTGTAATTGCCACTGTTGTTATTTGTCCCTAGCGCCAAGATCTTTGAAGGTTCTCAGGTGTCCCTTTAGATGATGATGGTGATGGCACTCAGAATCACTAATAATTTCTTGACCAAATCCAGAAAAAGAGTTGTAGATAATTATACCCATGGCTACTATGATTCAGGCTTTGGATTCCCATAAATTAGGAGTTGGGTAGGGTCAGTCAGTCTAAAGATCTGAAATGTGTTCTTGAGTACTAAAAGTAAGCTTTCTGCGAAGTCAATATATTTTTAAGAAATGATGGTTCTGCTATTACTGCTTTATCTGCCTTTTGGGGCAGCAACCACTAAAAAACCAGGTCAGTCAAGACTACGAATGTATTCTTATAACTATTACCAACTGGGAGACTACCTCATTGCTGGAGTCATACCCATGAGGACAACTGTGTATCCAACACATATTTTCAGATCTGACCCTTCCCGAGACTTCTTCCCGTAAGTCAGCTTTCACCTTGTCTTCTCCAATTTAGCTCCTGCTTGCAGCAACCTCGGTTATTTTTTCCAGTGGCAGTATACTCGTAGATACCCAGTTTTGGAGAAAAAAATGCTTTGAAATATGAGAGATGTTACAAAGTAGAAAGAGAAAATGCAAAGGTTCACATGGGGATATTAGTGAAGTATAATCTAATGGCTAAAGTATAAGGTTTGTGATCACTGAGAGTTGACACCAACTTGATAGCATTTCATCAATCAGCTAATGGCCCTTATTTCCACATGCAATCCTGCTTTTTGACACTTATTCTTGGAAAGTGGCTGTCCACACTTTGCTTTTCACTGAGATTTCAGGGATGCTGATATTTTAAAAAGCTACCACCTCGTGTGTCCTCCTCTTCAGGCATCTTGGAGCTCCCTTATCTCGGATGCAAATGTACCATTTAATAGCCGTTGAAGGAGTACATTCAGGAAAATTTTCAGGACAGTGATCTTTTTAGCTGAAAGAGCAAGCTTAAGAAATAGCATTTAAATTGGCTGATTTCCTGTTTAATTTTTATTCTAGGTTAGTGGAAAGGAACTTCCAGCATATCTTTGCCATCTTAATGGCCATAGAGGAGATCAATCAAAACCCTCTGCTGTTGCCCAATATTAGTCTTGGCTTCAATATCTATGAAAATTGTTTCAGCACAAGGATAACCTATGAAGCCACCATAGATTTACTTTCTCCTGGCCATTGGATGGTCCCTAATTTCAAGTGTGGAAGGGAAGACAGCCTCCTGGCTGTGATCCAAGGAGGGGACTTTGAAACCTTCTTTCAGATGGCAACCATGTTAAGCATTTACAAGATCCCCCAGGTATGAATAGTCCTAGGAAGCAGGTAGACTGAGCCCCCAGACAGGGTTTCTCAACCAGGGTTCCATAGAGCCCTCAGGTTCTGAGAGAGGTCACTAGGGGCTCCCTGGGAGGTCACAATTTATTTTAAAAACTATTTCAAATTCAGGCAACCTCACATTAAAGAGATAAGTTTCATTCTTTATTTTTAGTTACTTCTACTTTTTAGTAACTTCTGGTCTATATTTGAGCCTGAACGTGCAAGGATTCCCCAATGCCTGGAAAAAAATATTTCAAGGGTTCCTCCAGGTTAAGAAGTTGAGAAAGGCTGCCCCAGAGAGTCCACATTTCAGTGGACCACCTGCACAAACTCTGCAAAATTTGAAAACCAACATTGTGTGGACACTGTAGAGTGTGTCAGCTCCTTTCCTGTTAGTTAGTTAGTTAGTAAGTTGTTGTATATAAAAGTATGAACTCACAGAATTTGGCTGGTGGCTCTGGATTTCTGCCAGAAGAAGAAAGCCCGTATAGAATGGAATTCTGAAGACCCCCCTTACACCTACAGAATTTCACCCCATAAGGAACAAGGGGCGGAAGTCTCATACATTGTTCTTTTTAAGGATGATGGTGGGAAAATAATTGTTACTCTATGGATTTGGCTTCAGAATGTTTCTCTAAACTTTCTTTGGGTACTACTGATTACATATTTTCAGACTAGCAGCTTCCACAAACATCTTGCATGCAACTTAACTGATATAAATATATTTTAAAGCAATATCAGAAATATGGAAGAGGGAGAAATGTATTTGTGCTCAGTTTTTGTATTCTGCATGTCCTGAAACTGTACACAAACTGGGGTGTGCTTCAAATGTTAACTTTTTTTTTTTTTGGAGATATGGTTTACAAACTTAAATATTTCAATAAACACGTACATACATAGAATGTGTGGACTAGGGGGAAATATGCAAAAATATTTGATTACAGAAGATCATTTGTCAAAGTAACCATATACGAAAATGCATATCTTAGGAAAAATGTTTGTTGTTTTTATATAAAACACATATGAGATATAATAAATTTAGCAGAATTAAAAACGCAATCCAGACCAGTAAACCAAAATGCAGAGCAATTCGAATTTTAAAATTTCAGATAAGCAATAATAAGCAATTGAGGCTTGTATGTAAGATTGCCTTTTGGTACTTTTCCAATTCTAAACATGACTTGGTGTGCAAATTGTTTGCAAATTATTGTAAATCTACAGCAATTTAATATGGATTTTTGAAAAACATTTTAAGCATTCCGAAAAATGGCAGACAGATGGGCTTCATTATCTTTTTGTGGGATACTCAGACACTCAGTATACTGATATTTATTATCCTGGAGCTGCTGCTACGAGACAACTAATATATTTTAGAAATAAAAAAAATGAACAGCAATGAAAAAAATATACTGAAGAACAACGTACGCATTCATTTCTGTTAATTATATTCTTGTAGTAAAAGCTGATACAGATCTGCTTGGAAGAGTTGGTTCAATGGTCCTTATAGGATTTTTTCCTGGAATAAGGATCCCACAATTAAGCTAGACATCTACTTTCTTCTCAGTAAAGCTGAATGAATCCAGGGAGATTCATAGATAGCTCTTGATCAGATTTCACAGAGAAGCTAAAACCATTTTAGATTTAAAAAAAAAAGTCTGAATGCTATTTTCAACACTAAGCATTGATTCCTTTCCTCACTAGCTCACTTATGGCTTTGTTAACCACATTCTGAATGATAAAAATCAATTCCCTTCCTCTTACTGGATGAGCCCAAAGGAAACCCCACAGTACATGGGGATCATTAAGCTGCTCCTGCATTTTCAGTGGACTTGGATTGGACTCATTGCCCCCAAACATGATGGCGGAGATTGGTTTATGAGGACCATTGAGACAATGGTCTTTGGGAGTGGAATCTGTGTAGCCTTCACGTTCAAGATTCCACAAATTCATATTGAAAAGATTGATCATTTATATGAGGATGCCTTACGTTTTGTTGCTCTCCTTACACACTGGACAGGCAACGTGCTCATTTATTATGGGGATCCTGACTCAATGCTTCTGTTGCCCCATATGTTGCGCAACATTGAAGAGGGCAACCAAGCCCCTCTGGGGAATGTTTGGATCTCCACAGCTTTGTGGGGTTTCACCTTAAGCACAACTTTTGGATACTGGGACATCAAACCTTTCCATGGAGCATTAACCTTCGTCATCCAGACAAACCAAAGATCCAAATTCCATGAACTTATTTTGATTGAAGATGAATATTCCCTTGAATCCAATTGGTCAGAAATATTTGACTTCTGTGATTCCAACTATAGATTCTCAAGGAAGACATGGAAAAGGGGCCTTGTGAGAAGAAACTTGGCAGGCCTTGCCCCAGCTTGGCACGAGAAAGGAATATCTCCTGAGAGCTACAATATCTATCTTGCAGTGTATGCTGTGGCACATGCCCTCCAGATTATCTTCACATCCTTATCTAGCCATATAGTCATTCCAGGAGAAGACACGGTGGATCTTCCAAACCTTCTACAACCATGGCAGGTAAGGGTGAGCTCCACTTAAATTACAACTGAAGTGAATCTTGCATGCTGGATACCCTTTCTTTTCAGGAATCATTTTATTTCACTCCAGCTCTGGGAATTTCTTCAGCCTGCCATTTGCTTCCTGCCTAGTTGGGAAGTCTGGAGTTCACTGTTAGGGAAAACATGTGTTTTGCATGCAGGAAGCACCAGACTTGGTCCCTGTATATTCCTTTTTTAAACAAGCAGGTGATTGGAACAACCCTTCCTCATCTGCTGGGCCTGGAGAGCAGTCCCATACAGACTCGGTTGCCCTCCTGCGCTGCTGATCATAAATTCCAGAATGCCAGTGAGGCATCACCATTTGTTGAGTATTTGAAGTGTTGTAGTGCTTGTATACCTGGAGACTGGGAAAGGCTGAAATGGAGAGCATTGGACTAGACAAATGACCAGGTCTAAGAATGTTTCCCAAGACTTGTTCTGCTATGGAAGAGGTATCATAGACTTCTGTGGGGGAGGAGAGACATGATGAAACATGAGTTGTGGCATCATGGTGCAAATCCTGTGACTTGCACATCCCTATCTAGCCTCCTGGCAGTTGCGAGAAAAGAGAAGTTTCATCAGTTAAATTGAGCTTCACTGAATGTGGGAGACATATATGAATGGACAAGGTTTGTGTTGTAATGCCATGGTTCATCATTTTTTTCTGCATCAGTTAGTAGCTGATACCTATGAGTGGGAACTACTTAAACCAGGTTGTGAGCCAGGACACAGGGTGGCATCAATGTATATTTCTTAATGTGTCATACAAAAGAAAAGTAATTGAAAAGTCAACCTTTTTTTCAATGTGATCCATGCAACCATGTACAGAAGACCTTCCCCACAACCTCTCAGTAACCATGTTCATATCACACACTAAAGCCACACATCAGCCAATCACATTTTAGCGCTGAATGTTGGGTGAGTCCAGCCTGTGGGGTTAGGTTATGGCTTAGTGGGTCATGCAAACTCAGAAACTGTTTGATGCCCTTGTAAGATTTTGTTTGTTTGATTATTGTGTTTTATTTACTGTAGTATTATGAGCCAACATGAATCTTCTGTGATTGCAGGAGGAATAAACAAACAAACAAAGCTGTGTAAAACCGTCATTCAGTTAACCATGGGGAAACATCTGAACAATATCCAGTATGTCTGAGCTGATATTTACTGACCAGAAAAGTGATTCTGGGTGGCTGGGAGACCCTGTAATGAAACGTCTACAGAACGTCCCATTGTTGTAGACAAGACAACCTCATGCTGGAGTCATTAGGAAAGGTACTGAAAATAGAACTGCTCTATCAGAATGTGCTTATAAAATATGTCCATATTTGGAGCAGTATCTTTGGTTTATTAAACTTCATCAAAGATACCATGGAGAAGGTACAGAAAATAAAGCCAGAATAACTTCCTCAAGACGAAAACAGGGCTAGCCTTATGCCCAGGAAGAGTATGGCAGCCGCTTTAGGCAGCCATTTGAAAGAATGGCAAATTATTCATCCTTAGGTAAAGGTAAAGGTTTCCCTTGATGTAAAGTCCAGTCGAGTCCGACTCTAGGGGGTGGTGCTCATCTCCGTTTCTAAGCCCTGGAGCTGGCATTGTCATAGACACTTCCGGGTCATGTGGCCAGCATGACTACACGGAACGCCGTTACCTTCCGGCCGAAGCGGTACCTATTGATCTACTCACATTTGCATGTTTTCGAACTGCTAGGTGAGCAGGAGCTGGGATTAACAACGGGAGCTCACCCCGCCGCGTGGTTTCGAACCGCCGACCTTCCGATCGACAGCTCAGCGGTTTAACCCGCAGCGCCACCGCGTCCCTGTTCATCCTTACTTTGCTATTTATTGAATGTTAATGAAAGGGATAGATAGGGAGAGGAGCTTATGAGCTCTCCTGCCTCATCTGCTGATATTGGTTCACTATAGACCCAACAGTATTAGTATTTTTATTGTGTATGGGCTTGCATCTAGGAACAGTGCAAGACCTGTTTTTCCCCATAATAACCTGTGAGGTAGAGATGGACTGGCCCGAAGTCCTGCAGTGAGATTTGAGAGCAGCTAGAACCTGGGTTTCTCCACCTCTCGTCCAGCACCTTCACCGCTACCCCACAATGGCTCCTGGGCTGAGAGGAGGGACTAGACCTGGTTAACTCCTGGGAGGGAGTTTCTGTGGCTGAGGGGGGACTAGAACCTGAGTCTCCCCATTCTTAGTCCAGAACCTTCACCAGTAGACCACACTGGGTCTTGGACTGAGAGAGAAGGACTAGCCCAAAGTCCCCCAGAGAAGGTCCATGGCTTAGGGGGAAGTAGAACTTGAGTCTTCCTGTGCCTATCCCACTACTGTATACCATACTGGTTCTTCTGCACCTGTGATGGAATGTGAGGATGACCTTGGAAGATGGGGGGAAGAGATGCCACCTAGGGCAGGCCCACAACTAGGGTCTGTGTCACCCAGGGCAAACATGGATTCTGTGCCCATTTTGGCACCCCCCAGGGCTCATTTTGGCACCCCCCCAGCGCCTCACCCAGGCCACATGCCCCGCTTGCCCCCCCTAGTTGTGGCCCTGAGCTAGGGAACGTTCAGATAAAAGAGAACGGAGCCCGCAACAGAGTAATGGCCACAGAAAGAAACTTAGGAAGGGCCCGCCCTGATTACTCAAGCGGTAAATAGGGAGGGCGGGAGATCTGTACTTTCAGACTTGCAAGATTCTTTCAATGTAGCCTTACGATAAAGTAGAATTAGCTGAACTGGTTGCGTTTCCTGTCTGGTCAGCCTGGGAGGGCTGACAGCACCCTCTCCAAAATGGATGCAAGTTGTTGCTATGACTCTGGCTGCGAAGGACAGGTTGCAATCTTTAAAAGCTGTTTAGCTTAAGAGAAAAGGTTATTAGCAGGGGCGTGTGAGAGGTGCATAAAAGTAAGCAATGGTGGGTTGTGAAAAGAATGGGTGGGAAAATGTTCTCTTCCCTCACTCATAATACTAGAATCCAGGAGGACAGGCAGCAGAGTTGTCCACAGGAAGTGTAAATAGATCAACCTGATCATTTGTGTGGCTGGCTCTCCTTTCTGTACCTTTTGTAATCTTTCCTGAGGTACAGTGATACTTGTACAAGGGCTAGTGATATTAATAGTTTTACTTCCAGCCTGTTTCTGAATAATTATTCCTCAGCATGATTTTTTCTTGTTTTGCAGCAGCCCACACACTGGGTTGTCATTTTCATTGCACTATCCTCCACCACTGATGCCATGCTGAAATCCATTTCCTGTTTGGTTCCCCACAACATCAGACCAACATGTGGTGTGAAAGCAGGAAGCCTTGTGGGCTAAAGAACCCCGAGGTTCTACCCTGGTGACACTTCTTGGCATATAGACACTTCTGCAAATTCAGGGGGATTACTCACTGGTGCAATGTGGAAAATTTAATTCAGCATCTGGCATTCTTAAGGGGGAGCCGAACTCTTTAACTGGTAATAGCTTCATGGCATGGGACCCGGTTATTTGAGGGACCGCCTCTCCCCAATTTCATCTGCCCGTCCTACCAGATCCAGCAGAGAGGGCATGTTATGGGTTCTGCCACCTTGGGAGCTACATTTGGCAGGCCCTGGGTGGCGGGCCTTTTCTGCTGTGGCCCCTGCATTGTGGAATCTTCTCCCCCCTGAGGTGAAGTTGGCCTTGTCCCTGTTGAGCTTCCGAGGTCCCTCAAGACCTAGTTATGCCAGCAGGCCTGGGGACCCCAGGGGGTGGGTGAACTAGTGAGGTGGCTCCCTTATTTGCAACATCCCTTCATCTTTTATTCTTTGTTTTACTTGGTTTTTATATATTTTTATGGACTTATTGATAGTTTTTTGCTCTTTGAACGCTACCCAGAGTCACTTGTTTGTGAGATGGGTGGCTATACAAATTTGGAAAATGAATAAATAAATAATAGGAACTATTTCAGATACTCTGATATGGAGAAACCCAGCTCTGCTAAGCCTGTAATGTCAGAAGGCGCATAACCGTCAGCACTGAAATAGACAATGTGAGAAGGACGCCTGAGAAGACTATTATGAAAACAGCAAGCAGGAGTTCATAAAGGATAAACCTAACGAAAGGGCAACTACTAACACATTACAATGTACATTATAAGAAACAAACTGAAGATTTAACTGTCTGTTGTGTCTAACATTATCTATCTGTCTGTTTGTCTGTCTGTCTATCTATCATCTCTATCATCTATCTATCTATCCTCTCTTATCTATCTATCTATCTATCTATCTATCTATCTATCTATCATCTATCTATCTATCATCTCTCTCATCTATCTATCTATCATCTCTCTTATCTATCTATCTATCTATCTATCATCTATCTATCTATCTATCTATCTATCTATCTATCTATCTTCTCTTATCTATCTATCTATCTATCTATCTATCTATCATCTATCTATCTATCATCTCTCTTATCTATCTATCTATCTATCTATCTATCTATCTATCATCTATCTATCTATCATCTCTCTCATCTATCTATCCTCTCTTATCTATCTATCCTTCTATCTATCTATCTATCTATCTATCTATCTATCTATCATCTCTCTTATCTATCTATCTATCTATCTATCTATCTATCTATCTATCTATCTATCTATCATCTATCTATCTATCATCTCTCTCATCTATCTATATCTATCTATCTATCTATCTATCTATCTATCTATCTATCTATCATCTATCTATCATCTCTTTTATCTATCTATCTATCTATCTATCTATCTATCTATCTATCTATCATCTCTCTTATCTATCTATCTATCTATCTATCTATCTATCTATCTATCTATCTATCATCTATCTATCATCTCTCTCATCTATCTATATCTATCTATCTATCTATCTATCTATCTATCTATCATCTCTCTCATCTATCTATATCTATATCTATCTATCTATCTATCTATCTATCTATCTATCTATCTATCTATCTATCTATCTATCATCTCTCTCTCTCTAATCTGTCTCTCTGTATAATACAGTATTATATCCTTAGTTTCTTAAGCTTTAGAGAAGTTGCTCTTTGTCTTTTTTATAGCTTTGTCTTACAGATTCTTATAAGGACTTGGTTTCTGTGAGGGCCCCACGTTCCAGAGAAAATTAACACAGATAATTTTCCAGACAGTATCAAACTGATTTACCTGACCGTTTTTTTTTGTTGTATTACCTTTCTCATTCCAGCTTCACCCTTTTTTGAAAACTGTCCACTTTAACACTATCATCGCAGATGAGGTATTTTTTGATGAAGATGGGGAGTTCGTGGCCAACTATGACATTGTGAACTTGGTTGTCTTTCCTAACAAGTCGGCTGTAAGGAAGACTGTGGGAAAACTAGAGACCCAGGTCTCTTCGGGGCTAGTGATGAGCATTCAGGAAGAGGCCATTGTGTGGCCCAGCTGCTTTAATCAGGTGGGAAATGGACGTATGCTTTACAAAGGCATTCAATGTAGTAGTTAAAGGTGTGAGTTAAAATTCAGGTGGAATTCATCAAGAAACCTTAGTCAACTACTATCTCCCAGGCAGGGCCCCAGCTAGGATCTGTGTCACCTGGGGCAAACATGGATTCCACTCCCAATTTGGCGCCCCCCCCCCAGCACAGCGCCCGGGGCACATGCCCCAGTTGCCCCCCTAGTTGCACCCCTGCTCCCAGGTGTAACCCTTTAGGAGTAAAGTAATATTGGATGATTATAACCAATCTTAACACATTGTTGTTTATTCGTTCAGTCGCTTCCGACTCTCCGTGACTTCATGGACCAGCCCACGCCAGAGCTCCCTGTTGGTCGTCACCACCCCCAGCTCCCCCAGGGATGAGTCTGTCACCTCTAGGGTATCATCCATCCACCTTGCCCTTGGTCGGCCCCTCTTCCTTTTGCCCTCCACTCTCCCTAGCATCAGCATCTTCTCCAGGGTGTCCTGTCTTCTCATGATGTGGCCAAGGTATTTCAGTTTTGCCTTTAATATCATTCCCTCAAGTGAGCAGTCTGGCTTTATTTCCTGGAGGATGGACTGGTTTGATCTTCGTGCAGTCCAAGGCACTCTCAGAATTTTCCTCCAACACCACAGTTCAAAAGCATCGATCTTCCTTCTCTCAGCCTTCCTTATGGTCCAGCTCTGTCAGCCATACGTTACTACAGGGAACACCATTGCTTTAATTATGCAGATCTTTCTTGTCAGTGTGATGTCTCTGCTCTTAACTATTTTATCGAGATTTGTCATTGCTCTTCTTCCAAGGAATCTTAACACATACTTCACACAAAATACCTTGATTAGGCATAGCGAAATGTAGGAAAGTTCCTTTGTTACTGAGAAGATATGGAAGAAATATTTTGCAACAGCTTGAAATTTAAGAGATAAATAGCATAAGCTTTCCTGGATCAGAATCTATTTCACAGGGCCAGACCTCGCAATAGACATGGGGAAGTGGCTGCCTCAGACAACCACTACTTGAAGGCAGCAGTAAGGGTTGGGGAAGAGAGCTGTGTGTCACGTGGCCTGTCTCATGCCCTCTGAGCAAGCCTACTACGGCCTCCAGGTGTGTCAGTGTTGAAGTTTGTATTCAGTGTTGAAGTTTGTATATAGAGCTCTAAAATCTGGACAACCATTGGATGGCCAGAAAGAGACACAGAAAATAGTAAGCCAAACATTGTGGGTCAACAGTGAAACCCTAGATATCTAGAAGAGACCTAGAAGGCTTGTAGGATATACAGGTAGTCCTCGCTTAGTGACCACAATTGGGACTGGCAATGCGGTCACTAAGCGACATGGTTGCCAAGCAGAAAATCACATGACTGTGATGGCTTACAATCTCACTTCCCCTTAGGTTGTTAAGCAAAGCGACACAATCACTAAGTGAAAAATCACATGACCGCAACTTATGATTTTACTTCCATCTTCTGTTTTAACTCTGCTTGTCGCAAACTGGTTGTGAAGCATGTGAACTGCAATCACATGACTGCGGGACCCTGCAACGGTCATAAATGCAAGGATTGGTCGCAAAGTTATTTTTTAGCACTATCATAATTTCGAACGGTCGCTGCATGAGGCAGTTGGTAAGCGAGGACTACCTGTACACTGATTCTTTTAGTTAAAAACCCAGAAGTCAGAGAGATGGAGCCAAATACAAAATCGTGATTCAGTCAGACTAACAGTATTAAGAAATAAGCAACCCAGTGCCCTTGAACGTATGAAGTGAGGGGCCATAGACCCATTCATTGTCCCTCTACCCCAAAACAGATTCTTGATATTCTTTTAAGTAACAACAGTTGGTCCCCTTTAGCACAGAAGGGTCCAGTACTGCATTCCTCACTGTGGGGCTTTCCAGTGTGTTGGCCTTCATGTGTCATAACCCCTAGGCTGTGTGGCAAGTCAGCTGGGGATTGCTGATATGGAACCCTCCAAGCTTATTTGCACAGATAGAGCACAGATCCTCAAGCACTCCTGTTTCCTTGATGCTCTTCAGACAAGGCCTCGTTCTGTCTGTACCGAACGCTGCCAACCGGGATACCACAAGGTGATCCCCGAAGGACGCCAGGTGTGCTGCCATGATTGTGCCCCATGCAGAGAAGGGACAATTTCTACCCAAACAGGTAGGTTGCTCTGAAAACATGGCAAGCGTTGGGTGACCAAAGGCAGATTCACTGAGAAGTTTTTTCTGTTGGTCTTACACCAAGTATAGTCATATTCGCACATTCAAATCCAGAGTTTGTACCCTAACTTTAAATGTTCATATGGAGCTCTTCTGATCCCATGCAGGGCCCAATGCATGCTTTAAAAAGGAAAGCTCCAAGGAAGCCCCAGTTAGAATCTTTCTCCTGGTGCTACCAGAGGTCCTAGACCAGCTAGACCATCTTTTCTCCACTGTGATCTGTGGTGGCCTTTGACTGTTATGATAAAACAAATATTTAAATAAACAAACAAACAAACAAACAAACAAATATTTAAATAAATAGGGTGTATCATTTTAATTTCAAAAGAAGCAGCTGTGGGGCTGGTGTTTTTATGACTGGTATTAGTTCAGAAGAGAACTGGGACTGTGTAAAGCATTTGAAAAAAGCACTGTGGCACATGGGCACAAGAGAAGATAAAAATGCTTGCATCTCTTTGGAAAGCTTGGTGTGGCTGTTTTGCCCAGCTATTTCTATAAGCAGGCACATGTACAGCTACTTGGCTGGTGGTTCCTTCAGAAGTGCTGCCCACCATAAAGTCTATCAGAGGGGGCCCTGTTCCTGTTTGTTCTATCTATCTATCTATCTATCTATCTATCTATCTATCTATCTATCTATCTATCTATCTATCATCTATCTCTATTATGTGCCATCAGGTTGTTTTTGGCTCCTAGCAACCACATACAGTGGATAGATTTTCTCCACAACTATTTGTCCCCAAGCTGGTTTTTCAGATCTTCCAACGGTGCACTCATTGCTATTGTACCTGAGTCCATCCATCTTATAGGCACTATCTAAAGCAGGGTTTCCTAATCTTTTTGCCATCCCACCTCCCTGTAGTGTAATCTTCATGTATGCACCTTCCCCAAAAATCCAAACACCAACATGAACAGAAAGGCACAATGAAAACAATACAAATGAAACTTTGGGAAAGGTGGATTTATTGTAACTACGTAACTAAAAGGTTCTTCACACCTCCCCGGACTCTGTTTGCACCTCCTCAAGGGAGGTACACCTCATAGTATGGGAAACTCTGGTCTAAAGCATACCTCCTCCTCCTCTTCTGTACTCCAGCCATTGCAGCAACATACTATTATTTCACCTTCACAGCTCTAAGAGATTATTAAAAACCTCACAGGATTGGGAGATTTATGGTCAGAAGCTTCCAGTAAGGTCAAATGTTCAGAAGGCTATTTTGTTTGTGTTCTGCAAATTCACAGAGAAATGCATACAACATATACTGAAAACCTGGATTGAATATGCTTCAATTTCCTTTAATGGAGTGGGATGAAAGATTTTGTTTTGCCAGGACTTGTAGCAACTTTGGCCAGGGCACTGACAGAAGGACAGTTTTTGCACTATCCTATTGATAGACACAAGATGTTCTCTGCATGCTCCCAGTATTTTGACATCAGTTGGCATAAAACAATAGTAATTAACTTTACCCTGCTGGGTGAGCGATGAGGGGTGGAAATGCCAATGAGATGGAAGTGTCCTCTGCAGTCAGATGCATTAGTATTTGCTCAGCCGATTTCAATCTCTAGGTATGGCTTCTTCTGTGAGATTCCCATTCTAGATTTTTGATGCTCTTTAAGAAATTGCAGTAAAAGGCAGAATAAAGGAGAAAATGTCAATTATGGTGGAAAAATATCAGGAGGTGAAGTTGCTAAATATATTGTGTTTTTCAGATACAGATGATTGTTATGAGTGCTCTAAAGCTCAATATCCAAACAATGGCAGAGATCAATGCATCCCCAAGATTATGGTCTTCCTAGCCTATGAAGAACCTCTGGGAATCACTCTGAGTCTCTTCGCCCTGTGCTTAAGTCTAACTACAATTCTTCTTTTGGGAATCTTCATTAAATACCTAGACACACCATTGGTAAAAGCCAACAACCGAAAACTCACCTACACCATCCTTGTCTCCCTCCTGCTTTCCTTCTTGTCTTCCTTCCTCTTCATTGGCCTTCCTCAGAAGGTGACTTGCCTTCTGCGCCAAACTGCCTTTAGCATCATCTTTTCTGTCGCTGTCTCTGCTATGCTGGCGAAAACTCTGACTGTGGTGTTGGCATTCATGACTACAAAGCCAGGAAACAGGATTAAGAAGTGGCTGGGGAAGAATCTGGCAATGGCCATTGTATTCTCTGGGTCCATTATTCAGTGTGGCATCTGCTTGGCTTGGATTGGAATTTCTCCTCCCTTCCCAGAACTTGACACCGATTCCCAGGTTGGACAGATTGTACTGCAATGTAACGAAGGGTCTGTCACTATGTTTTATAGTGCTCTTGCCTATATGGGCATTCTGGCAGCCATCTGTTTCACTGTGGCATTCCTAGCCAGAGAATTGCCAGGAGGTTTCAATGAAGCCAAGCTGATCACCTTCAGTATGTTGGTCTTCTGCAGTGTTTGGGTGTCCTTCGTGCCAAGCTACTTGAGCACCAGGGGCAAATACATGGTAGCCGTGCAGGTCTTCTCCATCTTGACTTCCAGTGCTGGGCTAGTGGGTTGCATCTTCCTTCCCAAGTGCTACATAATTGTATTTCAGCCCCATCTCAATACCAAGGAACACCTAATGATGAAAAGAATGAAGTAATAGTTTCAGAATATATTCCGTGGTGAAGGCTTTTTCAGTGAATCTTCTGCTGTTGGTAAGAAAGCCAACCTTTGGATTATAAATGCATGCCAATGAAACCACCAGCAATTATATAACTACAGTGACTCTTCTTTGTAATATTTAAAGAATGACACAGCGCATTACTATGATGAATTAAAGTGTAAGATCATCATGGCAGCGAGGACTTACCATTTGTTGATTTATTAAATATTGTAAAGTCTCACGTATGATATTCAGATCTAATAAAAACGAAATGAAAGAGCTATTTTTCTTGTTACGAACACACTGACTTTCCCCATTACCAGAGAAATAGATCCTCCCAGTCATCATATGCTGTTTTGACATTTCCAGTGACTGTAAGTATGGCAGGGGAAAAGAGTGGGGCAAGTTGGTTGCTCACAGTGGAAATGCACCCACACTCTTCCAAAATCCTGTATCAAAAGGTCTGGGTCAACATTTATTTTATTTTATTATTTGTATATTTGTTGGTGCCTTCCAGTACGTCTTGACTCCTTGCAACTGCCTGGACAAATTCTTGCAGTTTTCTTGACAAGATTTTAGACGTGGTTTGCCACTGCCTCCTTCCTAGGGCTGAGAGAGTGACTGGCCCAAGGTCCCCCAGCTGGCTTTGTGCCTAAGCCGGGACTAGAACTCACAGTCTCCCGGTTTCTAGTCTGCTGCCTTCACCACTACACCAAACTGACTCAACATTGAACATATTTATTTAACACCTGTATTTCACTCATTTGGAATTATTTGGAACAACAAATAATTGTTGTTCCAAATAATAAAAAATAATCAGGCTTTTTCTGATCAGTTGCTCTCCTAGCAAGAAAAAGATCTTCCCAGGGTTTGGATCTTCACCTGCTTAAGGTTCAAGCTAAATGAGCGGTATTTTCATTTCAGAGACTAACAAAGAATAATGAAGAAGGCATCGAATTATTCCTAGAAATTATTCCATTTCTAGGAATAATTTATTTGATTAGCTTTACATTCAGTCTAACTCCCCATTTTTATGTTTTCCAAACCTTCACAATGCAGCATTTCTTTCAAGTTGTCCTAATTTTTAAAGATTTATCATTATTTGTATATTATAGAGCCAGGAATGTCTAGACTTCTATAAATCATTGCTTTTTCTTTCTTGCTTGCTGTTTTAAACTGGCCAATAGGTGAAAGTTGTACCCTTTGCGCTTCTACAAATTAATGTCACAAATTCACAAAGATTCTTTCGTTCCCCCACCTCACAAAAAATAAGTCTTCGCATGATGTGTCTGAAGTATGATAATTTGTGCCTGAATCTCAAGTGACAACTCTGAGTTGATTTGTTTGATGATCCAACGGTTTGTTTTCTTGGCTCTCCACAGTATTTTCAGGAACCTTCTCCAACACCAAATTTCCAAAGTGTCAAAACTCTTCCTATCCTGCATCTTCAAAGTCCAACTTCCGCTTCCATAGGGTGTCCCGGGGAATGCCATGGCTTGCACGATTCTGATCTTTGTAGGCATAGACACATCATGGCATTTGAATATCTTTTGCAAGCCCTTCATGGCTGCTCTACCAAGTGCTAGTCTGAAGAGTATTTCTTAACTGCTTGTTTTGCATTTTTGGCTATCAAGGCAGTGTCATCAGCATAGTGCAGGTTGTTGATGGTTCTTCCTCCAGTTTTAAAACCATACTCATCTTCTTCCAGTCCAGCTTCCCTTAATATATATTCAGCACATCGGTTGAATAAATAAGAGGAGAATATGCAGCTTTGTTGCACTTCTTTGCCAACCTGCCATTAGTCTATTTCGCCATGTTCTATCTGTACAGTATTCTATCACGAATACTGTACAGGTATTCGTGACCTGAATATAAGTTTCTCATGAGGACAATGAGATGTTCTGGGATTCCCATATTTCTGAGCACTTTCCACAGCTTCATGTGATCAACACAACTGAAAGCCTTTCTATAATCAACGAAGCACGCAGTGAATTTTTTTTGATATTCTTCGGCTTTCTCAATTACCCAGAATGCATCAGCAATAACGTCTTGCAAAGCCAGCTTGAACATCTGGCATCTCTTTTTTTTTTTGCATGTAGGGCTCTAATCTGCATTGGAAGATCCTAAGCATTATTTTGCTAGCATGTGAAATGAAGGTAATTATACAACACTTTGCACACGCTTTCTGTTGCATGCCATATTTCTGTGGTTATTCCATCACTTCCTGTTGCCTTCCGACTTGGTGATGACTGGAGTGCTGATCTAAGTTGGTCTTCCAGTACTAGAGGTTCTTGTGGGTAGGGAGTATCTTCTGAGGTATCTGAGATGGTGACATTTCTGCTATATGGTATTTTAGTACACTCCTTCCACTTTGTTTAATCTCCTGTGAATTGACCACTACCTGTCCACTGGCATCCTTTAGCATGCCAATTCAAGATTGGAAACTTCTTCTGAGTTCAGAGATCCGTTGTAAGACTTTCCTTGTTTTTCCACATCTGTTTCCTGTTAGCAGATTGCTAGGAAAGCCTTTGGCCCAGGAGAGATCAGAAAAGTCACACACCAGGCATTTCTATAAAAATAATTTTATTTACAGAAAGCAAACATATTTACAGGCTCTCAGTGAGAGCTGCTTAACTCTCTACATGCCTACACAGAAGGGAAACTGAAACTGAAACAAGTCCAGGCAAGTTCTTCTCCCCAGGTGCAAAAATTAACATCCAAAAAGAGGACAATTAAATTCAACCTCTTCACCCGGCCAAAATGATTAGTTACCATAGTAACTTTAATCTGTAGTAGAAAACATATTAACATTTCCATCTTAAGTGTCTTTACAGATGTTACTGTAGTACTGCTTCATGGCGCTTTAACAGCTCTCTGAAAATTTTGTTAAGTTCCTTCCTAAAATTTTTGTCTTTCTTGGTTTTGGCTTCTCTTCCCTTCTTGGCAATTTCCATGGTTTGCTCTGACAATCAGTTTGCTTTCTTCTCTTTCTTCGTTTTTGGCAGTCTCTTTTCACATTCATCCGTAACAACTTCTTTAAACTCATTCTGTGGTTCTTCTGGGAGCAGTCTGGTGTAGTGGTTAAAGCATCAGGCTAGAAACCAGGAGTCCATGAGTTCTAGTCCTGCCTGAGGCACAAAGCCAGCTGGGTGACTTTGGGCCAGTCACTCTCTCTCAGCCCTAGGAAGCAGGCAATGGCAAACCACTTCTGAAATACCTTGCCAAGAAAACTGCAGGGACCTGTCCAGGCAGTCTCTGAGAATTGGACATGACTGAATGGATGATGATGATGATGATGATGATGATGATGATGATGTGGTTCTTCTGGTTATCTACCAATGAGGTTCAGGACTTCAAAGCATTCCCAGATGTTCTCCTTGAAAATGGTGGATATATATTCAAGATCATATTGTGGAAACTGGTTGGCTTCCTTCTTCTCCTTTAGCCTAACTTGAGACTTGCACACGAGCAGTTCATGATCTGTTCCACAGCCAGCACCTGGCCATGTCTTTGATGGTATAATTGAGTTCCTCAACCTTTTTCCAACCAGGAAAAATCTCTGTAAAGAATGTCAACAAATAGAAAAAAAGGAAATACAAGAGACTGGGCAAATGTGCACTAAACCCATTACACTTATTCCTCATGCAAATCACATTTTACATGAGATCTTCCAAAGAAGTTTGGCAGAGAGCTACAAGATCAGATAGCTAAATAAGATAAATATTGGAGAAAGCAAGAAACTATAAGGTGATTTATGTTTCTTTAATTCATTGCAGTAACAAATTCTACTTGATGAATGCTACTTCTCCATTCCCAATTGATTTCATCTCAGCATCTCTATGTATATTAACATTTTCTAAATGGGTTATCACAAATTGCAAGTTTGCATCCTCCTCATTTCTAAAACATTCACAACAGCTTCAAGACAGTCTTAGAGGCTGTTAACCATCATTCCAATCAAGCCTGCTTCATGAAGAGTCACCCTTTGAACTTCAGGATGGTATGATAACTTTGATAGCTTGTCAACAACTTTTCTCTTTTTGCAGTCTTATTCCAGAGCCTCATAACAAAATGCACATTAGACAGGAGAGACTTCTTCTCACTTGGCCGTTTCAGTGTTTCTTACCTCTTCTTTTCATTTCTTTTATTTCTTAAATGAATCAGAACTGAATTGCCTATCACCACCAGCAGACCATCTCTGTTGCTTTTTCATTAGGTCTCTCTCAAGCTTTTTGATCCACACAGGTTCTGAAAGTTGTTGAGAAGTCCTACTTTAGAGGACCATTGTTCAAATTCAGGACCTTCCAGTTTCTCAGTTGCCTGGGATTTCAGCTGCATCCCCTTGCTGAATGCTCTTTCTCTCCCCACTGTATAAACTATGGGGGCAGTTCTCACATATCCTTGTCCATAGTTCTCTTACAGAGTAAAAATGTTCAGTGTCAGGATGGAGGCAATTCAAAAGCAATAGTTAGTGGCATCTGGATGCCTCACCTGAACATGGGATAAGTATTAAGATAGAAGTATAGACTGTTAATATATTGTTTTCTACTACAGATTGGGGTTACTATGGTAACTAATCATTTTGGCCGGGTGAAAAGGTTGAATTCAACTGTCCCCTTTTCAGATGTTGATTTTTGCACCTGGGGGGAGAAACTTGCCTGGACTTGTTTTAGTTTTCTGTTTCTTTTCTGTGCAGGCATGTAGAGAGTCAAGCTGCTCTCACTGAGAGCCTGAGCTTTTAAATATGTTTTGCTTTCTGTAAATAAAAATTATTTTTATAGAAATGCCTGGTATGTGACTTTTCTGATCTCTCCTGGGCCAAAGGCTTTCCCAGCAGTCTGCCAACAAAGACATGGGTATAAATTAGAAGTTTGCAGCTAAGGGCAAGAGCCAAGGAGGGGGGGCAAGCATTCCAGTGCAGCCGTTAGAAGTAGGTTTAGGCGAGAATGCAGCTCAAGGTCGAGTGCCTGGCACTTCCTGGAACGAGGTGCAAAACCAAAAGGAATTCTACCAGACAGTACATCACAGCAAAGAGGAGGGGGGAAGGAGGAGAGTCACTGAATTGCTTTAAGGGAAAGTTTTGGGTGCAAAAAATCATTTGTGGCTTCGAATGAGCTTGGAGTCATATATCTCAATAAAGGGCTTTCATATATCCTTCTTGGCGTGTATTGGGAGTTACTGCTTTTGAGATTGCCAGGACCAAGATCCTCACAGGTCAGTAACACTGGTTAGAAATCTCCAGTTCAGAGGTATCTGGGGGGTGGGGGGTGGGGGGAAGGTCCAGGGGGAATGATGAAAGCAGAGTTGTCCTGTCACAATGCAAGCCCCACCTCTTTTGGATGTGCATTTTGACATCATACACATGGAGAAAAGGGATGGACCTTCAATACAATGGCGTGAGGCTGCTGTAGTCATTTTGATGAAAGGTCCAGTGGCGTCAGGCCCAGCCCAAGAATGGCGAAGTCAATCCAGTCAAACTTCAGTTCTTTATTTGCTCACTTCCTACAGACAGGATCTTGCCAGACTAAAGCTACTCTACCCAACCCAAGGGAAAATAACCTGGGAAGGCTGTAGGGCAGGGCCATTCCGAACCTCTTAGTCCTCCCACATTCCAATTCTGGTGTCTCCTTTTATCTTGCCCTCCTCCTTGGAATGTGCTCCCTCCTTCCTGAGAACCAGCAGCATTACTGAAATCCACCACACCACCTCCCCTTTCAGAGACACCTTCCATCACAGATGGATACCCCTGCTCTGGTTCATGCAAACAGGGTCCGTACTTAGCAGCTGATACACATGGAGTAAAGAGCAGCTTAAAGACAGATGCTTAAGTTCAAAAAGAGCAAGTGAAATTTATTATGGAAGTTACAAGCTCCAATAAGAGTGTACCCATGCAATTAATTACTTAATACGAACCACAGGAACAGAAAAATAAATATTTATTCATCGAATACATGGTTTGAATAAATAGGAGTGGTTTTGTCTGGAAGCTAACAACTGCCAAAGTAAAAAGCAACCAAATCTGGAGATGCTCCCAATGATAGTCAGCAAGCGGTTTAATTCTGAAGGAGGGCCCATTCAAAATGCATCTTCTGCTTCATAGATAAAATTTGTAGCATGATAGCAGAGGCTGCTAAGGAAATGGAAACTCAGTGGTTAAATCAGCTTCCTTCTTCTTTTTTTGCCTGTGGTTTCGTTTTCAATTTCTGTTTTGAAGGCAGAGGGATATTTTGGTCAACATGGATCACCAACCGCACCTGCCAAGATCAGAAGCTCTCTCCACAGTAACATCTACTCAGCCCAAAGGTACTGAATTAATACTCTAACTGCCTTCACTTTTTGAACAATGAAGCTATTCGTGACAACATCTTTTGATATTAGTGTAAAATAACAGAGTAACAGCCCAAAGAAAGACCTTTTTTTTTGTAAAGGAGAAAAAAAAAAGGTGCCCACTAAAATTGCTATTTTGCAACCAAATTTCAGCAGCTAAATTATTGGGGGAGGAGGGACAGAGGGCTTGCAGAGCCAAAAACATAGAAAGGGAGCTGTATATAGGCCAGAAGCTTCAAACTGCCCACCTCTGCTGTCTAATTTCCATCTCTGTCCAAACAGGGTAAAAAAGGTGGCCTGTGTCTTTCTACTCTAGCTGATGTTTTAAAGCTTATTGGAAACGCTTACATTTGAAATGGGCTTCTCTTAACAATGAGATGCTTTTATGTGGTTTTAAGATGAGAACAGTTCTTAGAATTTAGAATAATATTTGAGTGATATCAGTCCTTGTGGCTGCTTTCTTTTTTGCTTAGGTTTAAGAAGCGGTTTTGTTTCTGAAGAATTTAGCAAGGCTTGACATTTGGTGTTTTTCTTCAGCTGGAGAATGTTTCTATTAAAAGCTGACATTGACTTGCTGATATGCACGGCTATAGCACTGTGTGTGTGTGTGTGTGTAAAAAGTCAGGATGGTGGCCACAACCACATAGCTGAAGCCTCATCTCTTTTTTACATCTGTTGCAGATGTGACATACATAAAAAAGGCGTAGGGCTTCAATTAACATAGCTACCATCTTGTCAGCCATATGAGGTAGACCAGATTAGGGAACCGACTCCAAAGGAAGTGGAGTTTAGTAACAGAACCTTGCAAGTGTGCCCGTGTTTTCCCCTCCCTCTCTCTTATACCCCCAGGAATTAGGGGGGTGCCAGTCTTTTTCTAATACTTTCCCACCAACCTGGGCTTAGCACATGCTTCTTCTGCACCTGCTGTTGTCCTAATGGCTTTTGGATGGTTTCCCCAAGGTCATCTCCATGGCTTCCTATTCATCTTGCCACCCTCCTATACACACCACAGATGCCCCTGCTATACCTGTCAATATCGTGCAGGTGATCCATCAGCTACAATGAACTTCCAAGTGCTTCATAAGATGTCTTACATCTTCCAATGTTATTGATTTTTACTGTATTTATCTCCAATGTTCCACAGATGCTTCGTCTTGCTTCTGGCCCAAAATGGCTTTTTGGATATTGCTGATAGCAAGCATTGCCCTGAAGTGCACAGTGATCATTCTGATCTTTTCAGGTAATGACCTGGTTTCATCCTATAATCTGAAAATAGAAGCTGGCCCTAAAGTCAGTGCTCAACCCCTGACTAATAACCACTAGGGCACACCATGTTTGGAAAGTGATTTTGGCAAAAGGCTTTAGACATTGTGCAATCACAGCAGCTCTCTGCTATTGATTCATTCATGCACATCTTAGATCAGGCTTATGCATGACCCTAAACAAAGATGCAGCTGCTTGAGGAGTCCCATGAAAGAAGTGTTGCATTAATAATGCTATTTTTTAAAAGCAGAAGGACCTTTCAGAAGCCTAAAAAAGATGTGTGTGCTTTAATGTATAGCAGAACAATGCTGAAGGACTTCTTCTGGATCGTTTTTGAAGGGCGCACTGTTGCAGAATGCTGGGAAAGCCTTTAGCCCAGGAGAGGTCAAAAAAGTCACACACCAAGCATTTCTATAAAAATAATTTATTTACAGAAAGCAAAAACAAAAGCAAAACATTTAAAGTACTTAGCTCCGTTTGGAGCAAGCCTTGCTCGCTACATATCGGCAGTGAGAGAAAGAGGAAGTGAGAAGACAAGTCCGGGCAGGTCCTCCCCCCAGGCTATTTTGCATGAAGCACGTGAGAGGAGACAATCAAATGCAACCCCTTCACCTGGCCAAATGATTAGGTATAAAAGTAGCTTAATCTGTTAGTAGGGAAACCTTAACACTCCCCTTTTTACACTACAGATTAAGATGCAAACCAATCTTCTCTGACTTTATATGTCTTTCCATTCACATTACCATTATCTCCCCTTTGGTTTAACAGAAAGTTACCATTTTTCTTCCTGTGTTTTTCCAAACCTAGGTTATTATAATTCCAAGGCTTCTTAATGTGAAATGGCTTTTCATGCAGGCTTCAAAATCAAGCCTTTGTTTTTCTGTTGATGTGAACAGCAGCAAATCATCAACATAAATGCACAGATACATACAGCCTTGTTTGTCCTTCTTTATATATACACAGGGGTCTGCTTTTCCTTTTTCAAAACCAAAATTCTGCAGTTTTTCATCTACTTTTTGGTTCCAGGATCTAGCAGCTTGTTTTAACCCATAGATTGACTTCTGCAGTTCACAGACTAGATTCTCCCCTTTTTCATAGCCAGGGGGTTGCTGCATGTATAATCTGTGGTCTAAATCACCATAGAGAAATGCAGTTTGAATGTCATAGTGGTTAACTGACATTCCCTTGAGTGCAGCAACTTTTAACAGTAATCTAATTGATTCACCTTTAGTAACTGGTGCAAAAGTCTTGTCAAAGTCTAAATCTTTCCTTTGTGTGAACCCTTTTGCAACCAACCTTGCTTTATATTTTTGGATTTTGCCATCAGCATCCCTTTTCAGTTTGAAAACCCACCTACAACCCAGACAGCGTTCATTGGGAGGTAGATTTACCAGTTTCCATGTTTTATTTTCTTTCAAGGATGCTAATTCCTGTTGCATGGCAGAATGCCAATTTTGTGCAATCTCAGGTGGTAAAGCATTCACTTGTTCTAGAGACTCAGGTTCTGTGAATATGTGAAAAGCCTTTACTGTTTCAGCCTGAAAACGTGATGGAGGAACACCTTTATTACTCCTCTGAGATCTGCGAGGTAATACAGGGCTTAAATTTTGACTCCTATCACTTTCCTGAGAAGCATCTATCTCATCAGACAGATCTTCAGTTTGCTTTTCTGATTTAATGTCCTCATCAGGCAAAAGATCACCATCAGCAAGTCCTTGCTGTTCTCTTGTGGTGGTCAGTTCAACTGGAGAGCTAGAATTTAATCTCCCCCAGTTTTGTTCAGCAAAAGAAGCGCTTTTGCTAATTATTAATTTCTCTCCCATTATGAACCTGTAGCTCCTCTGGCTTTGTTCATAGCCAACAAAGATGGCTTTCTTTGTTGTGGGGCCTCCTTTCCTTCTCTGCTGTTTTGGAATGTGAACCCATGCAGTGCTACCAAACACTCTAAGATGGCTTACCTTTGGTTTCACACCATAAAACAAATGGAATGGAGTGTCCTGAATCATAGAGTTATACAACCTGTTCTGTACATAACAAGCAGTCGATAAAGCTTCTCCCCAGAACTTAAAACATAATCGTGAATCTTTTAACATGCATTCCATCGCGTTTTGCAAGGTTCTGCCCTTTCTTTCAGCAACACCATTTTGCTGAGGGGTGTACGGGTTAGAAAGAATTTGTTCTATCCCCTTTTCCACTAGGAACCTTCTGAATTTGTGAGAAAGGTATTCTCCTCCTCTATCACATTGGAGTGCAGATACAGGCCTAGGGAATTTTCCATTTGCCCATGTCACAAAACTTTTAAATTTCTCAAATGCCTCATCTTTATGTTTTAAGATGTAGATAAATGTGTATCTTGAGAAATCATCAATGATGGTCATTGCATACCTTGCTTGTCCAAGACTTGGAGCAAAAGGACCAATAATATCAGAGTGTACAATTTCCAAAGGTCTAGTTGTAACTCTGTCACTGTGCTTACTCACAGGAGCTTTTAGTGTTTTGCATTCTTTGCAAACTACACAATCTAAGTATTTATCACAGGGTTTTATCTTTAGGTCAGCACACAGCTGTGGCATTTGTGCTATATACTTGATATTAGCATGACCAAATCTCCTGTGCATCAGGTGTACACATTGGTCATGATATGGTGTGTTGCCAACTGCAGCCTTGCAGCTTGGCTTCCTTGCATTTTGCACAATGTACAAGGAGTCTTTTAACATACCAGTAGCACACAATTTCCCATTTTTACGTATCTCACAACCATTTTTCTTAAATGTTATGATATACCCTGTTGCAGCCAATTGTGCCACAGATAAAAGGTTTGATTGTAAATTTGGCACATACAACACACCTTTTATAGTTTCTCCTAAGCAGGATAAATACAAGTCACCTTGTCCCATAATTTTGGTCACAGACCCATCAGCCAAAGATACACTTTGTCTTTCAGTTTTAGACAGTGACACAAAAGAGCTTTTACAATTACATAAATGACAACTGGCCCCAGAATCTAACACCCATACATCAGAATTACCCTTCTCAGCAACCTGTGCAATTTGGGTTGTCTGAAGAGCCTTCTTCTGTGTTGCCCTTGTGTTCTTCTGCTCTGTCTTTCTACTCTTGGGTCTCATGGCACAGTCTCTTTGCAAATGTCCAGCTGAACCACAAGTGAAGCATCGCTGGCTGGCTAGCGCTGTGGCCTCAGGTTCCTTTCCCTTCTTTTCCCTCATTTTCTGGTCTTGCAGCTTTCCAGAAGAGATGGGGGGGGGGATCTTTCCTCTCTCTTCTCCCATTCAGTGAGTAAGCGCTGTGTAACATACGATGGGGTGAGGTCTGCTTCAGGCATAGCCTCCAGGGTACAAATCAGCGTGTCCCACGTTGCATTCAGTGAGGACAGGAGGATATAGGATTTTGTGAGAGGTGTAAATTCCATTCCTCTCTCCTGCAACTCAACAAACAGCTGCTGAATATAATGCAGGTGCTCAGGAAGGCTATCTCCTTCTGCAAGGTAGGCTCTGTACAGCTTTTTTGTCAGAGTAACTTTACTCCCTGCTGTTGCCTTTACATATAAGTCTCTCAAAGCGTCCCAAAGTTGCTTTGCAGACTGCATGCCTCGCACGTGGACTAGCTGATTGTCCTCAACTCCCAAGATAATGGTGGCTCTAGCCCGCTCATCCTGTCTCAGCCATTCAGCATTGGGATTTTGGGGGGTTTGCTCACCAATTGGCAGCCAAAAATTCTCTCTGCGAAGATACATCTCCATCTTCAGGGCCCAATTCAAATAGTTGGTCTCTGATAGGCGCTCCAGAGGCATCGCTGAGGGCTGGGAGGTAGCCATGGCTTCTTCCTTCTTTTGCAAGTCACCTCAGCTAGCTTCTAAGTCCTGCAGACCGGCAGTTGCTGGAAAATCTCCAGGTGGCTCCAAAGAAAATCCTCACAGGTCTTTGCTACCTGCCTTTAAATTGTGCATGAGGTGTGGAGCTGACCTCTCTTTTCTCTCTGGGTTTTACTGCGTTGTTTACTGGGCACATAACCTGTTGCAGAATGCTGGGAAAGCCTTTAGCCCAGGAGAGGTCAAAAAAGTCACACACCAAGCATTTCTATAAAAATAATTTATTTACAGAAAGCAAAAACAAAAGCAAAACATTTAAAGTACTTAGCTCCGTTTGGAGCAAGCCTTGCTCGCTACATATCGGCAGTGAGAGAAAGAGGAAGTGAGAAGACAAGTCCGGGCAGGTCCTCCCCCCAGGCTATTTTGCATGAAGCACGTGAGAGGAGACAATCAAATGCAACCCCTTCACCTGGCCAAAAGATTAGGTTTAAAAGTAGCTTAATCTGTTAGTAGGGAAACCTTAACACGCACAACCCCAATAAATATACTACTTGCTATATTAGCTTTTCTCACCCAGGCACCTTCCAGATATAGTCCTAGAAGTTGCCGTCAGCAGTCAAACATCAAGACATAACTTTAAAAAGGGTAGCGGTCTGCTATAACACAAGCCAAAAACAGCATCATCCTTTGGGTGTCGGTCTGCTTGGGAGAAAAAGCCACCTTGAATTTGGAACCAGGCTTAGGACTGAGACCGAAAGAATCGCATTACCTTGAAGATGGATCAATTTAAGTAGTACAGAATAATAGCTCAGGTTTGAAATGTTAGATTCTCGGTGTTCTCTGAGCTTGGCTGTTTTCCTCCAGACGTTTTGCTACAAACTGTGTAACATCATCAGTGCGTGGGAGATTGGGGTTTCCTGGCACAGAGAGATAAACTTTAGCTACATGCCGTTTAAAAGACACAACCAAAAGTCAAGAGAGGAATAAAACAGCCCAGAGCTTATTATCCCAAGTAACTCAGACCCAGACAAGCAAGAAACAACACCAGGTATTTTATTTGTTTGTTTGTTTATTTAATTTTTATCCCACCTTTATTATTTTTATAAATAACTCAAGGCGGCGAGCATACCTAATGCTCCTTCCTCCTCCTATTTTCCCCACAACAATAACCATGTGAGGTGAGTTGGGTTGAGAGAGAGGGACTGGCCCAGGGTCACCCAGCCTACTTTCGTGCCTAAGGTGGGACTAGAACTCTCCTACCACGCCTGATTGGCTCTTGGGCTGAGAGAGAGGGACCAGCCCAAGGTCACCCAGTCAGCTTTCATGCCTGAGGTGGGACTAGAACTCTCCTACCACACCTGATTGGCTCTTGGGCTGAGAGAGAGGGACTGGCCCAAGGTCACCCAGCTGGCTTTCATGCCTCAGGCGGGACTAGAACTCTCCTACCACGCCTGATTGGCTCTTGGGCTGAGAGAGAGGGACTGGCCCAAGGTCACCCAGTCGGTTTTCATGCCTGAGGTGGGCCTAGAACTCTCAATCTCCTGGTTTCTAGCCCAGCACCTTACCCACTAGACCAAACTGGCTCTATGTTTATACATAAATAACAAGCAAATTTCATTCTCCCATGCATTGATGATATTATATAGCTTGGTAACAAAACGTCTGTATTTTCACAGTGTCTCTTGTCTCCGCCCATAGCATTAGTTCACTTTGCTCTGGGCTGTTTGCTTTCTTCCTTGACTTTTGGTTATGTCTTTTAAATGGTACATCAGTGGGGTTTATCTTATCTATGTGTCAGCAAACTTCACTCTCTCATGCACTGATGATGTTACTTAATGAAATATCTGCAGGAAAACAGCCAAGCACAGAGAATAACAGGAACCCAACATTAATGGATTTGTTGCAATATAAATCTTTGTGGACCAGAATCCATTTGACCAGATGCATGGAATGTCCTCCCCAGTTGGCAGGCTGAAATATCAATTTGTACACTAATTTATTTATTTATTTATCGTAGTTTTATCGCTGCCCATCTCCCCCACACGGGGGACCCTGGACGGTTCACAATGAAAACAGTTAAAACTCAATAAAATCATAAATAATACCAGCAATAAATACCAATGTAAAATACAGTAACATCCAAGTGACGGCAGATCTAATTCAACCCATAAGGGGATAAAACTGGTCCCGGCAGGACTAGGGAACCAACCAACCCCAGGAATGTCTCTTCTTTTCCCCACTCCATGCATGGTGACAAACCAAGTTTTCAGTTGTTTTCTGAAGTCCAGAAGAGAGCGGGCTAACCGCATTTCCAGGGGAAGGGTGTTCCAAAGGCTGGCTGATACTAGTGAGTATCAGGCAGCCTTTCCCAACTGTGGTCTTCTGCTTTATTTTGACCACAATTCCATGAAACGGATTTACATCTCAAGAACTCTGCAGAGGTGACAAGGTTTGAAAAGGCTACTAGAGGAAAAAGAAAAAACTGTCACAATGAGGTCAGAAAGAAGGAATACAGGGAACAATGATGACATCAGGGTTTCTCAACCAGGGTTCAGTGGCACCCTAGGGTTCTGTTAGAGGTCACTAGGGTTCCCTGGGAGTGTTGGAGGTCCCAGCAAATCAGCATGCCTCATTAGCATGTGGATGAGTTTGCTCTAGGATGCAATTCTCTATGTGCTTCTGGAGGAAGCTGTTTGTTGTCCCTCCCACATTCCTTAGTCCTCTTTCTTCTACCATCTGAGAAGGAAGCATGCAGCTGCTCCTTCCATCTGGGCCATGCATGGGCCTAGAGTCAGGAGGTTCCCCCTTTCTGCATGCAGCCTTTAGCAGCAATAAGGGCTAAGGGTCAATTCAGTTTAGGGAAAGAAAGAAGAACAATAATAATTTTTCCTGAATGGATCTAACTGGACCAAATAAATGAGTAAGACTTCTTTTTGCTTACTTTTGAACCTACTTTGTCTAAGTGTGTAATTGTTTATGCTTGGGTGGGCTAAGTGTGTAAGATCAATAACCTATATTTCTATAACGTGCTCATTAATGTTATTTTAAATAATATTCTTTTCTGTGCGTGTCTTTTTGCTATATTAAACTCTGCTCCATTCAGTGGTCCTAGTTGTCCACTAATGGCTTCAGGGAGATCACGATTTATTTTAAAAATTATTTCAAATTCAGGCAACTTCACATTAAAGAGGTAAAATAACCCACATCTACCCAAAGGGGTAGATAACCCACATAAAGTGGGTTAGGGAATGCAGGAAATATTGTCTTACAGAGGCATCCATGAGGGGAAGTTCACAAAAGTGAAGATGTTGGCTATGACTGCACCATCAAAGCCTGACCCATTTTTATGTGCATTGCACATAGAAAGGAGGCAGGGCTTTGATGGCATGGTCATGGTCATAATCATGACATTTTTTTACTCTCCCCCCATCCCATCCCTTTCAGCAGAAGTCCTGGTCTTGCATATATTTTGAGCTTTGCTTTAAATGGTCATAAATCATATGTACTTATAATAAATTCCACTATCATTGGGAGAGAACCAGATTGGTGTAGTGGTTTAAAGGCACCAGGCCCCAAACCAGGAGACGTGAGTTCTAGTCCTGCCTTAGGCACAAAGTCAGCTGGTTGACCTTGGGCCAGTCCCTCTCTCTCAGCCCTAGGAAGAAGAAGCAGGCAAGGGCAAACCACTTCTGAAAATCTTGCCAAGAAAACTGCAGGGGGTTGTCCAGGCAGTCGCCAGGAGTCAAGATTGATTTGAAAGCACCGAACCCATCACCTACCCACCCTATCATTTTCCCCCACTGTTTACATTTCTAAGAAAACCGATTTCAAAATCAGTCTGTTAGTTTTTAAGGCAGCATTTCTCAAGCTTGGCAACTTTAAGACGTGTGGACTTCAACTCGCAGAATTCCCCAGCCAGCAATGCTGGCTGGGCAATTCTGGGAACTGAAGTCCACATATCTTAAAGTTGCCAAGCTTGAGAAACACTTCTTTAAGGTGACACTTTATTTTTTAAAAGAAAAGAAATCATAGTCTTTGAAATGTGAGCTTTCTTTGGCCTGCTTTTAAAAGATGATTGAAGACATATGTAAGAATGCTATCTTCTCCCAGCTAATCCTCATTTTTTTCTGTCAGTTTAATATATCAATATGTCCATTTATCCTTTTCTTCATCCATCTCTCCCACTTCTCCCCAGCACTTGGTTGCAGAGAAGTCAATACTTGTTCATTCACTGGGGCCCTCTTTTGTTCCTCTTTTCCCTTTCGGAAACAAAGTTGAAAAGAGCACAACTTTCCTTCCCCATTTTAACTGGCACAAGTTTGGAGGGTGGATCAGATGTCATAAATATCTTTGTCCATTTCCCCTCACAATATGTTCTATTCACTGCAGAGGCATAGAGTGGGGCTTTTGAAAGCTTGGGATACAGACTACAGAGATCACCAAACTCAAGGGTTCACAGGGGAGGCCAAACACTCAAGAGGGTGGCTGCAAAGCCCCACCCCTTTTTTACATGGGTCACATCTGCAATCCATATAAAAGAGAGGCAGAGCTTCAATCTCATAGTCATGGCCATCTTGACTGCCACCAAAGCTTGTTATCCAATTGTACTTTTTAATTGTATTCATTCATTCATTCATTCATTCATTCATGCAATCAATCCATCAATCAATATGGCCACCCATCTCAAATTCATGGCTCTGACTGGCTTACAACAATGAAACACAATATAAAAAGAACAGAAAACAAAATAAAGTAGTCCATTAATGGGATGGAAAGGGAGAAAGAATTAAATCCAAGAGTGGCAATTAACCGAATTAAGTATGGCTGACTTTAAATGAATAACAAAATCAAATTCAGTTTATTTTTTGTCCTGGCTGTACCCCTTTCTTTCTACAGTCTCTGGCACTCAAAGCCTGAGTACAGCCCATAAAAAGCTCCACATCCTGAGTTTAGAGCAGTGTTTCTCAACCTCGGCAACTGAAGATGTGTGGACTTCAACTTCCAGAATTCCCCAGCCAGTATGGCTGGCTGGGGAATTCTGGGAGTTGAAGTCCACACAGCTTAAAATTGCCAAGGTTGAGAAACACTGGTTTAGTGGAAGATGAGGGCAGTCCAGGTCTTAAACAAGCTTGCTCTCATCTACTCTTCAGCCTGTGGAACCTCACTTTCTAATCCTCCTCCTCTCCCTTCAGAATCAATGGTGCTTTCAGCAAACTCTTGGTAGGACTGGTGACCTACTCCATCTATCCCTTCTTTAAATTTATCATTTAGTTTGATACATGGCCTACTTCACTTCTTCCCTCCAAGAATGAAATTTTCCCAAGTGGTTTGCAAACCATAAACGAAGCAAGTCCACATCTATCTCAGTAGAGTCTCTAAACTGCAGAGTCTCCAGACAGCCAAACATGGTGCGAGAGCTAAGTAGTCCTTAGCTCTGTTTTAACCAAAGCTGTCTTTGGAGCAATAGGACTGGGACATACCCTCCCCAAAAGATGGCATATATTAATAAACTCTTTAAACTCTCTCTGTAAGAAAGGAAGAAAAAGAGGATTGTGACCCCATTCTAACATTGAACTATTCTCTAAGGTTCTCAGGTTCCTAGTGAGGGAGTCAAGGCAAAAAGGCAAGGGATCCAAAGTTGTCGGCAGAAATGTATTCCTTGTGGATCAGCGAAAGACCACATAACAGGTAACCCCAGTTCTTTCCATCACTAAACATTACGTTGGTCTATAGCAGCTCTGGTTTTTAAAATGTCCAGATGACATAAGGAGAACTGAAATCCAGGTGTAGGGATCCATCTGAGATACCTCCTCAGATGTCACTAAGTGTAACTTAGAGTCAAGCTGTTAATGACAATTGATGGTGAACATTTTTCCATTCTTTCTTCCACACAGCAAATCTGACTCTGGATCCAAGCACAGCTCACCCCCAGCTCTACGTATCTCCTGATTTGAAAAGAGTGAGATGGAAAGACATGAAACAGCAAGTGAACAGCAGTCCTCTGAGATACGACCTCATGGCCAGTGTCCTCAGCCACGAGAGCTTTGCCTCTGGGAAGCTTTGCTGGGAGGTGGAAGTGGTGGAGGGGGGAGAGTGGTGGGCGGTGGGAATAGTTCGGGAGACGGCAAACAGAAATGACAAAATTGTCCTCGACCCTAGTGGGGGTTACTGGGGAGTGCAGCGAATTGAAGGACGGTATGAGGCGATCACCCATCCCAGGACAAATTTGACATTGTGCCATCCCCCGAGAAGGATCCGAGTTTCTTTGGACTATTCACAAGGCCTTGTGTCATTTTTTGACGGCGATACAAATGCTGAAATCTTTGCCTTTCCGAAAGCAAATTTTGCTGGAGAGAAGATTCATGCTTGGTTCTTGATCTATAAGTGGAATGGGCAGCTTGTCCTCCATCCATGACCGGGTGGTCCAAAGGGCTCATCACACTGGAAGAGCTTCAGACCACCTGCCTCAAGCTCTCCTCCACTCCTTGTGTTTCTCCATGCGCACCATGCCATGGGCGTCTTCGGTTCCCTTTGTCCTTCCTTTCCCCTCCTGCTCTGCTACCACCATTTTTAATTCTAAATCAAAGATCCCTTAAGTGGCAGTAATAAGCTGTGTTTCAAAATAATATTTCTCTTCTAATTCAAAGACTAGAAGGAATAAATCATGTGGGTGACTGGGGAATTCTGGGAGTTGAGGTCCATGCATCTTCAAGTTGCCAGGGTTGAGAAACACTGCTCTATATGGTTCTGGTGACTCCCAGTCCCAAACTTTCTGACTCCGTCATCCAGAGGTCAAACAACAACGTTCCCAGTCAAGGAAGGGCAGAGCAGGCCATAGTGGGTGCTTGCTTCCTTGTACCTCTGCTCCCCCATGTGCCTTAATGCTATCAATAGTCAAGTTACTGAAGTCAGATATTTAAGAAGTGGCAGTACTCCATGTTCTTAGATGCTCAGGGCTGGCATTGGATGGATGTACTTTTAGCTTGGAAAGGAGGAGATATCTGAGAAACCTAGGCCAGATCACCCTGAGATGCATCATCAAGCCTTTGAGACCTCCATACAATGCTCATAACATGTTAAATTTACCCCTGACCCCATGTTCTTTTTCACTCCTCTAACCTGCCAGTTTGGTCTAGTAGTGAAGGTACCAGGCTAGAATCCTGGAGACGGTGAGTTCTAGTTCCGCCTTAGGCACAAAGCCAGCTGGGTGACCTTGGGCCAGTTGCTCTCAGCCCCAGGAAGAAGAAGCAGGCAAGGGCAAACCACTTCTGAAATCTTGCCAAGAAAACTGCAGGCATTTTTCCAGGCAGTCATCAGGAGTTGACACTGACTTGAAGGCACAAAACAAAAGCAAAAAAACCTCTCAGCAGAAGAACTCAAGATGACAAAACCATGAGACCTGCTTGGCTGGTTCAGATGCACTATTGCAACCTAGGCCTTCAGTGATCAATGTTTTCCATATTGAATTTGAAGAAGCAAATACCATTTCAGAATCTTTCCATGGGATTCATCTCTATTAACACCTGATGACCATTAGCCTTGATGGGTTTAAAATAAAATAGATAAATTCATGGCCAGGGTGATTAAATAGACCCTTCCTATTCAACAGCACTAGATCTTGGGTTCCTGGGAGCAATATGGGAGATCTGTTGCCTTAAATCTCTGCTTGTAAGAAAATCTGTGGGAACCAAGCTGTTGAATTATATATGCCTACAGGAGCCTAAGAGAGGTAAGATAGTGGGGTAGGGTCAAGGACATGAGTGGGTTTCTAAGATGGGTGGGATCTAGGTATGTGCCAGGAACCAAGATAAAACAGCTCAGTTTTAAAGTATCAGGATATTTTTCACAATTACATTATAGTTTAGCCTTCAGCAGTAGTATGCAACCTTTTCCTGGCTGAAGGTGGCATTAGGCCTTGGAGGGGCATGTAGGGGACCAGGGGACAAAAAGGAGTGGGTGCAACCAGAATGAACACTAAATTTCAATTCACATTGAAATGTTCACACTAATTGACTTTATGTCTGATGGACAAGAGAGCCTGATTGTCTACTGCAGTGTTTCTCAAGCTTGGTGACTTTAAGAGGTGTGGACTTCAATTCCCAGAATTCCCCAGCCAACCTTGTTGAAGTCCACACGTCTTAAAGTCACCAAGCTTGAGAAACATTGGTCTGCAGCAACTGTGATTTGAGGGAACTCCAAGGGGGCCTCCGAAGGTAAAGTGTGCAGAAGAACCCATGATCCCATGGAACCCTTACCAGCAATGGAGTCCTGACCATGACCTTAACCTAAAATGAGTCTTTCTATCATTACCATATCACAAGGGGTTAATTAGGAGATGGAGCAGCCACACCTCCTTTCTCAGTCCAGTTACTGTACCTGATTTTTTCCCCCCAAAGAATTGTCATGAAATAATGGAGTTGTGCTTTCTAACAACATGGTGGGAAAAGGAACCGAATGGAAATAGGATCACTGTCCCGAGAACTTGAGGTTCTGAGTCTGAATAAAGGCAGAAATATCTGCCATCAACTAATTGTCTACTGGTCACTTTCAAGCCAGAATTGTCCACAAGGCATCAGTTGTGTACTAATGATTGCAGCTATGAAATAACCTCATCCCACTTGAATGAAACATCAGATTTACTGACTTGGGGGCTGGCTTTGTGAAGCTAATTACGCAATTGTATCAGACGGGCTGTTTGGAGAACCTCAAGGAACTGCCCCTTCCTCTTGTGAAAACTGTAGAACTTGCTACTGTTGTTAGTAAAAAGCTTTGGAAGATGGATGAAGATGGATATATGAGTATAGATCCAAGTAAGAGAGATCATCACTTGCCAGCCCCTAAAGGGAGCAAAGGTAACGACTCAAAGCTGTTGTTGTTGTTGTTGTTGTTATTGTTATTACACTCTGCATCTTGGCAGTAAGTTCAAAAAAGGAAAGCTAAGAAAAAGGTGAAGGTGAATCTAGTCCCTAGGAGTTTAATCTTTTTCTATTGTAGAAAAAGTAGAGGAAGTAGAGAATGCTTTCCTGAATCAACTGTGGGTGCATGCTGAAATCTCTTTCTTTGTACCTGGAGAGAACATCTGGAATCCAGAGGCTAAATCTGACATTTTGATGGGCTGGCAGGGTGAACAGCTGAGCTTTAAAACATGGAAGCAGATTTGTTCATTTGCAACAATAGGACAAGATCCTGGAGAGATTAAAAACTTGTCATAATAATGGAAGATTTTATAGATTGAACTTCCTATATCACAGTTTCTTGCTGTTTGGAGCACAGCTCTTTATATAACGTGCTAGGTTTTTTGTTTTACAGAATGCACATCAAAGAGATCAAGTAACCCCCCTCTTTCCCTGTCAGATTGTTTATGGGCTACATTCCCTGTTGTTTTCTGCTTCCCGCCATCTAATGATCTAGCCCAGGGTTTCTCAACCAGGGTTATGTGGCTCCCTAGGGTTCCGCGAGAGGTCACTAGGGGTTCCCTGGGAGATCACAATTTATTTAAGAAATTATTTCAAATTTGTGCAACTTCACATTAAGGAGGTAAGTTTCATGCTTTATTTTTTAGTCTAAGAACCCTGTTCATGCGTATATACAGGCCTACGTATGAAATGAATATAATAATTTTGTAAGTCCTGGCCTATATTTGAGCCTGAATGTGCAGGGGTTCCCCGAGGCCTGAAAAATATTTCAAGGGTTCCTCCGGGGTCCAAAGGTTGAGAAAGGCTGATCTAATCTCATTAGGCCAGAGGAAAAAAAGCAAAAAAGCAAAGAATAGGGAATACACGTTGATGCCCCTATGATCTGAAGCTTCTAAACATAGACTTGTATTCTTCTAGGTTATAATTTCATTTTTAGGGAAGGGGTGAAGTCTGCAGAGTTTAGTTTCCCCAAATGTTCATATCCTGCTGTTTCTCGCTTATAAAAGTGGTGTATTGAGAGGAAGAATTAAGGATCTAAATGGATTTCTCCCACATTTTGTCAGCCTTGTGACAAGGGGAGGAGAACAAAGCCAGGGGAATCCACTAACCATCTTCCTTAAAACTACTGTAGTCTTTCCTTACACTCTAAAGACAGCACCATCCACAGGTCTCAATCCTGGAACAGAAGAGGATTTGACACTCGGGGCAGCAAATGTTATGCTAGCAGCCTCTCTAGGCTGTTCAAGGACAAGCGCGTTGCAGGTTAACATGGCCATCTGGCAGTGCCCCTAGAACAGTGTTTCTCAGCCTTGGCAACTTTAAGACGGGTGGACTTCGACTCCCAGAATTCCCCAGCCAGCCATGCTGGCTGGGGAATTCTGGGAGTCGAAGTCCACCCGTCTTAAAGTTGCCAAGGCTGAGAAACACTGCCCTCGAAGATCTCTGTCATGGAAAAGATTCAGAGCATACACACCTCATCCCTACAATCTTCTTTGCTATGTTGCATCTGCCTATAATTGGTCTTTCCTTTAAAACTTGATACTCGAGGCAGTGTGGTGCCAGCTATGCGTAAGGAAGAAAAACATTCCTTTCCCTGGAAGTGACCCTAGCTCCCACTTGTGGCTAAAGTTCGATTGGGCTGCTCTGAGAGGAGCTGAAATCCTCCATTGGAAAGAGCAGAAGTTGCTCATGTTTGGCCTTTGCAAAGGCTGTGGTCTAATGTTTCATTGTTCGCCCATTGCTGGCTTCAAAGCTCTCCCCTAAGGCCTTCCCAGAAAACCTTCGGAAAAAGGCAACCTATTTAGCTTCAGAGTGCAAAGTCAGGCTGCCATGTCTCTTGATTTTATGTTTCATTTTAATGTCTAGTAAAGGTAAAGGTTTCCCTTGACATTAAGTCCAGTCATGTCTGACTCTAGGGGGCGGTGCTCATCTCCGTTTCAAAGCCGAAGAGCCGGCGTTTGTCCGTAGACACTTCCTCCGTGGTCATGTGGCCGGCATGACTACACGGAACGCCGTTACCTGCCCGCCACCTATGAATCGACTCACATTGGCATGTTTTCGAACTGCTAGGTTGGCAGGAGCTGGGACTAGCAACGGGAGCTCACCCCGTCACGCGGATTCGAACCACTGACCTTCCGATCAGCAGCTCAGCGGCTTAACCCGCAGCGCCACCGCGTCCCCTTTTAATGTCTACTTTGACACTATTCTTAAGACTCTTATTTCTGGTCCTTGTTGCTGCGGTGATGTTTGCTGCATTGAGGAGTTAGTTAAACCGAAAGGAAACATATTCACCAAACAGCTGAAAGGAATACAGAGCAATTCCTTCTCCAGCATCATCCACAGGGGTGAAGAATGATTGACCCTCTTCTGTATGTCTGTCATTAGGTCACAGATAAGTACAAGGACAGCAGCATTTGTGGTGCGACTAAACAATGCTGCTTTCATGGTTTTGATAAAAGCAACAGGGTCCTGTGGACATCCATCCTGCTTTATTTCCCCATACAGTGTCCCTGTGGGGCAGGTTGGGCTGAGGCAGTGTGTCTGGCCCAAAATCACCCTCTGAGTCTCCACGGGTGAGGGTAAACCTCAGCCCAATCCAGTATTTTAATCACCACAACACAGTTATGGAAGCCAATGGAGGGATGGAAGGCTAAACTGTACGACTAATATCCACAGATTGTTCCCTGAATCTCTGCTGCAAAATTGTGTTCGGCATTTCCGTGGCAGGAAACGTGGCCCTGGCTGTGCCTTTCACTCTTCTCATGCTTCAAGGTAAGGCAAGCTCTGCTCTGTCCTCCGGGTTTATCACGGTTTTCTCATGTTACTCTACATCGCTGTAGGAAGGATGTAGAGTACATACACAAACACACAACCATGTTCACACACAAACTATAATTTGAATTTGTGAATTGGGCTCACTGGGGAGGAAATCCTTTGACATGATTTGACATCCTTTAACATGAGACAAAGGTGCTTCTTGTCGATAGTTTGCTTTTATTCATAGGGACTTTGTTTCTTAAAATCACTCACAATAACAAAAGTCAAATGGGTTTTCTACTTACTTGAGGCAGCTTGTGAACCAAGATAATCCAGATGGCATTTGGACTACTGTAACACGCTCTGCATGGGGCTGCCCTTGAAGAGTATCCGGAAGCTTCAGTTGGTTCAAAATGCAGCGGCCTGCATAGTTTTGCGCAAGTCTAGATTTGTGCATGTGTATGGACTTGGCTCAAATGGCTAAGTTAATGGTGTTGATAAGAGAAAATACAGTTTCTGGATTTATATCTACTTGGCAACCACTTTGAGATTACTTGCGTGTGTGGGGAAAAAATGAAGTTTTGATTTTGGGTTTAGTGATTAAATGGTTTGTTTTGATAGAAATAATGTTACTAGGGTTTAATTAATGGTAAGAGATTATATTTGTAAATTTATCTGTATCTGTATTGGAGAAAGTTGGAAGTCACTTTCCGTTTCTGCTTTCTGCCTATTTGCACTTCTATAGTTTTTTCTTTAGTTCTATTTTCTAGCTTTTCTATATTTTCTATTTTGTATTTTAGCTATACTTTGAAAACTAATAAAGTTCTTATAAAAAAATAGATTTGCACATGTGCCACCTCTTTTGCGGGAGCTGCATTGGCTGCTGATTTGCTTCTGGGTCCAATTCAAGGCGCTGGCTATCACCTTGAAAGCCCTACATGGCTTGGGGCCTGGTTATCTGAAGGACTGCCTTTCTCCAGTTACATCTACCCAGCCCACCAGAGTGGGGAGGCAGGGTAGGCTGCGGGTCCCTTCTATGAGGGAAGTTCATCTAGCGGGACCACAAAAAAGGGCCTTCTCCGTGTTGGCTCCCTCTCTATGGAACACCATCCCCCCAGACATAAAATTGGCCCCCTCCTTGCTCCTTTTCTGGAAGACGTGGTTTTTTCAGCAGGCCTGGGGACCTCAGGTCACTTCAGAGCCAATCAAGAGGCTGGTATGAATGCGTTTGCTGCTGCTGGGGGGTGTCTATTGTGTTTCTATAGTTTTTAATTCTGTAAGCCGCCCAGAGTCACTGTGTGTGAGTTGGGCAGCCTATAGCAAGAAATAAATAAATTGGATGGATTTAAACTCAAATTATTTTTTAAGGTTTCCAGGACCATGCTGACTCAAAACTTCCACCTTACCAGATCTGGAGTTGCGCACTAAACTGTATTCCTTGTCAATCAGCTACAAACAGTATTACAGGTAAACACCAACGCTTCTAGCACTGAGCGACATATTTATTCCTCTTTGTCTGTGGTTTCAAAGACATACAAGATGTGGTGGAAAAGCTCACACACCCGTGAGGTGTTTCAGGAAGTATACTTTGCTCTAGCGACAGGATGATCCAGGGTCTTCTGAAGCTGCACAGTGGTCATTTTGGCTTCCTAGCAAAGTGGGCATTGAACTGCAAAATAAAGCAAGGGTCATCCGATGTTCCTGATATTGAAGACCTCCTTCAGGGAAGGAATATACCAACAGCTCACCCCTTTCTGTAGTTCTTATGCTTTCCTCTGGCAGTGGGCATTGCTGAAGAAGTTGGCCATTCAATTGCAACAGGAACCAAGGACAAAGAAAACAGGGATCACCCATTTGGGATTTGGGCCGTATTCCCCTGCCTGGTCTTTCTGCCTGAGCTAAGAAATAAAGTTGCTTGTGTTTTTCTCCCTGTTAGCCTTAGCCTTGTTAGGTAGGCCAGACAGGAAACATGACCAGATGAGCTAATGTAGCTTTACAATAAAGTAGAATTAGCTCATCTGGTTGTGTTTCCTGTCTTGCAAGTCTGAAAGTACAGTTCTACCCCCGTCTCCTTTACAGCCTGAGAAACTAGGGAGGGTCCCTTCTGAGCCTCTTGCCCCACCCACTATCCAGCTGCCGGCTATGCTGTCTCTTACCCAACTGTTCCCTTGGCAGCGTCTCTTGGCTCCGTCTCCCAAGGTCTTTCCCACATACCATGACACTCCCTTTGGGCAGAATCCAGCAGAAAACGAAATGCTTTCTTCAGGTATCAGTGGGACAGATGTCCATTAGAGGTCCCATTTCCAGATGAGGCCAATTTGGGGAAGGGTCTATTTCAAGCAATCCCCAAAGGTGATGAATTGGAAAAGCAAAGTGATAAACATGAGTTCAAGAGCAATGTGCACTCTCCAGCGATGCAGTATCAGCCATCCCAGAATGATTGTGGGCTGAAAAACATAGCAGGGTAGCTCAATGCTATTTATAATAAATTCACTCCTTGAATCTAGATCCATATAAACTCAAAATGAGACCCCCTTTTTTTAGAGGAACAGTTTGTAAACACTATGAAAAGGAGCATAGGTACTAACACAAGTGAGACAGAACCCCAAGTAGGATCTCTACCATCCTATCCCTTCTACCTGAATTCCAGGATATCCATTTTAAGATGTGTGCACTTCAACTCCCAGAATTCCCCAGCCAGCATTATATCTGGGGAATTCTGGGAGCTGAAGTTCACACATCTTAAAGTGGCCAAGGTTGAGAAACAGTGGTCTAAACCAATGACTCCAGGGCTGTCAAGCTTAAGCAGGTTCTGGAGTGCAAGGTGGAACAATAAAGAAATGACAGATTTAAATTTTAATAGAGGCAACAAAGAGAATAAGTGAAAAGGATAGGTGATTAACATCAAATGTACATGGCACTGACACACCAAAACTAGCAATCATTAATTTGAACAAGAGAGAACTAGAGGAAGGGAAAGTGGGAGAAAATTGGAAGCTCCAATCAAATCTCACTTTTACAGACGAATGGTAGGAAAGGGGTGTCTGTTAAAGCCAAATGTCTGTAAAATCAGAATGCATGAAAATTTTACACAATGGCCATTTTGTACATAATATATGCAGATTGCATGTAAATTATATAAATTGTATAGATCAGTTACCTAAAGTGACTTTGTAATCTATTTAAAATTGTATATTTTTGCATAACCTAGATAACATTTACATAAAATATGAAGTCAGGGTTTTTTTCCATTGCATCCAGAGTCAACTGATTGGATGTCTGTAAAATAGAAAGTTTACTGTATATAATTGAGCAAAAGCGACACTGAAAAGAAATACAGTTCCCTGATGCAATTGTTTATACTTTTCCAGCCAGCTTTATCTTATTACTTCCAGTATGCCCAAGTCTTTTGGGGAGAAAACCTTAATCCTACACCCAATCAGACAGAATCTGTTTCTTTATTAATTATATAAGAAAAACTGGAAGGCATGCAAAAGATGGTAATTCTTTCTCCTGGAAACATTTTTCTTTCTTCCACACAGCAAATCTGACTCTGGATCCAAGCACAGCTCATCCCCAGCTCTACGTATCTCCTGATTTGAAAAGCGTGAGATGGAGAGGCATGAAACAGCAAGTGAACAGCAGTCCTCTGAGATACAACCTCATGGCCAGTGTCCTCAGCCACGAGAGCTTTGCCTCTGGGAAGCTTTGCTGGGAGGTGGAAGTGGTGGAGGGGGGAGAGTGGTGGGCGGTGGGAATAGTTCGGGAGTCGGCAAACAGAAATGGACAAATTATCCTCAACCCTCGTGGGGGTTACTGGGGAGTGCAGCGAATTGAAGGACGGTATGAGGCGATCACCCATCCCAGGACAAATTTGACATTGTGCCATCCCCCGAGAAGGATCCGAGTTTCTCTGGACTATTCACAAGGCCTCGTGTCATTTTTTGACGGCGATACAAATGCTGAAATCTTTGCCTTTCCGAAAGCAAATTTTGCTGGAGAGAAGATTCACGCTTGGTTCTTGATCTATAAGTGGAATGGGCAGCTTGTCCTCCATCCATGACCGGGTGGTCCAAAGGGCTCATCACACTGGAAGAGCTTCAGACCACCTGCCTCAAGCTCTCCTCCACTCCTTGTGTTTCTCCATGCGCACCATGCCATGGGCGTCTTCGGTTCCCTTTGTCCTTCCTTTTCCCTCCTGCTTTGCTACCACCACATTATCTTCTAAATCAAAGATCTCCTCCCACCTGTCCTTCCCCATGTCTCCTAATGCCACCTCTAGCCAGCTAACCAGGGTCAAATATTTAAGGAATGATGAAACCCCAGATTATTTCAGACATTGAAAAAACCAGATGGGTGGAGAGTAAAGCATGGGAGAAAAAAATGTTATGTCTGGAAACCCCAGCGAGGGATAATCCTAGGATAAGTAGAATATTTTTAAAAGAACAGGGATAGTTTAAGAGAGGACAGGACTACACCAATGTTCTTCCATGAGTCAGATCACCATGGAAGCATCTTAGAGTCCTTTTAAGCCCTCACACAATGCTCACTACACTTTCTGTGGGCCACCTACGGCACGTTCCCCTTCATTCCACTAATCTCTGAATTTAGGGCCTCAGCAAGGCATTTGCTGAATTCTCTTTTCAGCGTTTGTTAACATTACTCTTCATCCAAAAGACAAGAAATAAGTGAGTCTGCTGGCTAATTATTTAGCATTCAGAACACAAAAGAAAAAAGAGGCAAATCATGCCTTATTCTTTAGCAAGTTGTGGAAAGCCAACCACTTGTGTTTCAATCAATAAATTATGGTTATAAAGCTGTGTCTTAGCATGATTCATCACGTAGTTCATTGTGAACTGGAACCTCATGAGGCAGATGTGGAATTCACTCCATTATAGATAATTCCAGCTGCTGAGAACTGTAAGCCCAAGGTGTGAAAACTACACGTCCAGTTTCAGTGGGCAAAAAGTAGATGAACCTGGCATCTCCTCTAATCATTTGGAGCCAGAGGCAAAGCCACTTTCTCCCATCTTCCTTGGGAAATCCAAAGTCAGGTAAGTCTGAAAATTGTCTGTAGGCTCATCGGAAGACAAAGAGCTCTCTTGTTTTCCGTATTATGGCTAGTTAAGCTGACAAAGTGTGTTGGACAATTATTATCATCACACATGGAATTTCCTGATAGGAATCTGTACATTAATCATCCATATCACTCACCTCCATGGTAGCAAGGAGTACCTACGCCACTTCAGCAAAAACCCTTGGTTCTTTGGTATAGACCTTCTTCCTATTCTCCTAGGTGCCCAAACCACAAAGTGTTCCCAGTCTTTTATATTCAGAGTCTAATTAAAACAGCAGTAAACTCACCATCTATAGCTACTTCTTCGCCCCTATCAAGTCTCAACTTGCACAGAGCCTCTTGCCAGGAAGAAAGGCAGGTGCCCAGACACATTGTGGGACCTGCTTGGCTGGTTCAGATGCACTATTGCAATCTAGGTGTTCACTCTTCATATATGTTTCCTCTACTGAACTTAAGGAAGAAAATACATTTTCATGTTGTGTATAACTCCTGTATAGAATTCATTGGTATGTAAATTGACGGCCATCAGCCCAGATGACTTTAAAACAGGTTAGACAAAGTCCATGAGCAGGACGGTCAGATAGAACCTCTATGTGCACAGACCTAGGGAACTAGTGTGGTGTAGGGGTTAAGTCGTTGGACTAGGAACAGGAAGACCCAGGTTCTAGTCCCCGCTCAGCCATGGAAACTCCTTGGAGAACTTTGAGCCATTCATTCTCCCTCAGGCCAGACAACCTCATAGGATTGTTGTGAAAGTTAGGAGGAGGGAGCAATATCTATGCCACTTTGAACTTCTGTTACAAAAGGCACAGTAAAAATGAAATAAATAAAGTGGACCTTAGAACATTAGTTCAAGCGAGCAACACCCTCAAGTTCTATTTATGAAAAAATATCTGGCCTCTTTGGGAAGCCAGCTGTTGAACCATGTCATTGCTCATCACCATCACCACTACCACCACCACCATCATCTATCTGCAAGACCCTAAGAGAAGTAGGTTGGCAAGGTAAGGTCAAGACAGTGAGTAAGCTGATGATTTGAGTGGGACATAGGTAAGTATGTGGAATCAGGATAAACATCTCCATTCTAACATATCGTTCTGTTTTTCACTGTCACTCTAAAATTTAGCCTTCAGACTTGGCATGCAACTTGGCCTTGGAGGAATAGAGAACAAATGGGTGGAGCCAGAACAAACACTACATTTAATTCCCAATGAAATGTTGACACTAATTTATGTCTAATGGAAGGGAAAGCCTGCTTGTCTACAGCAACTGTTGTTTGGGGGAACTACGAGGGGAGGCTCCAAAGATATGCAGAACTCGTGATCCCATAGAACCTTCATCAACAAACCAATCCTGAGTCAGTAGGGACTCATGAACCTATCCTGGAATGATTCATTCTGTTACATAGGAGATGTGACAGCCACAACTCCTTCCTATTGCTTTCCCAATCTAGTCACCTGACCTCATCCTTGAGGGTTGCAGTGAACTCCTGCAGCTGAGCTTATTCAAGCAGGTTGGGAAGAGGAATCGGATAGAAAGAGCAGAAATGGCTGAATCCAGGTCTGAATCAGGCTAAAAACATCTCTCAGCTAACTTTCCAGTGGTGATCTTCAGGCATCAGTGTGCATCAGCTCACTACTGCTGATTGTAACTACGGAATAAGCCAGTCCCCTATCCCACTGGAACAAAACATTGTTTACTGACTTGGAGGCTGGCTTTGTGAAACCAATTACACAATTGTATCAGACGGGCTGTTTGAAGAACCTCAAGGAACTGCCCCTTCCTCTTGTGAAAACTGTAAAACTTGCTACTGTTGTTAATAAAAAGCTCTAGAAGATGGATGAAGATGGATATATGAGTATAGATCCAAGTAAGAGAGATCATCACTTGCCAGCCAAAGAAAGCAAAGGTAATGACTTAAAGCTATTTTTTTCTTTATTACATATTGGCAGTAAGTTAAAAAAAAGAGGGAAAGTCAAGGGGAAAAAAGATGAAAATGAATCCAGCCCCTATTGTTCTTGGGGAAAAACAACAGCAAAAATAGAAAACCCTTTCCTTGATGTCTGCATGTGCATGCTTAAATCCCTTTCTCTATATCTAGGTATTATATCTAGAACCCAGAGACTAAAACAGAGATTTTGATTGGCTGGCAGGATGAACAACTGAGCTTTTAAAAATAGCAGTAAATTTACTCATTTGGTACAATGGGACAAAATTCCGGAAAGATGAAAAATATTTTTTAAACTTCTCATAGTAGTAGAAGTTTGTATAGGACAAACTTCCTATATTAATTTCCCTTCCCTCCCTAGCACAGCTCTTTATGTAACATGTAAGGTTTCTTGTTTTGCAAAATGTACTTCAGAGAGATCAAGTAATCCCATTCTTGCACCGTCAGATTGGGTATTGTTCTCCCCACCCCCACCCCAATGATCCAGTTATATTAGGAGAAAAAAAGAAAATTGAAAGAAAAAGGAGTACAGGTTCATATCCATAGGATCTGAGGCCTCTAAAGATAAGCTTGAACTCTTCGAGATTATAATGGCATATTGGAAAATTGATAGCTTTGATTAGAGGAAAGACATTGACTAATTTTATGGCGACTTGGAAGCCCCTTTTGGACTTTTAGCGTGAAACAGAAAAGAATGAACTTATGATATATGGATTTGATTATTAATACTATTAGTTGACAATAGAAAAAAATGGATGTTATGTTGTAACCTTAAAGTAAGAGTTTAATGTAAGTTACTTATATCTGTAGTAAAAGAAGTCAGTATTCCCCTTTCTATTTCTGTTCTGCTCTTTTTCTCCTTTTTCTGCACTTCTGCACTTTTGTTCTTTCTCTTTCTTAGTTTCTGTTAGATTTGCTCTCTTTGTTTTAAAATTTAATAAAGTTATTTTAAAAGATTATAATTACATATATGTGGGAAAAAGAGGTCTGCAGAGAGTTTAGCTTCTATTTCTGGTAATTTCTACTTTACAAAAAATAGCATATTTTATTTTATTTATTTATTTATCAAATTTGTCACCGCCCATCTCCTCCCACTGGCGGAGGAAGAATGCACATTAAGCAACTAAATGGACTTCTCCCCCTTTCTGAGTATTTAAAAGTGCAACCTGCCTGCTTCCATGTGAGTGGAAGATGAGGCATCAAGTCCTGTGGTGTGCTTTGCTGGTGCTGGCTGAGGAGAAGTTCTGAGTGGGAAATTTCAGCTGCTTGGTCTTTGTCCCAACACGCATGTGGCATCTGTCTGGGGTGGGTTTGCTTTTTCAGGTAGGACATGTGGTCCCAAGCCACAAGGAACCTTTGATTGCTAAGGCCTTATGAGTGGAATGGGACTGTCTCTGTTCATTTACTGCAAGAAACAAACTGAAATTGGGGTGACCTTTTCCTAAGTAGTATGATCAGACTATGTTTAAAGAATTGAGCAGCAAAGCAACTTTAGGGAAAGACCTAATTTACATACCAGTTGTCTCTTACTGTAATAGTACGTGTCCTCTTATTCTACGCATTTATAATATTAAGGAAGATCTGCAAGTCCCATTTTCAGCTCCGAAGGACTGCTGTGGAGATCAGGAGCTGGAATCTGCCTAGGTCCTATCAGCCACTGGAAGCTGTGGTCCACACAGCTCCAGTCTGGCACCTGTTTTCCAGAGCTGTCCTCTATGGGCAGGAAGAGAGGGGGGCTGTTCAGATGGGCTTGCACCTGATCCATGAGGTGGTGGTGATGATGCTCCACTCCCTCAAGGCACAACCCTCCCTCACCCATAAGGGAAGCGCTGGGTCTGCAGAAGATCCCTGGATGGTGGAGGTTTCTGGAAGAGATCTCCCAGCCTTGCAGTAGACTAACTCGTAAAGAATCTGGTCCAGCCAAGATTGGACAGTCATTTGTCTTGATTGGTAGGATTCCTGCTCTGGGCAGGGAGTTGGACCAGAAGCCTGTGATTCTACAATGCTATGATTCTCTCTCTATATGGATGTCCCCAGGTCTAAATCCTGGATTTTTTTCTTCTGCTTTTACATTGTAATGGACTGCAGCCACCTTTTTCTCAGGCATCCAGTGTCAGCCCTGTGCCAAGGGCAGGAGAAACAAAGCCAGGGGAACCCACTAATCACCTTCCTTTAGTAGTCCTTCCTTAACACTCTAAGGCAGTGTTCCTCAACCTTGGCAACTTTAAGATATGGGGACTTGCCCATGCTGGCTCCCAGGCTTCCCTATGCTGGCTGGGGAATTCTGGGAGTTGAAGTCCACACGTCTTAAAGTTGCCAAGGTTATGAAACACTAAGGACAGAACCATCCAACCAGTCTCATTCCTAGGGCAGAAGTAGACTCAGCAATCTGGACAGTAAATTTTAGGCTAGCAGACTGCTGAAGGAAAGGTGCGTTGCAGGTTAACACGGCCATCTAGCAGTGCCCCCAGAAGAAACCTCTTATAGAAAAGATCCAAAGCACAAACACATCTTCCCCATAATTTTCTTCGATAAGTTGCATCTGCCTACAATATCTCCTCAGTATAGAACCTGAGTGTAATGGTTGCCTATTCTAACAGACTCAGTCCCACAAGCAGGTGCTTAGGAATAACTGATTTATTGAAAGAATACGGTGCAAATACAAAGAAAGCTGAGCATGAGCAAAAGTGCGCCAAATACAAACTAAAAACCCTCGCTTCAAATCCAGCCCCACCCTGGCTCCCTCTTAGCAACCACCCCCTCCCAGGTGTTAGCAACCGTTACCCACATCGGCCTGAGAAAGTAACCTTGAACAGAGTCAATAACCCAAACATACATTCCACAGTTGCAGTAAGAAGATTACAGCCCGGCACGGCTGGAAATTTCCACCCAGCAAACACGGATCAGGAAAGTGACATGCGAAACGTTACGATGTATTCAGAACATTGAAACGATGAACGTGACACTGAGATTCAAGGCCATGCGGTGCCAGCCATGCATACGGAAGCAAAACACTCCCTTTTCTGAAATCATCCTGTGCTCTGTGAAACTATCACAGAGGACCACAAGTTGCTGTTTCTGGTCTTGGCAAAAGCTTCTATCTCATTTTCCGTCACGCTCCTACCGCTGGCTCATGTGTCACAAAAAGCCTTTCTAAGATATTGGTAAAAAGGCAACCTATTTAACACTGAGCTGAGAAGCTTGGTTGCAGTGCCATTTTTTTAAAGCTCCTCTAGATGGTGGTGGTGGTAGTGATTTGTTATTGTTGCTGCCTTATTCATTTCACACTTCCAGGTGCACACAACAGTGTGCACAGCACCCCCTCCTCCTTTATTTTCCAACAGACACATCCCTTTAAGGTAGACGGGGCTGAGGGAGTATGACCAGCCCACAGTCACCCAGTAAATTTCCATGGCTGAAGATGGATTTCAACCTATTCCAGAACTTTATGTTACAGCACCTCACATAAATTGATGAATGGATGAGCTTCACAAGTCCCTTCCAATTCCACAGATCCTTCCATGAATCTTCTCTGGTGGAAAATTTTGCTTGGTGTTTCGTTTGCAGGAAATGTGGTCCTGTCTGTGCTTTTGATTATTCTCACTCTTCCAGGTAAGGAAAGTTCTGCTTTGTTCCTTCAATCTGTCATCATTCTCTCCTGCTACCATATACACAGTAGGTGCAACCCATCTGCTAAACAGGAGCGATGCATATAAGCAATGGTGGCTTAGGATTCTTTCTACTACTCAGGTAGTACAAATAAAAGTTGTCACATTTGTCACAGTAGCACTATCTGCGGTCAGTATGTAAGCCCTTGGTATGTTCCAAGGTATACTGGGTGGTTTAAAAAAATGCAGAGGGCCTCACAGCATCTTGTGCATTTCCCATCCCATTTGCTGAAATGCCAGCCACATGTGCTGGATGTTCTGAATAGATTCGCAATATGCAATTTATCAGTCCAAGCGAAGAATATATTTTACATCGCATACAGGTAGTCCTCACTTAACAACCATTCATTTAGTGATGGTTCAGACTTACGACGGTGCTGGAAAAAACGACTTATGACAGGTCATCACACTTACGACCGCTGCAGCATCCCCACGGTCAAATGATCACAGTTTAGGCCTTAGCAACCAATTTGCATTTATAACCCCTGTGGTCATGTGATTGCCATTTTTGACCTTCCTAGCTGGCTTCTGGCAGGCAAAATCAATAGGGAACCATGTGATTCACTTAACAACCACGTGGTTCACTTAACACCTGCAGTGATTTGCTTAACAGCCGGTGCAAAAAAGGTTGTAAAATTGGGTCAGTTTCACTTAATGACCGCTTCGCTGAGCAAACAAAATTCCACTCCCGATTGTGTTCACTAAGAGAGGACTACCTATATGTCACTTGTAATTTGTGAAATTGTAGAAAGTAAGGGAGATGGCCTTGACAAAGATAGGCCAGATCTGTTACTACCTGTAAAGCAACAAGGGGAAAACGCCATCCAGAGTCACTCTCATGAGATGGGCGGCCATATAAATTCAATACCAATTAAATAATGGATTATTTAAATAACAAACAAATAAATAAAGAATAAAAACATGGCTTGAGTCCAAAATAAGGAGGTATGCCCTCAGGAAGATACCTCCCTAATTCACATAAGTATAAATCATAAATCATATTTGAGATGATTTCACCCTAGACAAATGTACTTCTTGATGTTTTACTCTTATTCATAGGGTTTTTCTCAAATAAAATAACTCCTTAAACTGCCTCCCACTGCAAAACACACACACACCCATACACCCCTACAAAATTCTAATAAGTTTTCTATTTAGTTGAGGCATTTATTTTGTGAACCAGAATAAATTATCTCGGATGGCATCCATGTTCTAACGTCAAATTATTTCTTAAGTTTCACAGAAACACGCTGTTCCAAATCTTCCATCAAAACAGATCTCAAGTTGCATGCTGAATTGTATTCCTTGCCAATCAGCGAAGAATAGTATAATAGGTAAGCTCTGCTTTTTCCAGCATGGAGTTGGACCCCCCTCCGCCTGTGGTTTCAGAGATAGGCAGCACACAGCCTCTCGTTTTCTCCTTTTGACCAGGTTGGCAAGGCCCGAGGAGGTTCTGGAGTGAGTGGTGCTAGATTACAAACCCCAGACCAGAGTAATTAAAAAAAAAGTTTATTTTAACAAAGGCAGCTAAGGAAAGATGTGAAAAAATAGGTGATAAACATCAAGTTTACCTGGCATATCTGTATATTGTAGATAGCAATTAGTATTAATCTGAGCAAATAAGGAAAAAGAGGAAGGGAGCATGGGAACAAAACTGAAACCACAATCCAATCTGGATTTTACAGAGTATTGCAAGGGAAGGGTACCTCTTAAAGCCAAATGTCTGTTAAATCAGAATTTAAGCAATGCATATAGATTTTACAGAATGGACATACTTTGTAGACCATATATGCAAATATTATGTAAAACGGATATATGCAAAATACATAAATTGTGTGACTTTATAACATACATAAAAATTGGGTTTTTTTTCCACTGCATCCGAAGTGTATTGTTTGGGGGCAGAAGGTAAAATAGAGGTTTTACTGTATATAATGGAACAAAAACAACCCTAAAAAAAATTAAATACCTTGATGCAATTGTCCATCATTTCTTGGCCAAATTTATCTTACTCCCAAGGCTTTGGGGTTGAAAGTCTTCATCCTATAATGAGGCTAAGAAAATCTGTTTCTTAACCAGCTTGCTTTTCTTGAGGACTTCCAGCCAAGCCTCCCTGGGGACAAAGAAACTTCTAACTTCTTCTCTTCATGGATCCTATACCCCTTCCTCTCATTGGAAGAGGGCACTTGCTTGAGAAAGACAGAATCACCGATTTGTGAGCAAGCCTCTTGATCTCATAGAAGATATGATTTCAGGACAGCTTGGCTGAAAATTGCAACATTTTTGTTAATTACATAAACTACAGGTAGTCCTCATTTAATGACCATTTGCTTAGTGATGGTTCAGACTTACGACGGTACTGAAAAAACCAACTTACAACTGGTGCGCACACTTATAACCATCACACCATCCCCACAGTCATGTGATCATGACTTGGGTGCTTGGCAACAGGTTCACATTTATGAACATTGCAGCATCCTGTGGTCATGTGATCACCATTTTTGACCTTCCCAGCTGGCTTCTGGCAAGCAAAATCAATGAGGAACTACATGATTTGCTTAATGACCATGTGGTTTGCTTAACGACTGCGGTGATTCGCTTAATGACTACCACAAAAAAAGGTTGTAAAATCAGGTTGAATTAGCTTAATGACCACTTTGCTTAGGAACCAAAATGCCACTCAATTGTGGTCGTTAAGCGAGGACTACCTGTAGATGGCATGAAAAAGATGATAACTCCTTCTCCCCTACACGTTTTCTTTCTTCCACACAGCAAATCTGACTCTGGATCCAGGCACAGCTCATCCCCAGCTCTACGTATCTCCTGATTTGAAAAGCGTGAGATGGAAAGACATGAAACAGCAAGTGAACAGCAGTCCTCTGAGATACGACCTCATGGCCAGTGTCCTCAGCCACGAGAGCTTTGCCTCTGGGAAGCTTTGCTGGGAGGTGGAAGTGGTGGAGGGGGGAGAGTGGTGGGCGGTGGGAATAGTTCGGGAGACGGCAAACAGAAATGACAAAATTGTCCTCGACCCTAGTGGGGGTTACTGGGGAGTGCAGCGAATTGAAGGACGGTATGAGGCGATCACCCATCCCAGGACAAATTTGACATTGTGCCATCCCCCGAGAAGGATCCGAGTTTCTCTGGACTATTCACAAGGCCTCGTGTCATTTTTTGACGGCGATACAAATGCTGAAATCTTTGCCTTTCCGAAAGCAAATTTTGCTGGGGAGAAGGTTCACGCTTGGTTCTTGATCTATAAGTGGAATGGGCAGCTTGTCCTCCATCCATGACCGGGTGGTCCAAAGGGCTCATCACACTGGAAGAGCTTCAGACCACCTGCCTCAAGCTCTCCTCCACTCCTTGTGTTTCTCCATGCGCACCATGCCATGGGCGTCTTCGGTTCCCTTTGTCCTTCCTTTCCCCTCTTTCGCAGTTACAAATGCTTCCTCCAGAACCACCAAGGTCTCATCTAGATCAACAATTTCCTGAACTGCAATAATTAGCTATGTTTCAAAATAAAAATTTCCTTCTAACTCAAAGAGCTGGATGAATAAATGATGTTTCAGTCTTTCTCCTGAATTTGAAAACTGGGCTGAATACTTATTTGTGGAATGACACACAAGAAATTACTTTGACTTTGAAAGCTCCCTGCCAACCCACCACCCAAACACGTATCTCGTGGTCACTCGCTCTCAGTATGCTGCTGGCAACTCCCAGTCCCAAGCTTTCTGCTCAGGCTCCATTATTGGTGGGTCAAACCAACTGTTCCCAGTCAAGGGAAGTTGGAGCTGGGCCTTCTGGCTTCTCTTATCTTTGCCCCCTAATGTATCCTAACACCAGTACTAGGCAGACAACCGGAATCAAACATTTAAGGAAGGACAGAGCCCCAGATATTTTTAGATGCTCAGAAAACACAGACGCACGTACATTTAAGCACAGAAGAGAGGACATATCTGGGAACCCTGACGCGTGGTAATTATGACAAGCTTAATGCTACTGGAAGAAAGAGGAAGGTTTGAAGGAGGGCATGACTACGCTGATGTACTTTCATGGGCTAGATTATCCCCAGATGCGTATCCAAGCCTTTGAAACCTCTACCCAATCCTCGCTGCAATTTAAATTGTCCCCCAACTCCATGTTCTTTGGCATTCCACTAATCCCTGAGCAAAAGATCTCAGCAAGGCCAAAGGTTAAATTCTTGCATGATGCCCTTTCTGACAAGATGGTCACACAAGGGCTCACAAAAATCAGAATCAAGATAGGCTGCAGAGTTAGAATTGAAAAGTCAAAACGCAAGGACAAGAGGTGTGGGAAGGAGGTGTGAAAACCCCACTCTAGCACTAGATTCTTGCTTACCAAGTCTGGCAATTGGACCTGGATATAAGCATGATCAGCAGGCTGGTGGTCCCTTTGCTGCCCTATTCCCCTTCTGTGTTCCTCTTTCTCAAAGGCACCCCAGCCCAGAGCAGGCCATCTTATTTATTTCTTTATGGAATACATGTGCATCATTCTGTCAGATATTTGCCAATTTACAGGTATATATAGTGAATAATAATGAATATACAGAAAAATAGAATGCAATATAGGTAGTCCTCGACTTATGACCACAATTGGGACTGGAACTTCTGTTGCTAAGTGAGGCAGTTGTTAAGTGAGTCATGCCCGATTTTACTTATGCTGCGGTCATTAAGCAAATCACCGTGGTTTTTAAGCAAATCTGGCTTCCTCCATTGACTTTGCTTGTCGGAAGCCAGCTGGGAAGGTTGCAAATAGCGATCACGTGACCCCCCAGAACGCTGCAACCATTGTGAGTGCGCAGTGGTTGCCAAGTGCCTGAGTTTTGATCAGATAACCTCAGGGACACTGCCATGGTCGTAAGTGCGAGGACCAGTCATAAGTCACTTTTTTCAGTGCTGTCGTAACTTCGAACGGTCACTAAACAAATGGTAGTAAGTCAAGGATAATATATAATAATAATATTAATATATAATAATAATAATAATAATGTACAATAACGTAATAATGTATAATAATTCTAGTTCCAGCATTGATGGCTTGTATATGTTGACTCTGCTCACTGCTGGAAGTCAGTGGAAGCTATCCTTCCTTTTGTTCAGTGCTTGTGTCATGAGTGCCGTTGAGCTGAAGACATCAGCGCAATGGCACACATGACAATAACAAGGAAACAGGGGAAGGGGCTCAAGATAAGTAGCCATCAACTTACAAAGACTAAAGAACAAGATACAATGGCTAAGCGGATCGCGAGGCACACCCAAGCTGTTAGCGCTAGCGCAACGGAGATCGCCCAGCTGACAGCAATCACCGGAGGAATAGGGAAACCGATGATGGGCGATCCCGGAGCGCCAGCGGGGCCTCGCAACCCCTCACCTACCGGCAAGACAGCATGTTGGACAAAGGGGGGGTGACGTAACCGCGAGTGAGGGGGCGCTGACCGGCGCGGGGTATTTAAACCCCGCACCGGCGCGCTCCTGTCACTCTCAGCTTTTTTCTACTACTGTATCTACACTACGAATAAACCAGAGCCTGCTTCAACGGAATCAGTGTCTGTGTGTTACTCGGAGGTAGGCAGCGCATGACAGCTTGTCCTTTACCCCATCTATAATCATCAGCTGCATATATTTGGACCTGATGACTCTTTTGATCCATGCTTTACACTGAGGACCATGTTCTACAAGCTAAACAATTGTGATTTAATTAAGTCATAGTTATTAAGCTATGGCTTACCATGCCCGATCAAACAGGATGTTATGAGCTGCAGAAAGGAACTTTTTGGACAAGATGCACATTTCACTCCATTATAGATAATTCCAGCTGCTGAGATCTGTAAGCCCAAGGTGTGAAAACTACACGTCCAGTTTCAGTGGGCAAAAAGTAGATGAACCTGGCATCTTCTCTAATCATTTGGAACCAGAGGCAAAGCCACTTTCTCCCATCTTCCTTGGGAAATCCAAAGTCATGTAAGTCTGGAAATTGTTTGTAGGCTCATCGGAAGACAAAGAGCTCTCTTTTGTTTTCCGTATTATGGCTAGTTAAGCTGACAAAGTGTGTTGGACAATTATCATCATCACACATGGAATTTCCTGATAGGAATCTGTACATTAATCATCCATATCACTCACCTCCATGGTAGCAAGGAGTACTTACACCACTTCAGCAAAAACCCTTGGTTCTTTGGTATAGACCTTCTTCCTGTTCTTCTCCTAGATACCCAAACCACAAAGTCAAAATGTTCCCAATCTCTCATATTCTAATTAAAACAGCCTTAAGCTCCTCACCATCTATAGCTATTTCTTTGCCCCTGTTAAGTCTCAACTTGCACAGGGCCTCTTGCCGGGAAGAAAGCCAGCTGCCCGAGACGCACCTTCTTGGCTGGTTCAGATGCACGACTGCAGCCTAGGCATTCACAGTTTATAGATGTTTTCTATATGAATTTAAGAAAGAAAATAGCTTTTCACACTATGCATTATTCTTCCAAGCATGGAATTCATTGGTACAAAACCTGATGCCATCAGTCAAGTTGGCTTGAAAAGAGGTTAGATACCGTTTTGGGCATCATGACTAAAAAAAAAGGTTCTATATTGTGAGCTTAGCCAGAAGGCTGGGAAGAGGAACTAGATGGAAGGAACTGGAATGACAGGACCGCATTCCATATAATGCTGATCTCAGCCAATACAATGCTGAAAGTATCTGGCATCAACTTACTATCTAGCATTCATTTTCAAGCACTAGACCTTGAAATATGAGTTCTGGGAGCAATATGGCAGGCCCATTGCCTTAAACCTCTGATTGGAAAAAGTATGTGGGAAGCCAACATATTCCTCTGTGGGAAGCCAACTGTTAACTAAGTCAGCGATGGAGTGCTGTTTTCTATTAAGAACCATACTGAAGACTGTAGAATCAAGAAGATGGGTGGGGTTAGGAGATGAGTGGTGCATGAATATTTATGAGAAGCCAAGATGAAACATCTTGCTTCTAACCAATTAATGTTTTCAGGAATAGCTTGCAATGTTTTCTCAGTTGAAGGTTGTGTTTGGCCTTTGAGCAAAATGTAGGGAACAGAAATACAAAAGATAGTAGGTGGAGTCCAAACCAACAACATGTTTTAATTCACACTGAAATACTTACATTATGCTCACATTAATTTGCTGTAATTCTGATGAGAAGGCAAGAGGGATTGTTTGCAGCCAGTTATTTGAAGAAATCTCAAGGAGGCCTCCACAGGTATACAGAAGAATTCATAATGCCATTGCACGCTCACCAGCAAGAGACTCCTGAGCCAGCAGGGTCCCATGACCATAAACTAGACTGATTATTTCTGTCACTGCTCAGTCAGAAGGGATCAAACAAGATATGCAGCAACAACAACTCCTTTCCACTCCTTTCCCAATCAGTCACCTGATCTCTTCCTCAAGAGTTGTGGTTGCTGGAAGTTCTGGCAAATCCAGCATGCCTCATTTGCATGTGAATTAACATGTAAATTGAGTTGTCCCACAATGCAACTCTGAGGAAGCTGTTTGTTGCCACTCCCCCTTCCTCTTTCCCTCCTTCCTTCTTCTCCACCAGAAGCCAGCACACAGATGTGTGCTGCTCTCCTCCATTCTGGGCACTGTGTGGTGGGCCTGGAATTCCCCTTTCTTCCACACAGCTCTTGGCAGCTGTAGGGCTGAGAGTTTAGGGCAAACTATGTAATTAGAAAGAAAAGAAGAACAAAGGAACTTCATCTTTTCCACCAAGATGGATGTAACACAAGCAACAATAAAATCAGTAAGAAAATTCTTCTTCTTCTTAACCTAATACGTCTAAGCATGTGATTATTTATGCTTGGGAGGGCTGAATGCGTATGATCCATAACCTGTGTTTCTCTGGCATGCTCACTGACGCTATTTTAAAGATAACCTTTTTCTGTGCCAGCTTCTCAGCTGTGTTATAAGCTCTGCTCCAATTCAGTTGGTTCTAGCAGGCCACTAAATTGGCTTCAGTGGTCAACTCCTGGAGCTGAACTTATTACAACTGGCTGAAAAGAGGAACCAGATGGAAAAAGCAGGGATGACTGGGTCTCATGCTGAACAAGGCTGAGAATATCTAATTATCTAGTGATCATCTTCAGATCAGAATTGGCCCACAGGGCCTCAACTGTCTACAACTGATTGTTACTAAGGGAAATCTTTACCGGCATGGAAGTTGGTTTTGGTAATTGCATTAAGTTGGCTGTTTGAAAAACCTCAAAGAGTTGCCACTTCCTCTTGTGAAGACAGACTACTGTTACCCAAAAGTGCTGGAAGACGGATGAAGTTGGATATATGAATGTAGATCCAACAGGAGAAATCACCACGTGCTGCTCCAAAACTACCAAAGGTATTGACTTCAGACTCTTTTGTTTCTCCCTAATTGCACTCGGTATATTAGCAGAAACTAAAAGAAGGAAAGTTAAGAAAAAGGCGAAAGCGAATCCAGTCCCTGGGCGGTTTCTTTTGTTCTGGCCTTGTTCCTCTATCTCTCATCAGTGCCTAAGCACAAAGTCATTCTTTCTTCCATGAAGAAAAAAATAGAAAACAGAGAATGAGGTTTTAAAAATGACAGCAAATTTGCTCTTTTGAGTACAATGGGACATAATCCTGGAGTGATAAAAATTATTTTTAACTTGTCATAGCAGTGGTACTTTTTGTAGATTCAGCTTCCTACAGGTCTTTATATTCCTTTTTGTTTTGCAAGGAGATCCAAGAATCCAACTCCTGCCTTGATCATGCCTTCATGGCTTCATTTTCTACTGTTTTTCCCTTCTGCCATCATCTAACAACCAAGTTATATTGTATTGTATTGTATTTTTTTTTAATCTGTTCAATCATGTCCAATCCTCAGAGACTGCCTGGACAAGTCCCTGCAGTTTTCTTGGCAAGGTAATTTGGAAGTGGTTTGCCATTGCCTCCTTCCCAGGTGACTGGCCCAAGGTCACCCAGCTGGCTTTGTGCCCAAGGCGGGACTGGAGCTCACCATCTCCCATTTTCTAGCCTGATGCCTTAACCACTACACCAAACTGGCTCTCAATTGTATGTTAATTACCTGTTATTTATTGATATTCAAGATAAGTAAGCAAATAAATTGGGCTTCCTCCACTTTGACCTTGGAAGTCATCCCACCCAATCAGGGATCATGTGGATAAGCAGATCCCTCATTCACCTGTCCCAGTGAGGTGCTGATGGACATTCTGGAGATGTGAGACAAACATGACATTATTGTGTACCCCAAATGCATTTCCTGTATCTCCACCATCGATACACCCAGTAGCCTCATCCTTACCTTCACCCTAACCCTGGATTTAAAAAAGAAAAAAGATATTGGCACAATAACCAGAGTCTCTACTCCAGGGTTTCTCAACCAGGGTTCTGTGGCACCCTCGGGTTCTGCGAGAGGTCACTAGGGGTTCCCTGTGGGATCACGACTTATTTAAAAAATTACTTCAAATCTGGGCAACTTCACATTAAAGAGGTAACTTTCATTCTTTATTTTTAGTTTAAGAATACTGTTCATGCATACATACAGGCCTACCCATGAAATGAATATAATAATTTGTAACTTCTGGCCTATATTTCCGGCCTGAATGTGCTAGAATTCCCTGAGGCCTGAAAAATATTTCAAGGGTTCCTCTGGGGTCAAAAGGTTGAGAAAGGCTGCTTACTCTAACCTAATTCTTACATCATCTGATGCAATTGATTCACACAGTTAATGTTTCTGAATATTTAAAACAGCAACCTTGCTGCGCGTACATGGACTGAGTACTTTGCTGGTGTTCACATAGGACGAGACCTGAGTAGCCGGTTTCAGTATCTTGATCTGTTTTATTTTAATATTTTAGTGTATTTTATTTGCTTCCTTTCTCCTCTAGGAATTGGGGTGCCATTCCTTCTGAAGTGATTAATAGTGAAGAGCCGTTGAACAGAGTCGAATCAAATCGAATCGAATTATCCATTCAGTCGTATCCCACCCTTGGCGATTCAGCAATGACGAATATGAATCAAATTTGGAAAAACAAGGATAGTCCGTACTATCGTGTTCCCCATAACCACTTATGGCTGTGAGAGTTGGATGATGAAAAAGTTGGATAGAAGGAAAATTGATTCATTTGAACTATGGTGTTGGAGGAGGCTCTTGCGCATCCCTTGGACTGCAGAGATAACAAATAAGGAAGTGTTGAAGCGCATAAAACCGGTCATGTCACTTGAAGGAAAAATAACAAAACTTAGACTTAGTTACTTCGGTCACATCATGGGATCAACATCGTTGGAGAAAGACATTATGCTTGGAACGGTCAGTGGCAAAAGATGACGAGGACGCCAAAGAACACGCTCGTTGGATGTAATCAAAGCAGACACAGGCCAAAATATAAAGCAACTGAAAGAGTAGGACCATTTTATTCAATGTATTCCAATGAAAAATTGAAATCGAAATGAGCAGAACTACCCAAGTTTTAAATTACAAAATAGCAGAACAACCGAAGAACATGGAAAGCCTAGTTTACATCTGGATGTCTGTTCTCTCTTATTTTATTTATCTTCTTATCCGTAATATTCAGGGCATTCTATTTTCAATACTTTGGACCTCGAATCATGGAGCCTTCCCCCCCCTCCCCATTAGTTCACATGCCAGAAAAGCATGGTGTGGTCCTAGCTTTGTATTCCGTCATTCCTTATTTATTTAATTTTTATCCTGCCTTTATTATTTTTATAAATAACTCAAGGCAGTTAACATACCTAATACTCCTTCCTCCTCCTCCTTTCCCCACAACAGCAACCCTGTGAGGTGAGTTGGGCTGAGAGAGTTACTGGCCCAAGGTCACCCAGCCGTCTTTCATGCCTCAGGCGGGACTAGAACTCTCCTACCACGTCTGATTGGCTCTTGGGCTGAGAGAGAGGGACTGGCCCAAGGTCACCCAGCCGTCTTTCATGCCTCAGGCGGGACTAGAACTCTCCTACCACGCCTGATTGGCTCTTGGGCTGAGAGAGAGGGACTGGCCCAAGGTCACCCAGCCAGCTTTCAAGCCTCAGGCGGGACTAGAACTCTCCTACCACGCCTGACTGGCTCTTGGGCTGAGAGAGAGGGACTGGCCCAAGGTCACCCAGCCGTCTTTCATGCCTCAGGCAGGACTAGAACTCACAGTCTCCTGGTTTCTAGCCTGATGCCTTAACTACTAGAGCAAACCAGCAGTTTTCTCAAATGTGATATTTCTCCTTAGCAAAAACACTGATTTATTTATATTTACAAGTTTTACCAAACAAAAAAACAAAAAAAAAACACCAGAAAATGGGGAAAAGAAAAACATAAAAAAGAACAAGAAGCTTCTCTCCATGAAATTGTTGGAGGTGTGGATTAAAGGATGCTGACTGTTTAGCTCCTCATGATTTACTAAACCCATGGAGGCTGTAGAGCAGTGTTTCTCAACCTTGGCAACTTTAAGATGGGTGGACCATCTCCCAGAATTCCCCAGCCAGCCAGTTATCAAAATATTTTTAAAAATCAATTCATTCTAGATAGTGAGATTTATTAAAGTTAATAAACATTTTTGGAGTCCAGAAGCCATAAATTATTTTACTGTCTATTTTCATCATTGGACAAAAAGCTACATTTCAGTTAAAGATAAGGGAAAACGAAGTTGTAATATTTTTCCCATCCCAGTTCTCGGATCCCTTGAAATCTATCCACAAACCCCAAAGGGGTCCTCGCCTTAGACAAAGCCCAGATAGAATGACAGACAATAAAACACACGCACACAGAGAGAGAGAGAGAGAATTCCTAACTATCTACACACTACCGCAGTGTCTCTCAACCTTGGCAACTTTAAGATGGGTGGACTTCAACTTCCAGAGTTGCCGTCTTGGCTGGCTGAGGAATTCTGGGAGTTGAAGTCCACCCATCTTAAAGTTGCCAAGGTTGAGAAACGCCGTCCTAAGGAATCACCCAGGTTTTCCTCTTGTGGCCAAACTTCAGACGAGCTGCTTTGAGTGGTAGATGAAATCCTCTACCTGAAACACTGTATGTCGCCCGTTCTTGGCCTGGGCAAAAGCTGCTATTTAATTTTTCATCATCTTCTCACTGCAGGTTCTTAAATTACCTTCCCTGGAAATCTTTGTAAAAGGGCAACCTGTTTAACTTGGAAGCAGACGGTTAGGCTGTAATGGCTCTTGGTTTTATTTCTGAATTTTTATTATTCTATTTTTGCATCTTTATTATCATTGTAATATTTGCTGATGGATGCCTTGAATGTTAAAAAGAGAAAAAAACATGATCATTTATTCATTGGATTTACAGTATAACTCACCTTTCCTCCAGGGGCTCGAGGCAATATACAGGAGTTTGCAGGAAGGAGCAATGTAGGGTGAGTAACACCATGAGCATCAGGAGGCAAACAACAGCTTTTGCATGTGTGTGTGTGACATCACGGTGCAGGTATGAATAGGAGCTTTGGGTGCAGAAAGCTGTTAATAAAACATTGTCAACCTGCACTGTTTCTATGTGTCTAATCCTCTGGATAAAAGAGGACCTGAAGTACCCCAGGTGCTTTCCAATCCTCAATACCACAATTCCTATAATACAAAAATATTGTACAAGTAGTCCTCACTTAATGACCACAATTGGGACCAGAATTTTGGTCACTAAGCAATGGGGTCATTAAGAGAATCCAACCTGATTTTATGACCTTTTTTGCCATGGTCGTTAAGTGAATCATGTGGTTCCCCATTGATTTTGCTTGCTGGAAGCTGGCTGGGAAGGTCAAACATGGTGATTGCATGACTGCGGGACGCTGCAACTGTCGTAAATGCGAACCAGTTGCCGAATGCCCGGATTTGGTCATGTGATTGTGGGGACACTGTGACAGCCGTAAGTGCGAGGACCGGCTGTAATTTTTTTCAGCACCATCGTAATTCCGAACTGTCACTAAACAAATGGTCATTAAAGGAGGACTATCTGTACATTAAAACGGAGGTAGAGATAGCAGCGTGCGTGTACAGACTTTGGCACTTTCAACGTTCAGGCAGATATAGCAGCGTGCATGTACAGCATCTGCGATAGACATCCCTTCTCAGGGTCATTTATAATCCTCATGGACCATGGAAGCCCTACAAGAGGCCCATAATCCACTCCAGCAGTGTCACTGCAGGGGTGCATGGTACTGATTTCAAGGATCTACTCCTCTATAGAGCTCAATTTCTATAGCACTGGAGGTTTCTAATTATCAAACCTTCCTGTATGGACGTCCTTCACAACTGAGTCTCGGCAGCATAAAGACATGAATAGAACCTGGTATATAGTGATTGCAGGCAGAACAACGTCCTTGCTGTTTTAGCACAGCAGTGTGTAGGAAATACACAGTTTTAGGGACACCGAATCTTATTGAAGAGTAGAACTCCTTAGTGATCCACTTACGAAAAGTTCAGTTGTTGGCCTAAACGCGAGATGAATTGCCACTAATATTTCCATATACTTGGATTTCTGTCATTCATTCTGCTTGCGGCTGCCGCCAAATGCCATTCAAAAGCTTCAGTTGGCCCAAAATGCTGCAGCCCACATGCTTACTGGGAGTTCACAACATTGGATATTACACCACTGCTGCACTGATTACTGATGTGTTTCCAAACGCAACTCAATACGCTGTTTGCAGCCTGTAAGGCCGCAGTGGTTCGGGGCCTAGGTATCTAGGAGGTGGGTGGCCATATAAAGTGGCCTGAATGAATACATAGAATCCCGTTCAAATTTAATAGACATTCTACTTTCATAGATATCTCTTCTCCCCTATTGGTCCATTAAATTGAACATTTGCCTCAACTTATACAGTAGACACTCAGTTAACTGGAACTCAAGCAACCAGCAGAAAAATCAAACAAAAAAACCTGACGCTCTCCAGGGCCGCAACTAGGGGGGGCAACCGGGGCATGTGCCCCGGGCGCTGCGCTGGGGGGGCGCCAAAATGGGCGCGGAATCCATGTTTGCCCCCGGGTGACACAGGCCCTAGTTGAGGCCCTGGCACTCTCAAGCAACCAGAAAAAAAACCCAGCACTCTCAAGCAACTGGCAAAAATAATCTGTAACTCTCTGCTGTCATCTAGTAGGTTTAATAGTAACTCTCAAGCAACCAGAAAAAAAACCCAGCACTCTCAAGCAACTGGCAAAAATAATCTGTAACTCTCTGCTGCTGTCTAGTAGGTTTAATAGTAACTCTCAAGCAACCAGAAACTACAGTTATCGGGCATCTGCCAATCCCCATGGGTGCCGGTTAACCGAGAGTCTACTGTAATTCTCATTGCACTTAGCTATGATTTTGTTATGCGCCACTTTTCTTAACTACTTCTTCTCCCAAACATAGGAGATAGTTTGCATTACAGAACTGTCAGTAAAGAATACTGAACTTATACAGGAGACCAACCTCTAAAGACGAGACTAACGGCTACTAATGTTTTATAAAGCTAATGTTATATGCAAGGTGGAGTCAGTTATAATGGCGATGGGTGCAACATTGGAAGACCGGAAGGACTATGTTTGGGAGAGATTATCATAGAGGAAATCTATGCAAGGATCGACACTGACTTGATGGCACATAATCAATCAGTCAATATAATAAAATCTCAGCTTCAGAGCAGTATAGATAGATGAAATCTATCTATAGGATCTTCATAGATAATCAATGTATCCCTGATGCACAGTAGGATGTATTTTACAAGATCACGTTCCAGAAACCACAGAGTGTGTTTCAGCCCTCAGAGTTGCCGTGATGATTTTAGGAGGCCTTCAATAGCACTTCTATACCCTTCTTTGTGGCTTTGATACACTCCTTCCGCTGTAGTGCAATGTGTGTCCACCTCTGCAGCCAGAAGAAACAGGTTTCTGCCACAAGATACAGGATGAGGGCAACTAGACGTTCAAGGAACAGGACCAGCTCTGCAAGAAGGAAAGCCTATGGCATTTGTTTACTTAGAGACAAGAAGCACTATAAAGGACTTTAAAAAGTAGATTTCTTCCTCTCTTTTAATTTTAGAAGCGGATTAGATTCAGGAGGTATAGAAAGAACCTCTTCGGCTCAGAGATATGTGTGAAAATCTTCATAAATTGCTGAGATGGGCAGCTATAGAAATCAATTGAAGGAAGGAAGGAAGGAAGGAAGGAAGGAAGGAAGGAAGGAAGGAAGGAAGGAAGGAAGGAAGGAAGGAAGGAAGGAAGGAAGGAAGGAAAGATAGATGAGGGCCACTGGTTTGTTTTCTTCAAAAAGATAAGTCAAATTTGTGGGGAATAAGCTTCTCAGTAGCTACAGGAGACATGATGGCTGTAAGATCACTTCTAAGACTGGAGCTTGCTGGCAGGAGAATTCTGGGAGTTGAAGTCCACACATTTTCAAGTGGCCAAGGTTGAGAAACACTAATCTAGATTGTCCTCTGCTGCAGAGTGGCACAAATGCAGGGCTCTTTTCTTGCTTTCTGCTCCCCTGTTTATTAACCCGAATAAAGGATTTCAGGACTGATGACAGCATGCAGCATTTCCAGGGAGGGATCTTTCCTTTAAGTAATTAGATCTGCTCAGAAAGGGCATGACAGTTACTATGGCGAGCAAATGTTGACTGATGAAGGCCAGCTCGGGCAACAAATAAAAATTAAAAGCCGTACAGGCTGGCAGATATAGAGAGTGAAGGAACACCTAATTCCTCTTCCGATGACAGTCTACATTTGCATGTTTGGCTGATAGAGCTCTGGCAGAAGGAAAAGGCAAATAGGAATGCAAATATAGACCCAGGAATGAACAAAATGCAACAGTCAGGTTCTTCCAGAGACGTTTGCAGCGGACGTAAGAGAAAGATCACTTTTTGAATGAGGCAGACAGAAACGGTCTCATCTAGGTGTGACTACCATAACACGAAACCCTTCTTAATCTGGATATGATTCCCTCAGAGCTCTCTACTCTCTCCACTTCTTCTTAACATGGACATGAGACCGTGTAAGACCATGGGAGGGGGGAAGCGACATGGGTGCAGACAGTCCTCGCTTAACACCGCTTTGACCTTCAGCTCCCTGGTTCTGGAAGCAGCAGCAGTGTCCAGGAGCACAACTGCTCAGGTCCTTCTAGGGTACCAGATGCAAGCATTCCTGACTGTTGGAGTTGTCAGCAATAAATCACACCTTGGTTACTTGGTGATTGTGCTGCACTCCATGTGGGGCATTTGGGATCTTCCGCTGGTGCAACTGAGGCAGAGCGAACATCCGGAGGGCATCAGGTTGGAGGCAGCTACTTTTTTTGACATTGTGCCCTTTCTAATCAGTACATGCATCCAGATGGCTGAGCAATTTCACCTGGAAGGCAGATCTGAATACCCCACCCCTTTCCAATCATGCCCCAATTCCGGGAATGATTTCAACATCACCAGTCTAATTTTACCAGAGGACATAATGTATTCATATGAGCTACATATATTCTCTTCTGTTGAAAGAAACACTTTCGATAAATTTGATTAATAAATAAATAAATAAAATAAAAAAATACAGTAGGTAAAATATCTAGGCAAGAATGGCTGGCTGTGGAATTCTGGGAGCTGAAGTCTACACGTCCTGAAGTTGCTGAGGTTGAGGAACACTGATCTAGAAAACTAATGTCTTTCTAAATATTGTTGCAGGCATAATCTTCCAGCCCTCCTTTCTGCAACAGGGGAGCTCAGCCAATGGCTGTTATCAGGCAAATCTGTTCTTTCCAGATCAATGGCTTTGCATCTCTTTTATTCTTCACTTGCTGATAAAGAATGAAAGGCCCCCTCTGAAGCTTATATGGCCAGAGGAGTTCCTGCCCATCTTATTTTCCCTCTTGGCCGGGGTGTGGGGGAGCCTGTCTTCAGATAATTACGTCCTTGAGTTTTCCTGGCAGCCTGGCTAGCTTTTATGGAAGTTGGTGTCCCAGCCCAATCTGTGTCTTTCACTTTGTCCCATGTTCAATTAAAAAAATATTCTCAATGCCTTTCCATTCTGTTTATGAAGACACGTGCAAATTCTGGTGCTTCGTTTTGCTTTTTAAGCAGCGAATTGCATCCTTGACTGTACAAGCCTTAAGCTCTCAGCAACAGTCAGTAGTGTTGTATTATTATTATTAATTAGTTTTTTATGGCCACCCACTACAAAAGACTCAGGGTTTCCAGACAAATTGGAAATCAATTTTTCCTTTTCAAGCAACGGCCTTCCCTTCCAGATAGCAAAATTCAAAAAACATCCTTCCAGCTCTATGTAAAATAAGTCGCTGTGTTGTTAACTAAATATTGTTGGTGGGTGTCCCTTCATACTGAGTACTGATTACCAGGTAACAAGAAAAGAAAAAGAAAAACGACTGTGATTTCCTGCTCTGAAGAATTTACAATCTGAAAACCATATTAGGAGGGGCATTCAGTTAATAAGAGACTGAACACTACAGAGAAAGAGATGGTGATCAAGCTCATGAGAATAATATGTTTTCTGTTTGCAAAAGAGCTTTTAAACCTTTTTAAGCCTTTTGATCTGAAAGTTCCTTCCTCTGACCAGAATTAGTAGCTATTATATCTTCTGATGCACAGGAAGTAAGTACGGACGTTCCAGACTATGTGGTTTGAGCCGATGCAGCAAATAGCTCACTCCTCAAAGCTGAGGTGTTTCAGTAACTGAGACAAAAGAACTCTTCAGCACCTGTCCATGACTGTAAAAATAAAAGAGTGATACTTCTGAAAAACAGCTGCTTTAAGATGGCTGCTACAGTCTGGCTAATAAAAGGGCTAGCCTGCTAAATCCAATACAGACTGAGTTAGATGCAATGTAACAAGGTTAAGCAGCTGTAGCACATCCCTAGCCTGGTGTTCTGCAGCTACATTAGGACTGCAGTTCCCAGGATATCCAATTAACAGAGTTTTGTGCAAGGGTGTTATTCTGTAGCCCCAAACCATAATCCAACTGTAGGGTTGGGATCCTGGTGCCTTTCAGCGGCTGTTGAACTACAACTCCCAGCATTCCTTGCCATTGGCCACGTTGATGGGGTTTGCCGGGAGAATTATTTATTTATTTATCTATTTATCTATGGTATTTTTCCACCACCCATCTCGACTCTGGGCAGTGTACAAATAAATTAATACAGTAAAAGTTAATATCAGTTAAAAAGATACATTATAAAAATATAAATATACGAATATAATAAAAACTCTTAAATATAAAATATAAAATCTAGAACCCAAGATGGCGAATCACAGTCTTGTTAAAATTTCCCGGGGCTGAGTCAAGGAGCCAGCCACCCCTACGACGAACTATCCCCCCTTCCACCCCAAGTGAGGTGGCACAGCCACGTCTTGAGCCCCTTTTGGAAGGCTGGGAAGGTGGGGGCTTGCCTTATCTCTGGGGGTAGCTTATTCCAGAGGGTGGGGGCTACGGCAGAGAAGGCCCTCCTCCTGGACCTTGTCAATTGACAGTGTCTCATGGACAGGGTCTGTAACATGCCCTCCCTGTCTGACTGGGTGGAACGGGTCAATGTAACGGGGATGAGGTGGTCCCTCGGGTAACCTGGGCCCATGCCATGTAGGGCTTTAAAGGTGATAACCAACACCTTGAATTCCAATTCAAGCAGACTGGCACCCAGTGCAGCTTGTGCAGCAAAGGTATTACATGTGCCAACCTTGGGGCACCTAAGATTGCCCGCGCGGCTGCATTCTGGACCAGCTGTAGCTTCCGGATGCTCTTCAAGGGTAGCCCCATGTTGAGCGCATTGCAATAGTCTATATGGGAAATGACCAGGGCATGAGTGACTGACCGGAGGTACTCCTGATCCAGGAAGGGGCGTAGCTGGCACACAACACGTAGTTGGGCAAAAGCCCTCCTGGCCACAGCTGCCACCTGCTCTTTGAGCAGGAGCCGTGAGTCCAGGGGGACCCCCAGGTTCTGCACCGGGTCTGTCTGGGGCCGTGCAACCCGATCTAGAACCAGAGATGGTAAATTTCCGGATACCCAGGAGCCCCCAACCCACAGCCACTCCATCTTACCAGGGTTCAGGTGAAGCCTGTTGTTCCCCATCCAGGCCCCCACAGCCCCCAGGCACCGAGAGAGGGTGGTCACAGCATCACTTACTTCAACCGGGACGGAGATGTATAATTGGGTATCATCAGCATATTGATGATTCCTCATCCTGTGGTGACGGATGATCTCGCCCAGCGGTTTCATGTAGATATTAAAAAGGAGCGGAGAGAGTACCGAACCCTGCGGCACCCCACAAAGGAGGGGCTGTGGCCCAGATTTCTAGCTGCCTATCACCACCGATTGGGACTGGCCTTGGAGGAAGGCTTTTGTTGTGTTTTTGTTCTGAAGAACATCGCTAGGCTACAAAATGGATGTTGTTTAAGATCTTGCAATACTTTCTGCAGGCGGGGTAAGGAAGAATGAGGTAGTGGTGTCATTTGAAGGCAGGGAGATTTCAGAAGTGGACCAGTAAGAGCCAATTGTACCCAATGGTCAGATCATACCAGGTGGTTGACGAAGGGGAGGGAGGAAGTCAGAAAGAGGAGAGCAGATGAAATGGCATGTCCTGGATTTGGGCACGATTGCCATCTTGAGCAAAGGTAATTTCTTCTGGGTGGGTGCGGAGGAGTCCCGCCTGTTGAATGTATTGGCCTGGCAGAGGAGAGCCCAAACATAGAAAAAGGAAGTGCAATCTTTTCATCTTAGTCTGCTTTGGAACTTACAAGGACGACTCAGCCTCATCTGTACTGCCGCCTGGAAACCACCCACAGAAGAGCACATTTCATTACAGCCATATTGGCTAGAGATTTTCCTCCCTTCAGCGTAGAGGCACATAACCACAACTGCACACGAGCAGAGAGAACATCCTCACACATAGGAGAGGTGATAGGTGGTGAAGATCGACAGCGTTTCCGTGAGTCATATGCAGGCGTATCAAGAATCTCTCACTTAGGCGTATTGCTTCCATTCCAGGCTGCAGCTGACCATGGATGCAGGCCCAGTCTATGCAGATATTGTGTTATCTGAAGATTCCTCATCCAGAAGAAGCACACCTTTAGATTTTGTTCCACGGGCAGGTAAGCTCGTTTACCTCAGGACAGACTCTCAGACTGAGAAAGATGGCACATGTTCTGAAAGGCTTTCCATCCCAGCCTCTTTTCCAGCAGTGTGAGTAAAAGCTCAAGCCCAAACAGTCAGTAGGGCGTAGTGATTAAGGATGTCCAGGAAGACCCAGATTTAAGCTGCCGGTTGGTTACGAAGCTCACTCAGTGACTTGGAGCCAGTCACAAATTTTCCCAGCTTCAGTTCTCTCCAAGGGTTGTTGCTGTGCAGGTAACAGAGGGGAGGCCCAGTTCGTCTGCTGCTCTGAGCTTGTAGAGAAACCGTGAGACATAATGCAGTAATGAGCACTGACAATATCCAAAATATTATTCATGGGACTGGATGTGGTTTGTTGCATCTTCTCATACAGAAAACAGAAGCATGCTGTTTGCACTGGATGTCCTGCAGGCTACTGTACATTTGCTCCCAAGTAACTGCACAAAATCTAATCACAGCTTGGAGGCCCTTGAGGTTCCCAGACACACGGAGCGCTGCATGCCTAGGCGCTTTCACAAAACTGTGGCTGCACTGCTCGGCCATGAACGAAACATGAAGGATCACTGGCAATGTGGATCTCTAAAAATCTTGTAGGCCTCCGCCAGGGACTAGGTTTCAAGTACTATTTGAATGGAGACGTTCTATGTTTGTCACCTTCCTGCTAAGAGGTATGCCCATTTTATTCTCATGATTTTCCTGTGGTTTTGCCAATCAAATTCTAAGGGCTGCCAGCCATTGCCTCTGAAGGTTGCTGTGGCCTGCAGCTACGCGTTGCTCTGAATGTCTGTTCTTCACCCACACAACTCCACCCTTTGCGAGGTCTTTGATGAAGAGGCAGTATGGATCCTCTCCCTCTCCCTCTTTGCCTCTGTTGTTCTGTTTTCTGAATCTCTGTCATTGTCACAAGAACTGGTTCTCTGCTGCTTTCATTATAATTGTTTTATGCGCATTGTACGTCTGTTATGATAAGACCAGGTTATTTGAGAGCCCCTAGTTCCTGCCTGTCCAGCAAGATGGAGCTGAGCGGGTGCACTTCAGGTCCCTTTGACTGAACAGCCTCAGCGATTTAAGGACCTGGGAAGTAAACCTTCTCTCCCGCATCATCTGACCTCTGGCATAGCATTGCAGGAATTTTTAGCTGAAAGAAACAAGAGGCGTTAGAAATTCTTCCGGACAAGCCTTTCTCGCCCACTAGAGGCTAGGTAAGCGTTTGAGAAAGGGAAGTGCTGTTCCCTTGTGTTGGATATAAAAATCACGAAAACTAGACCAGAGATCTCTGAAAAGGAACTTACTTTATTGAGCGGTTTGCAAAGCGCGGTGGGTACCTCGACCAGGCTACGCAGAGCCTGATCGAAAGGAGAGATGCCACACCCAAAATTACAAATACACACTTTCTTATACCTTTCCCTGTCCAGCCTGCCCCCCCTTTTCTGGCCTGTTTCCCCATTGGCTGGGTACTCTCAGACGCACAATCCTCCGACCGCCTCGTCCCCTGGACCCCTCTATCTTATTTTGCTTACGCTTGTAAAAGCCTCATTTTGAAACATTTAAAACATTCCAAGGTTTTCACACATTGAAATCTTTATAGGCCAATCTCTCACATGGTGACATTTACTCTATCTCCTTGCTTAGCTCATCCTGGAGGAGCCTTCGTTTGAAGTTCTTATCACACATCTGGCATATGTCTCCTCTGTTGGTCAGTGTTAGACTACAAGACATCTGAAGGCCAAGCTCTTAATTAGGCCCATTTCTTCCCTTTGTTCCTTTTGAAAGCGTTCTAAGTTGTTACCTTATTTGTAAGCCTGCCAGTTTCCACCTCATTATCCCAAGGCTTTTACCATTTAAATCTTAGTTCTTATCATTTGGTGAGTTTTCCCTACTGTCTCTGTCTGTCTTCGCGTTAGTTTAATTATTTAACATTGTGTTGCTCACTAGCTTGAACTTATTTACACATATTGCTTCTTTGCTATTACCTAATATTAGTATTTACACCTTAAAATCTCCCCAACCAAGATCTATATGTTATTGCCTTATATGGCGCTATATATATATAGATCTTCCTTATTTACAAATTGTATTTTTCTATACCTTACACTTGCAACAACACATTCCAGGTTAGCTTCAGGCAAATAGACTGGAACTAATGAATGCTGCATTCTCTTCCACTGATAAGTAACTGTATTTTGTTTCGAACTAAACCCGCCCTGAAGTTACTATTGATGGATTGATGATTCAAATTTTGCTACCGCCCATCTCCCCCAAAAGAGGGACTACATCAAATATGAGGCTGATAATTACATTAAAGCAGGTTGGCAAATGAAATTAATGCATTCATGTGTCGTTAGAAGTATAAATACTACATGATCTCTTCGTATGGTGCAGCCGCCGTATACAGGGTTATTTTGAGTTGCTTTGTATACTAATAAACTTATTTCTGACTCAGCCAATTAGAGGTTTCAATTGGTTCCCAGCTTGGGAAACGAATGGGAAGATTTCCACCTTCTAACAGCATCACTGCAGAGACCGAAATGGCTCCTGCCTTAGTACTACCCCCCAAACCCTTAAAAACGCGGGTGGTCTTCCAAGCTTTGGGGCAGGGTGGTTGTTCAACCCCTGTTGATTTTTGTTTGGAAGTGCTCCATATGTTTTTTTTCCTGGAGGTATATGATTTTTCCCCTCTATTTTATTGTTCTTTACTTTTAAAAGTATAAGCTGTCCATAGTCATTCTGGTCAGGTGGCCTCTAAATTTAACAAAACAAATAAATGAAATGATGATAACTCTCCAGAAAGGCAATTGAAAAAAAACCCTGCACTTTTAAACCAATACTTGAATTAACACTTACCAAAATCCCAGTTCTCCAGTTTGCAATTGAATTCACCAATAATTTAAAAAGGTTATTAGAGGAAAGTCTTTACAAAATGTGCAAGGTCAGTGAAGCAATGCACAAAAATCATTATACCAAGGGGGGAAAAATGCTCATTTACAGACATGTGTCCCCCAATACCTACAAATTTTAGTTCAACCATACTGTTAAAAAAAATCAAGTTCAATGAACTCAGTTCAAACTCTTTTTAAAAAAAAATCTCAAATTCAATGAACTTAACTTGGTATATTGGCAAAAACGAGAACCTAAGAAAAATGTAACTGGAGCAGAAGTCATGTATTTAATCTGAGTAAGATTTTAAAGTCTTTGTCCAACACAGGGGGCAGTATAAACAGCAAAACAGTTTGGCCCATATTGATCTTTTTTTCAAGATTTTTTTATTAGATATTAGACAAAGATAAAAACTACAGAAAAACAAAAAAACACAAGATGAAAAAAGATTTTTTTAGAGATTACATAAAGAAGTAACTTCCGACTTTTAACAGCAACAATATACAACCATTTCCCATAATCAATCCCTTACTCTATATTAAACCAAAATCACCTTATTTCTATAAACCATTCCATTAGCACATTATAAAAAATCACTAAATACAATTGCTCCTTCCCCTTGAAAAAAGAACAAACACAAATCTCCTAATCAACTTCCCCCCCAAAGATAACGTTTATTCAATTATTTCCTTCCTACTACTGCTCTATAATTTCTGTCTACTACAATAAAAATCAAACTAAAAAGCATATAAATTGTCTGCTATTATAATTAATAATACGATGATGATAATCTTAATCATATTAAGCTTATAACCAAACATTTGTTATTATATCATATTAAACTTAATCCAAATTGTTAAAGAGAAATAAAGTAAAGCAAACCCTAGAAGCAATCCGGATAAATATTTTTAAACTCTTACCCCACTTCAAAAAAGACCAGAGCGCTTACAAGTTTCCAGAATACACACAAGGCATTTTTCACAAAGACATCAGGCAGCCCAACTGCCCCTCTTAAGAACTCTGACTTCTCTGCAGAAAACCTCCCATAGAAAACAACCCCCTCTTTCCCATAACATTCCATCAGAAAAACAATCCCGCTTGCAGCTTGCAATTCAAACTCTCCCTTTAATTTCTTCAGCCCGACAATCCAACTGTCATCTGGCATTTCAGCAGAAGCTTCAGTCTTGCCATCAGAAGGAACATCTCCACCATTATTAAGCATCTCAATTTCTTCCAGAACTTTCCCAACCAGATGGCACATTTCAGAGCTAATATTCTCCACAAGGCACATTTTATTTATCTTAATATATTTTATGCTCTTCCCATCTATTCACCTTGTGAGGAAAGTTTTCCTAATGAATGGAGCAGGCTAACCCAAATTGAGACATAAAGGTATGTCAAAGGCAACCTTGGGGCTATCTCACACCAGCCTCTGCAGCTTCTGCTAACTTTTATCAGGACATTCCTATAGCAACCCACGAATCCCTCTATTCAAGAGGTTTGCTCCCTCCCTTCTTCCTACTAAGACAGTGGTTTTCTTCAGAGTAGATGAGTAGGACAGAGAGGAACTTGAGATCTATTGCTTATGAATATGTATATTTGCCTGCATCATATGAATATGTATACTTCTATCGTTTCCTTTTCTGTAATGTATAAATATCAGTGCATTTCTTTTGTCTGCAGGGGAGGCACCCACCATCTTGGTGAGGACCCCTCCGCTGTGCACTGTATGACTAAAGACCGCGGTCAGCCTTGATTGTTTGTGCTTTGAGTCCTGTGTTGATTCCACAACCTCACAGCAGTGTACAAATTATTAAATATAACTATGGAATTACAATATGTTAAAAAAATTCATAAAAACGTATAATTAATAATAATTTATTCATCTTACAGGACCGGCTAATCAAAACCTTCAGGGTGGTGAATTAAATAAAATGGCTTAAAAGCATTTTTAGAAAAACCTAAACAATACAGGACCAAATGCAGTAATAAAAGTCTGCTGGGGAATACATAAAAATTCAAATAGCAGCCATTCAGGTGGTTCATAAATCACTCTGATTCAGAACTGCTGGAAAAGTCAATTTTTAAAAATGTTTTTATTAATTAAATAAGAAAGCAAAAACAAAGCAAAGGGAAAGGAAGGCATATACATATGTAAAATAAGCTTTGAAAAGCCAAGTTTTTAATGCAGATTGGGGTCAAAAATGTGGAATGCCATTCCAGAGGGCGAGAGCAGTGAAAAAGAAGACATGCCTCCATGGTCCCAAGGAGGGCCAAAAATAGATGAAAATATATTAAAACTTCCTTACAATATACATTTAAAAAGGTGAGTGGCAAAATGAGAGGGGGAAAGTTTGTAACATTCAGAGTGGGAATTCACCATAAGGAAGTGAATGTTTTGCTTGATGAAGGCTTGTCATATCACACGTCTGAAACCCTGGAGGGTCAAGGAGACCGTGCTGAGCTGAGAGAACCAATAGTTTGCCTTTTAAATAAGACTTTCTTGTTATTTAGTAGAATTTTCAGGGGGTTTGCAAAATACATGAGATAAGAAGCTCCTATCCGCCTGCGTTAGAGCGACGTTCCGAATGTTTTTGCCTGATTTTTGCAGATCACCGAATCTGTCCTCGCTGGCATCGGACTGTGCTGTTGCTTGCCTGCGCTGGAAATGTGCTATGGATGGTGGCTGTGATACTGATGGGGGTTTATGGTGAGTATTATAGGAGGGGAGAGCATGATGAGACTCCAGAATTAATATATAATAACTCCATAATCAATATATACATTAACTCCATAATCAATGTACTGTGCAGAGGTCCAAGGAAGAATCAAAGATTAAAAGCATCCTTTCTCACAGAAGCATAGCTAAGACAGCTTCTGATGCCCAGAGTTTTTAAAAACATAATTATATTGATCTTCCTGGAGATACAGATAAAGTAGGGGGAAAAAAAACAGAAAAACAAGACCTGAAATAACTTAAAAGAAAAACCCTAAATAATCTAGCATAACTGCTAACATAGGTACTAGGAAAACACTGGAAAATTAGTTGACAATAAAAAGAAAACAAAAGAGACAAAAAATGTAAGAGTTAAAAACTTTCTGTTGAAATAAACCTGAATTCATTTTATTTCTGAATAGGCATGCACAGGATTGTGAGGTTTGTATGGAAAGGAAATCTGGTCTGTTGTAATCCTGAAGCCTGGGGCACATTTCCACTACAGGTAGTCCTCGTTTAACCTCTGCCTTGTTTAGCAACTGTTCACAGTTAAGATGGTGATGAAACTTTACGACCGATTCTCGCATTTCTGGCCTTCGCAGGTCTGTAAAGCAAAGGAAAACTGAAGTAAGATCATAAACACAATCATGGTTTCACTTAGCGACTACTTCACTGAACAACCGAGTCACTGGCCCCAATAGTGGTCGCTAAACGAGGACTACCTATACTGAAGCCTATCCTCCACAGATTTCAAATAGTAAGCAATTTTTTGGATACTAGGCCTGGCAGAAGAGTCTGGGAGAAAGATGGGAGCCCACTCTGTACATGACACAAACAAAAACTCAACATTAGAGTTAGCCTGTTTGCCTGATAGCTGCATGCAAAACACATTTGCAAGCTTGAGCAAAGTTTGACAGACAGCTGGACCCACCCCTCTAGCCATCTGTCAAAACTTGCCTCCTTCCCAGCCCTGGATCCACCCAAGTTAAGGAGGGTGATAGGAGGATGTTTTCCTTCCAGCTGGTGACATTTGGTGAGCGGGCAAATGAATCCAAGGGAATCCACCGATTGCTTTGGAGTCCTTGCTGCTCTCTGAGCCTTGTTGTTTTCTTGCAGTTGTTTCATTGCCAGACTGGGCAACATCTTCAGTGCAAACCAATGAAGGGCAGTGCAAAACAGGCCAACATATCTTTCTGCTGCCTCAAGGTCTGCAGAAAAGCTGTGTGATTTGGCTGTGGGGAAGAGCCCACTCTCTTTGCCTCTGACAGGGCGCAATCTGAAATCTTCCATCTGAAACCGCCCCCATTTGATATCAACCTTGGGTCTCCATACAAATGTCCTGGCTCTCTAATCAGCCCTCAGGGACATCTGGTGGGCAGTCCAGAATGGCAAGATGGCAGCTGTGACAGGGCAGTTGGAATCCACCCCTTTTTTATGTTGTGGTGGTAAAAGGTACTCCCCATACACACGTGAGCTGCATTCACTAGCAGCCCTGTAGGATGCCCCCATCCGTGTGGATTTAAATTAAGAACTGTTAATATCTCCACCTTGGATTTTATATTTTACATTTACATTTACATTTAAGAAGTACTGTTTTCATTATCTTTTAACCTGTATTTATTTTTAGCTTTGTTGTCAACCGCCCAGAGTCGCTCTTTGAATGAGATGGGCAGTGGCGAAATTTGAAATATAAATAAATAATAAAACTGCATAAAGTGCCCTTGTAATGAAACATTCACAGCAAGCTGAAATGACCCTGAGTGGCCACAGCAGGGAGAATCGGACAGAAACCACTGACCCAGAAAACCACACTGTTTATATTCACTGGCATATCTTAAGGATAGTATTTTATTTTATTTTATTTTATTGTTTTTATAAATAACTCAAGGCAGGGAGCATACCTAATACTCCCTCCTCCTCCTATTTTCCCCACAGCAACAACCCTGTGAGGTGGGTTGGGCTGAGAGGCAGCTACTGGCCCAAGGTCACATAGCTGCCATGCTGACCTAGTAGGAAGGGATAAATAATGAGAAGTTCACCCAGATGGGTTTATCAAAAACATTGCAACGTCGTGCTGAAACTTACGCTGAGTCTGCCTCTTCCTCTATCTTCGTAATGTAGTGGGCCCAAGTTCTGCAAGCTGCAGTTCTGCTTTGGCTCAGGGCTGCTCAGCAAGCTGCCAAAGCTTTGCTCGGAGTTCGGTGAACACCATATTCGTAAGCGCACTTAATAAATTGCTGTTGTATCTTCAAAGTGATTTGGTTGCTCTAGGCGGGTCAAGTTTGGGCCACAACAATGTAAGGGCTTTGATTGCATGGTCATGGTCACCATCTTGACATTTTTGTCCCTCCTTGCAGACAAACCCTCTCAGTCTTCCTTCTAGTCTATCACCTTTTTGCTCAGGCACTCGTCTTGCTTAATGAAGAGTTCAGGAGAAGGCAAACAATTGTGCAGTGTTTTGTGAACTCTCATTTAGTTTAATGAAGCAATTGCCCCAAAATTAAAAGACTGAAGCCTGTGGGAAGCTACCAAAAGGTACTAAGTGGCACCTTAGTACTGGTTGAATGGCATTATGAATCCCTGGGAGAATCCAGATGCGTCTCTCTCTGTCCAGTGCACAATAACAGTAATGTTGTACAGTTTCAATTAGGTACCTATTATTCTGGCTAATTTCTTCATAGGCCTGGGCCGCAATTCCTCAACAGCGCTAAAGAGAAACCCAGAAAACCCTAAGAAAATGACTGAAACACCCTTGTGCATTTCAGACATGCATCAATACAATCAGGATGAAAGCAAAACAAATAGCCAATCAAAAACATTCAGATCTTTCCTGAGAAAACATTTGTGTGAGGCTGCAAATGCATCTCCAGGTAAACTCCTTCTGGTTTTGGCTCAAACTTTCCAAAGGGGCCCATATTATAATTTCCCAGAAATTATCATCCCCCAATATTTCTGGTACCTTTTCTGCCATCATCACCCTATTTCTGTTTTCTCCCTGAATCCAAACTGCTGTTTGTGCACGTGCTGCCCCTTTCTCAGGACTACACACCATCTACTTCAAGTGGGCTGGGATCCACTAACCGTTAGGCAGCGAAGAACTGCTAAGCTTTCACTGAGCCACCACACAGGAAGCTAGAAACCGAGAGAGAGGGAGAGAGATCTCATGGCTGTGTTGATGCAGTTGTGAGTCGAGGACTGTGAAGATGACACGGGGGAAATCTCCAGGGCTGAAACTGCCCTTCCAGTCCCACACAGCATCCCCAGTGGTGAGGGATCCCCGTGCCTGCAAGCACGCTAAGCCACGGGCCTCGGACCCCTTCCCTGGAACTAGTGAAGCTGCTTCCCCGTGGTGAGTCAGTGGTCTATTTGAATTGCCCGGCAGTTGTAAATGAGCTTAGTGATTTCACACTTGAAAATGTAAACCTGTGCAAAGTCAGCTTGACATTGAATGACTGAATGAGCCAATAAAAATTATCGCATTTTAAACGGGATCCTCTCCTTACCTTTCAAAGTGACATTAAACAGCTTGAAAGATACCCATTGAGTTGATTACAAAGATAATTTTTAAAAAAATAAGATTTGTTTTCCTTCTTAGAGAATGGATCCTGCAGGATGTGCCCTGTGACATGGCTTCTGCGTGATGACAAATGCTACTGGTTTTCTAATACCATCTGGACCTGGAACCAAAGCTACGGGGACTGTTTGGCAAGAAGATCTCAGCTACTAGTGATTTCTAATACAGGAGAGCAGGTAAAAGGATTTCTTGCAGGGGAAGAATCCACATCTTTCTTACTCCATTTTAATGTTGAACACAAGGACTTCAGTGGCTGGGATAGCATTCAACAGCAGGCTGCAGGTGGCATTTCAAACAAAGTGGCATGACCCAGGTGGGTATAGGGGCCTTCTCTCAAGGTTGTCCCTATTGATCCTACTCTGATGCTTAGCAACACCTGCCTCCTTTTATGATCCTTAACAGCCACCTGCCTCCTTAAGAGCCACCACCTGCTTTTCCACCTGAGGGATAAGCAGGAGGGGCAAAATTCACCTGCTAAGCTTCCCCACAGCATCAAAGGCACAGCTGGCAGGAAGTCAGAGACCTTTTGGGATAGGCACTTCATTTGGGGAAACCTAACAACCTCAGTAATGGGACATGGTTCGGGATTCTTTCATTCTTGTAATGAAAATTTATTTGTCTTTTATAGAAATTCATCCAGGATGCAATAACGTCTACAAAAATATGGATTGGACTCAAAGTCAACCTGCCAGAGAAGAAGTGGATGTGGATCGACGGCTCTCCATTAAACCACACGTTGTGAGTATTCGAATACCCATGGAAGAAAACTTCTGTAATGTAGTGTTTTTTGCAGAAAAAAAAGTAAAACAGAAAACAGAAACAGAGAAGTACAGATAACATAGATATCTAGAGCCACTACAGAGTCTAGAAGCATCTTAAAGAGGTTATATGGTCAGCTTTCACTTCATCAGAGAAGGACCACTTCATTAGAGCTGTGAAAAAGCTTTGCCCAAGACAGGATCCAAGGTTTTATTCCATTATTTGTGGCTATCTGCTGGTGTGAGAAGCTGTTTTTAAAAAATATAACAAGGGGCAAAACGAAAAGAATAAAAGATGGCAAGAACTGGACAGGAAGGAAAAAAGGAAACCAACCCACAAAACCCAAGCGGGCTTCGCTCATCCTCGCCGACGACCTGGGAGAAGAGCCAGGTCTTCAAGCCCCTTTGAAACCCGAACAGGGTGGGAGCCGTCTGGATCACAGGGGACTCTTATTCCAAAGGGTGGGCATTGCTACAGAAAGGCCTGCTTCCAGGGTCCCAATAGATGGCGTGGTCTAATTGAATGAGACCGGAGTGTGACAACCCTGCTAGAACGAATCGGCTAGGGAGATAGAATGGGAGACGGGTGGTCCCTCTACTGTGGAGGGTTTATAGTTAAGGGCCTGCACCTTGAATCACGCCTGGAAGCAAACTAGCAACCAGCGCAGCTCACGGAGCAGGTGCCACATGGCCATACTGAGGCATGCCCATCACTGCCCACGCTGCTGAATTCCCAGCAGACTTCACGGGAGGCCCATATAGAGCATGTTGCAGCAGTCAAGCCATGAGATGACCTGGGAGCGAGTGACTGTCTGAAGGGCCTCTTGAAGGTGCTGCTAAATGAAAATGAGCATCAGTAATAGCGGAGGGATTAATCACATAAAGAAAACAGACCCGGGCAAGGAGGAATCCTCTTCCCTTTCTTCCAGTCTGTACTCTACAGGTTGGACTCTGTGGATGTGGCCCACTTCTTGTAAAAACAATAGAGGGCTCAATGTTTTGCCGTGCCTTTCTAAAAAATAGTTAAAGATAACTTATAATTTGACATACGAAACAAGATGCCGAATTGGATCCCCATAATAATCCTGTGAAGAAGAACAGGGTAAGCGACGGAGGCCTCCTGCACAGGTCCAGCTTGCCCCAGTACGAGAACAGCCATCAACTGCTTCTTGAGGAAGAACGCCCAGTGTTGTCCTCAACCTGCCCGTCACAAAGGCCAGCTCCATCCTTTTCTGCTCTGCATCCAGAGTTCTGTCCTGTGACTTCTGCTGGCACAAACGGTGCCAGGCGGTGCACCTGCTGTGCTTCATCTCATTGTGGGCAATGCCTCTGCTTCTATTGGCGATTGGAGGTAAAGGAGCTGGGGAATCTGCCATTTGAGGTCCATGGCAACCACTGTCCTGACAGAACACCTGGTGAGCTCTGGACTTTGTGGCTTCCCAGGCCAACATTTTTCCTATGGCAACGTCTGGACACCCCAACCCCCGGACCACCACCACCACCCCGGATTCAGAAGCAAACCACAAACCTGACTTTTAAATGATCTGCTTTCTTAGTTTGTTGCAGTTCCAAAAGCACAGAAGCCTCTGACTCGCTAAGTCTAACACAGTTATGGAGGCCTCACCTTCCTATACATTACCATTCTGCGTGTGTTTGTGCACATGTGTGTGTGTGAGAGAGGGAAGGAGGGAGGGAGAGAGAGACAGAGAGGGAGAAGGAGAGAGGGAGGGAGAGACAGAAAGATGGAGAGGGAGAGGGAAGGAGAGAGGGAGGGAGAGACAGAAAGACAGAGAGGGACAGGGAGAGGGAAGGAGAGAGGGAGGGAGAGAGAGACAGAGAGGGAGAAGGAGAGAGGGAGGGAGAGACAGAAAGACAGAGAGGGAGAGGGAGAGAGAAGGAGAGAGGGAGGGAGAGACAGAAATACAGAGTGGGAGAGGGAGGGAGGGACAGAAAGACAGAGAGGGAGAGGGAGAGAGAAGGAGAGAGGGAGGGAGAGACAGAAATACAGAGTGGGAGAGGGAGAGAGAAGGAGAGAGGGAGGGAGAGACAGAAATACAGAGTGGGAGAGGGAGAGAGAAGGAGAGAGGGAGGGAGAGACAGAAAGACAGAGAGGGAGAGGGAGAGAGAAGGAGAGAGGGAGGGAGAGACAGAAATACAGAGAGGGAGAGGGAGGGAGGGACAGAAAGACAGAGAGGGAGAGGGAGAGAGAAGGAGAGAGGGAGGGAGAGACAGAAATACAGAGTGGGAGAGGGAGAGGGAAGGAGAGAGGGAGGGAGAGACAGAAAGACAGAGAGGGAGAGGGAGAAAGAAGGAGAGAGGGAGGGAGAGACAGAAAGACAGAGAGGGACAGGGAGAGGGAAGGAGAGAGGGAGGGAGAGACAGAAAGACAGAGAGGGAGAGGGAGAGAGAAGGAGAGAGGGAGGGAGAGACAGAAAGACAGAGAGGGAGAGGGAGAGAGAAGGAGAGAGGGAGGGAGAGACAGAAAGACAGAGAGGGAGAGGGAGAGGGAAGGAGAGAGGGAGGGAGAGACAGAAAGACAGAGAGGGAGAGGGAGAGAGAAGGAGAGAGGGAGGGAGAGACAGAAAGACAGAGAGGGAGAGGGAGAGAGAAGGAGAGAGGGAGGGAGGGACAGAAAGACAGAGAGGGAGAGGGAGAGGGAAGGAGAGAGGGAGGGAGAGACAGAAAGACAGAGAGGGAGAAGGAGGGCTGCAGAAAGCAGGAGTCTTTGTTGAGGGACCAGTTGGCTCCTGCTTAGCATCCTTCCTGCGCTGAAAGGGCCTTTCTCTTTCCCTTCATAGATCTCAACCCTCAGGGACTAACTGTGGTGCTCTGACAAAGAAGGGAATCCAGTCTGACCTGTGCAGTGCAGAGCTTCGCTGGATTTGTCAGAAAAAATCTGTATTGATCTGAGGGTTCGCATGCAGAACTTTTTCAAAAAACATCTCACCCTCACCACGTCCCCCTGCAAATGTTGGCTGCCCTTGTCAGCAATCATTGTTCCAACATCTAGCAAAGAGCTGCTCAATTCTCAGGCCAGCCTTGTGTCGATGAGAAGAGGAACACAGAACGGAGTGGCCTCCAAATGAAGAGGATGTTGTGGGATCCCCCAGCAAATACAAAGAGCTTTTGTGGAACAGCCCAGCAAATAAGAGAGCACAAAAATGGGCACAGGTGCACCAATGTTTTCATTTATCAAATTTTTAAAATAATATTATCAAGAAGAAAAAGGAAGCTGCCTCCTACAATTTAGTATTTTACAAAAAGGAAATACTGTATATTTACTCAGAAGTAAGCAATCATGACTTGAATAGGAAGGGGAAGTCTTCCAAGACATTTGTCATGCGTATTTACCACGTCCATCCACCCAACCTCTGGGCTGGGTGAAGGTGGTATTGCCAGTTCATACCAAGCGCCAAATTTCCTTTGGATTTTAGCTGTGCAATCCTAAGGGGGTGGGGGAGCTCTAAGCACCATATTAATGGGATTGGGGGAGGGCATGTTGACCTTTGTGCCCCAGGTTGCCCATTCTTGATGAAGAGCAGTGTTTTTCAACCTTAGCAACTTTAAGCTGTGTGGACTTCAACTCCCAGAATTCCCCAGCCAGCAAGGCAGGCTGGGGAATTCTGGGAGTTGAAGTCCACACAGCTTAAAGTTGGCAAGGTTGAAAAACACTGATGTAGAGGAATAAAGATGGCCGATTGCTGGGGATAGCCCCTCATTGAGAAGTTGCCTAAGACACCAAACATTTAAAGTTAATTAAAAACAAAGGATCACATCCTGTGAATCTGTAGGTGCAAAGAAGTTTTTCACAGGCACGGTGACACTGTTCCCATCCCCTTGCCAGGGACTGTGGCAAGGTCCTCAACTTTCTTTGGCCAGTGGGGATGTTTGGATGCTCAGAGCCTGTTAGGAACACGCTCACAAACTGCCATAGCCATGGCAGCAGGACAGCTGTCACAAAATACCCATTTTCCAGAAGGAAAGTTTTTTATTTAGGCAGGGGGACAAGGTATGTCGACCTTTTCCTCCTCTTCCACAATCCTAAAAAATGTGTTTCTTCCTCCTTCAAGACTGCAAAACAGCTGCTGCAGCTTCTGTGGCTGTTGATTCCGCTAAAAGGCTGTCTGGCGGAAGGACAGGGGCAGTCTCAGGGCTGATCCACAAGGCCAGGTTGCCCCCAGTGCAAGGAGAGGCCGCGAACTTAGGGGCCAGGAGCACACGCTCCACCCACCCCCAGCCCACCCAGAAGACAAACTCTGCCTGCCTTTTCCCGCCAGGCCTCAAAGTAGGGTTTTCCAAGCTGGGGTAGCACAAGCAGTGCTATCTGGTTCACTACTGTGCTTCATTTCATTGTAAGTAAATGCCTCTCTCCAGCTGACTGTCCCTACGGTGGCAGAAAGGATCCCTCCAATCACTGGTCCCTGCCCTTCGTGGCCATTTCATCTTTGGCTGCTAGACTGGTCGAAGCCTGGTCTCTCCCTCGCTCCCTCCCTTCTACGCCTATTTTCTCCCTCCCTCCTTCCTTCCTTCCTTCCCCATCTTTTTTCCCCCTCCCTCCCTCCCTCCCTCCCTCCCTCCCATTTTTCTTCTTTCTTTTTTTCTTTATTCCGTATTGTAGGAACTGGGGGCAACCCTTGAGTAGGACAGCACAGTCTCTCGATATGGAATGTCCCCAGTCCAAATGGCCGCCTCCAGCTGAAGTGTCAGGAGTAGAGATGATGGAGGTTCTTGGCTCTCTTTCTGGCCATTCAGACAGGATCCTAGTTTCTGCTGCTTTCTTATAGGATTTAAGGCATGGATGCCAGAGGCAGCAGCTCTATGCGATCCATCTCACCCTCCCCTTCGGACTTCTGTCTTTTCACTGGAGTGAAGTAACACAATAAAGAAAAATGTGACCCATCAGGATTTGCCTTTTGGGAATATTTTGATTAAATATTTTTCTGTTTATGAATGATAAATATCCTTCCATTCAGGACACAGTGCTGCTCTTAACCCTTGATTGATTGGAAAGTGGGTTAAGATCCCGTTTAATACCTATTTATCTTTCCATATTACCCATTGCTTTAGAAAGAATGAGACAGAAAGATGGGATAGGAAACTCTTAAAAATAGATCATTCTAAATTATCCCATCAAATGCTTATGCAAGGGTTTAAGGAACTGGGTTGAAAGCTGGTAATGGAATGCAATCTAAGGATCTTTTAAACACCACGAGATATTCTGAAAAGTGTTAGTTAAGCAAGAATCTTATGTAATAAACAGTTGCATTTTTTACTTGCGCTCATGAGATTTTCTTTTCTTATTTTTAACCTGCTCTTCAGTCCTGGGAAAGGGCAGAAACTTGGCTTCCCGCTTTTTGCCATGCTACAACTCACAGGGCGTTTCCTTGCTCGGCTGAAGTGTTACCCATCCATTTTTGAGTCAGCAGAAAATTCTACTGGCCTAATTGCTGATCTCCATCCAGCTTTATCGACTCTGGTCTAGCTTGCAACTGAGTGGAGGTGTCCTGATTTTGCACATGCAGATCATGTTAAGCAAAGCAGTGAATTGGTTCCTCTGCTTCTGTTGCACTCCCTACACCAAATGGCACCAGCCAGTGGGAAGATGTCCACCGGTTATGAATGCATTGTGGGAATGAGGCAGGTTCTAACCTTTGTGGCCTGCGACATTTCTCTTGATTAAGTTTAAGTACTTGAAAGTGAAACTGATCACAACGGGAGCTGAGTGACACACACACACATACACACACATCACAGCAGCTTGCAAAGCTTACATATCCGGACAAGATCACACCACAAACGTTGCAAGAAGTGAATCACCTTCCAGAGCACACTGTGGCATCTTCATCTGACTGCTCCTGAACACACCCACACGCCCACATGTACACACTTAATTAAAATATAAAGGGAAAATGCACAAGCTGAGGCTTTAAGATGGCTGTAACTTATCTTGGAAAGTAATCATCAGCTCTTAGTGGGGGAAGAATCTGGTGAGATCTACATATATCCCACCTGTACTTCATCTAAATCCTGCCTTTCTCAGGTTCTTCCTTGGCACTAATCAAACATACCAATGACAAAATGGATGCAAGAGCACCTATGCTATTGTTGTGAGGAGGACGGTGTGGGGCCGCTGCTTGTCCAGAGGTCTTGTGGAGGCGCAGAGTGTGAGAGATGACAGGCCGTTGTCTCGGCCTTTTCCAAGCTCCCTAGCATGGTTCCAGAGAGGGGTAATGTTTTGAGTGAGTTAGCGCCCCATCTGGCACTTTTGCCTCCACCTGAAGCCCAGGCAAAGCTCTCTGGAACACTGCAGGAAACAAAGTGATTTTGCAGATAGCAGAAAAGTATCAAAAAGTCCCCAGCTATTTCCGGATGGAGTGGGGATCCGAATGACGGTGGAGGAAGCTGCCGGAAAAATGAAGGAAAAGGGCTATGCCCACATCATCTTCAAATGACCAATAAGCCCTGGGTTGCTCACTCGTTATTTATTTACTCGCATTTTTGCCACCCCCCATTTCCCCCCGCAAGAGGGACTCTTATTCAGTCCCACCTGATCGCGCTGCCAACCCAATGGTGATACCAGATTTCACACACCTTGCAACTGCTCCTGGATGCTGCCAACTTTAGGAGGAAGACATTCTTTGACAACTGAAGGTCTGTTCACCCATGGCAAAGTCATTAGAACAAGACAGAGAAAATGTGTTGCCCTAGCATGGTTGGCCTCCAGCTGGGTGCAACTGGGGAAAGGAATTACACTTCAGCACCATCTAAGAGGTCATGCTTTCCCATCGTCATCATCATCATCATCATCATCATCATCATCATCATCATCACCATCATCTGGAATCAGTCCACTGCAGGATGAAGGCCTCTTCACTGAAGTTGATGGATTGTAATCTACCATCCTGGTCCAGTGAGGGTTGGTAGATACCTCTTTCATTATGTCCCAGTCTAGGGCTGGGAGTGAGTGACTGGTCCAAAATCACCCAGCTGGCTTCCACATTGGGAAGAGAGACTTCCACCCCAGTCTCCCCACTCCTAGTCCAGATCTTAACCACTGCATCACACTGGCACTCCCCTTATGAGAGCACAAATTTCCCTTTCCATTAAAAAGAGCCAGTCTGGCCTAGTCGTTAAGGCTCCGGGCTAGAAACCAGGAGACTGTGAGTTCTAGTCCTGCCTTAGGCCTGAAAGCCGGCTGGGTGACCTTGGGCCAGTCGCTCTCTTTCAGCCCAAGAGCCAATCAGGCGTGGTAGGAGAGTTCTAGTCCCGCCTTAGGCCTGAAAGGGGGCTGGGTGGCCTTGGGCCAGTCACCCAGAGACCTTACTGAAATCTGTGTTGGTCTTGTGTGAGGCTGGACAGATACCCTGGATATCCAATGCCCAGGGGAGATGCCACCTTATTTGTCTTTATTTGTATTTCTGGTGATACAAATTAGCAACTGCATTTGGCAGCCAGGGCTTTGCTTTTTTTTTTTGTTTGAATAAAGGCAAATGGTTTTCTAATGATCCCTCTGCATATTTGCTATCTTGGGCTGAAACACAATAAATAGGGTCTAAAGGATAGGTGCTTCTTCTGTATATCTGTGGAATTATGTAATCCAAGTGGCTTTTAATTTTGGTCAGAGCTCAGCTGTTACAACGGTTTTCAGACGACTCACACCTCCTACTCTCTAAGGAGGAAAATTCAAGTAACGTCTCATTGATCATGTCACGGATTCTCTTGTACCCAGGGTTGATTATTCAGACTCCACAAAAGATTTATTTATTTATTTATTTATTTATTTATTTATTTATTTATTATTCAAATTTAATTACCGCCCATCTCCCCCAAAAGAGGGGAGACCGTTGCTCCTAAAATTTCCCCCTCATTTTTGCAGATCAGCCGTTCTTCCGTCACTGGCATTGGATCGTGCTGCTGGTTGGATGGGCTGGGATCATCTTCTTGCTGGGGGTTGCGATAAGGATGGGAGAGTTCAGTGAGTATTATAATCGGGTGGTTTTGACAAGGCTGCATAATTAAGATAGGCATATCTAAAATGGGGCAGAGGGAGAATCAAAGGTTAAAATTATTATTTCTTCTATGTAAAATTACTTGAGTTTTAAAATCGGCTTCAGAGCCCTGTTTTCTGTGCCAGGAGTTTGTTTATTTGTTTTATTCATTAAATGGATGTCCTGCCTTTGGTTTATCCAACTTGCCTGGCATCTCACAGCAATTCAATATACAAATTATAAAACATAAAAATTCAAACGTGATTAAAATTAGGAAAATCTAAAAATGGTATCATTATCACTCAGCTCAACTTACAATTCGGAGCCTGGCAAAAGAGATGGGTTTTCATCCGGTTCATAAATATTGGGGTGGATGCAAATGCACTTCCGCAGGGAGTACCTTCCGCAGCCTATGGGCCTTTCAGGAGAAGACCTTCTCCCGTTTACCTGGTTCACAAACTTCTAGCAATGGGGAATCTTCAAGGGTGCCTCTCTGGGTGATCTAAGTGAACAAATACAGGCAATAGAGGAATTCAGATAAAGTGGTATAACAAAGAGAAGCTTCTGAGTGGTAGCACCAGCCTCTCACATGCCTTCCTGGACTGCCCGCCTGTCACCCACCACCCTTCTATCATGGGGAGATTCATGAAGTGTACTGACTGTCTGATTGCCTAATCAGGACATTAATTATTTTTAAACTTTTGGACTGAAACCTTCTCCCACATTTCATATTATCACCATGACTCAATGCAGACAGCTTGCTCTGGAATTAGCTAGGAATTTCTTTTCAGTTGTTTCGCTTTGCTTAGAATTTTGCTGGACGAAGGGCTTAAGAGAACTCAAACAGTTGCACTACGTTTTCTAAGCCTTGAGTTGGCCCAATAAAGAAAATTAAAAGTAGATTCAATTTAAATTGAATTCTTCAAAGTCTTTGGATGTAGTAATAATGATAATAATAATTTATTAAATTTATTTGCCGCCTGACTACTGGTGACTCTGGGAGGTTTACAGTGGCTGTACGCTACTCAGAGTCACTTTTGTGAGATGGGCGGCTATATAAATTTGATAAATAAATAAAAGATAAATTGTTCAAACATTTAAAAGCAAAGAACAATAGAAAACCTCCCACAAAAAAACAGCACAAGACAGAAGAACAACGATGGCAAGGAAAAGAAACTCAAAAGGGAACAAAGGGGAAGAAAGGGACATCCGTTGTCCTCGCCGAAGGCCTGGGCGAAGAGCCAGGTCTTTAAGGCCCTTTGAAATACCAGTAGGGTGGGAGTTGTTCAAATCTTGGGGGGAACCTCATTCCATAGGACAGGTCTGCTTCCAGGGCCCTGACAGGTGGCATTGTTTAATCGATGGAATCCAGAGCTCGCAAACCCTGCCAGATCAAACGATCGGGCAGATACTATGGGAGACAGGCAGTCCCTCAAGTAACCACGCCCCATGCCATGTAGGGCTTTGTAGGTGGCGACCAGCACCTTGAATTGCACCCAGAAGCAAACCAGTACAGCTCACAAAGCAGAGGAGTTACATGGGCATACCAAGGCGTGCCCATCACTGCCTGTGCTGCTGCATTATGGACCAGCTGAAGCTTCCGGGTGGTCTTCAATAACAGCTACACGTAGAGTGCATTGTGGAGCCTTTGGTGCTCTCTGAGCCTTGTTCTTTTCTTGCAGACATTTCATTGCCAGACTGGGCAACATCTTCAGTGCAAAGAGGGAGTGAGCCTTGCTCTCAGTTTATACACCGTGGCTTGCCCTGCTTGTGTTGGTGGGGGTGTTGTTCTCTCCTTGGGAGCTCCTTGATTGGGCTATTGTTTGCTGCTTGGTTGATTGCCTGAGTTGATAGTTCCTTGATTAGGGTGTATTGTGCTGTTCGATGGTTCATCTGGTGTTAATCCTAGTGTTGATTTTTGCATATCTGGGTGTTGATTGCTGGCAAGGGAGTGTCCTGGTCTTTTGGCTTTTCTATTGTCTCTTTTGAATGGTACGTAAATGTGGTTTACCTCTATGTGTCTGTTGACGGCTGCTTGGTCTGAGTGCCAGGCTTCCAGGAATTCTGTGGCCTTTTTGGATTTGGCTTGGTTTAGGATGCTCACAGTTTCCCAGTTGAAACTATGGTTGAGTCTGTCCGTGTGTTGTGAGATTAAGGAGTTTCCATCGTGTCTTCTGACTGCTAGTTGGTGTTTGTGGATGCGCTCTGCTAGTCTTCTGCCTGTCTGTCCTGCATAGTGGCTGTTACAGTCTTTGCACTGTATGTTGTAAATAACTCCTGTTTTTTCTTCTTGGGCTACTGGGTCTTTTGAATTGCTTAATATGTTTTGAAGAGTTTTAGTTGGTTTATGTGCTACAGTGATGCCGTGTGGTTGTAACAGTCTGTTGGTGGTTTCTGAGATGTTTCTGATGTATGGCAGTGTTATCCTTTTCATGGTTTCCATTGGTTGGGTTGTAGTGGGTTGGGTGGTGAGGCACTTTTTGATAAAGTTGAGCGGGTATCCATTTTGTTGGAAGATGCTGTGCAGATGATCTTTTTCTTTTTTCTGGCAAACAACAGCCCAATCAAAGAGCTCCCAAGGAGAGAACAACACCCCCACCAACACAAGCAGGGCGAGCCACGGTGTATAAACTGAGAGCAAGGCCCACTCTCTCTTTGCACTGAAGATGTTGCCTAGTCTGGCAATGAAATGTCTGCAAGAAAACAACAAGGCTCAGAGAGCACCAAGGACTCCACAGTTCAACCCTGAGCTACAAATATTCACTTCAATTGGTAGAGTGCATGTTACTAGTCAAGCTGTGAGGTGACCAGGGCATGAGTGAGTGTCTGAAGGGCCCCCCGATCTAGGAAAGGGAGCAAGTGGCACACCAGATAAAGCTGGGCAAAAGCCTTCCTGGCCACAGCTGCCACCTGCTCATCAAGCAGGAACTGTGAGTCCAGGAAAAGCACCAGATTGCACACCATCCTTGAATGGGGAAGTGCAACCCCATCCAAGGTCAACATTGGAATATGCTCAGATCTGGGCAGTCCAAACACCCACAGCTACTTGGTATAGTAAAAGGTACTAAGCAGAGGGTCAGTATTGCCCCAAAGATATTATGGATCCTTGGGAAAATCCAGATGGATTTCTTTCCTGCCCCCAATGCTGTCGTTGACAGTGTTTAGCTTTACCCATGTAGTATGTGGATTCTGACTCATTCCTTCAAAGGTCTGGGTGCAATTTCCTCACAAAAACCTGCAAAAATGTCTGATGAAAATATGTAACTACCAATTCTGATTCATTGCTTCATAGGCCTGGGCCGCAATTCCTCAACAGCGCTAGAGAGAAACCCAGAAAACCCTAAGAAAATGACTGAAGCACCCTTGTGCATTTCAGACATGCATCAATACAATCAGGATGAAAGCAAAACAAATAGCCAATCAAAAACATTCAGATCTTTCCTGAGACAACATTTGTGTGAGGCTGCAAATGCATCTCCAGGTAAACTCCTTCTGGTTTTGGCTCAAACTTTCCAAAGGGGCCCATATTATAATTTCCCAGAAATCATCATCCCCCAATATTTCTGGTACCTTTTCTGCCATCATCACCCTATTTCTGTTTTCTCCCTGAATCCAAACTGCTGTTTGTGCACGTGCTGCCCCTTTCTCAGGACTACACACCATCTACTTCAAGTGGGCTGGGATCCACTAACCATTAGGCAGCGAAGAACTGCTAAGCTTTCACTGAGCCACCACACAGGAAGCTAGAAACCGAGAGAGAGGGAGAGAGATCTCATGGCTGTGTTGATGCAGTTGTGAGTCGAGGACTGTGAAGATGACACGGGGGAAATCTCCAGGGCTGAAACTGCCCTTCCAGTCCCACACAGCATCCCCAGTGGTGAGGGATCCCCGTGCCTGCAAGCACGCTAAGCCACGGGCCTCGGACCCCTTCCCTGGAACTAGTGAAGCTGCTTCCCCGTGGTGAGTCGGTGGTCTATTTGAATTGCCCGGCAGTTGTAAATGAGCTTAGTGATTTCATACTTGAAAATGTAAACCTGTGCAAAGTCAGCTTGACATTGAATGACTGAATGAGCCAATAGAAATTATCGCATTTTAAATGGGATCCTCTCCTTATCTTTCAAAGTGACATTAAAGAGCTTGAAAGATACCCATTGAGTTGATTACAAAGATAATTTTTTTAAAAATAAGATTTGTTTTCCTTCTCAGAGAATCGATCCTGCAGGATGTGCCCTGTGACATGGCTTCTGCGTGATGACAAATGCTACTGGTTTTCTAATACCATCTGGACCTGGAACCAAAGCTACGGGGACTGTTTGGCAAGAAGATCTCAGCTACTAGTGATTTCTAATACAGGAGAGCAGGTAAAAGGATTTCTTGCAGGGGAAGAATCCACATCTTTCTTACTCCATTTTAATGTTGAACACAAGGACTTCAGTGGCTGGGATAGCATTCAACAGCAGGCTGCAGGTGGCATTTCAAACAAAGTGGCATGACCCAGGTGGGTATAGGGGCCTTCTCTCAAGGTTGTCCCTATTGATCCTACTCTGAAGCTTAACAGCCACCTGCCTCCTTTTATGATCCTTAACAGCCACCTGCCTCCTTTTATGATCCTTAACAGCCACCTGCCTCAACAGCCACCACCTGCTTTTCCACCTGAAGGATAAGCAGGAGGGGCAAAATTCACCTGCTAAGCTTCCCCACAGCATCAAAGGCACAGCTGGCAGGAAGTCAGAGACCTTTTGGGATAGGCACTTCATTTGGGGAAACCTAACAACCTCAGTAATGGGACATGGATTGGGATTCTTTCATTCTTGTAATGAAAATTTATTTGTCTTTTATAGAAATTCATCCAGGACGCAATAACGTCTACAAAAATATGGATTGGACTCAAAGTCAACCTGCCAGAGAAGAAGTGGATGTGGATCGACGGCTCTCCATTAAACCACACATTGTGAGTATTCGAATACCCATGGAAGAAAACTTCTGTAATGTAGTGTTTTTTGCAGAAAAAAAAGTAAAACAGAAAACAGAAACAGAGAAGTACAGATAACATAGATATCTAGAGCCACTACAGAGTCTAGAAGCATCTTAAAGAGGTTATATGGTCAGCTTTCACTTCATCAGAGAAGGACCACTTCATTAGAGCTGTGAAAAAGCTTTGCCCAAGACAGGATCCAAGGTTTTATTCCATTATTTGTGGCTATCTGCTGGTGTGAGAAGCTGTTTTTAAAAAATATAACAAGGGGCAAAACGAAAAGAATAAAAGATGGCAAGAACTGGACAGGAAGGAAAAAAGGAAACCAACCCACAAAACCCAAGCGGGCTTCGCTCATCCTCGCCGACCTGGGAGAAGAGCCAGGTCTTCAAGCCCCTTTGAAACCCGAACAGGGTGGGAGCCGTCTGGATCACAGGGGACTCTTATTCCAGAGGGTGGGCATTGCTACAGAAAGGCCTGCTTCCAGGGTCCCAATAGATGGCATGGTCTAATTGAACGAGACCGGAGTGTGAGAACCCTGCTAGAACGAATCGGCTAGGGAGATACAATGGGAGACGGGTGGTCCCTCTACCGTGGAGGGTTTATAGTTAAGGGCCTGCACCTTGAATCACGCCTGGAAGCAAACTGGTACCCAGTGCAGCTCACGTAGCAAAGGTGTTGTATGCACCCTTCTAGGGGCGCCACAAATAGCCCGCGTGGCTGCATTTTGGACCAGCTGAAGCTTCCGGATACTCTTCAAGGGTAGCCCCATGTAGAGAGCATTGCAGTAGTCAATATGGGAGATAACGAGGGCATGAGTGAGCATTCGAAGGGCCTCCCAATCCAGGAAGGGGTGTAACTGGCACACAACACGAAGCTGCGCAAAGGCCCTCCTGGCCACAGCTGCCACCTGCTCTTCGAGCAGAAGCCGTGAGTCCAAGAGGACCCCCAAGTTACGCACCAGGTCTCTCTGGGGCAGTGCAACCCCATCAGAACCAAAGATGACAAAGTCCCAGATACGGAAGAGCCCTTAACCCACAGCCACTCCGTCTTACCAGGGTTCAGTCGAAGCCTGTTGTTCCCCATCCAGGCCCCCACAGCCTCCAGGCACCTGGAGAGGGCAGTCACAGCATCACTTACTTCACCTGGGATGGAGATATACAGTTGAGTATCATCAGCATACCTCATCCCATGGTGACGGATGATCTCACCCAGCAGTTTCATGTAGATGTTGAATAGGAGAGGAGAGAGAACCGAACCCTGTGGCACCCCACAGGGAGGAGGATCCCAGCCCAGTTGGTCATAAAAGCAACAATTCACAATTGCAGTTTGCTTTTTCTCCGCAAAGTCAGTTTCAGTAAGGTATGAACGAGGTCACGGTGAAATGGCAAATAAATGTTCACATGTACGGTACGAGTGGGGTATCGACCCTCCCCTGATCTGGTTCAGATCCTTAATTCAAAGGTTGACTCAACTGCCTTTGGAAAAGAATGCTTGTTTGAAAAGCAACCAAGTCATCAAATCAGGCTGATTTGACAATTGGTTTGGGTGGAGGGATTTAGAGATCTGATCAAATGGCCTTCAAATCAAGTGTCTTCATCAAATTTATTTATTTATTTAATTAATTTATTACTCAAATTTAGCCACCGCCTATCTCCCCCAAAAGAGGGACTCTGGGCGGTTTACAGTAAAATCCAGCGCAAAATATGAACATTAAAATCTCATAAAAACAGTTATAATAAAATACAGTAAATGTCCTAACAGCCAGGAACCACGCTGAGACAAGGAACAGGTCTCTAGTGTTTTATTACTGCTACATAACAGAAAATCCTAACAAACTGAAGAAGCGTGGGAAAAACCCAGACATATAAACCCCAAAGGTTAAGGCGGTCCCGATCTGTGTCTCTTGGAATGGCTACCTAATTCATCAGTGCTACGCATGTGCTTTACAGCCTGGATAGAGGCCCCCTCCTGCTCGCCATCCTTACTCATGACATCACCCTCCCCTCCAGATTCACATTCCATTTCAGCCCCCTCCCCTCCAGAGGCTTGATAAGATTCGACGTCTCCTTCTAAGGTCCCATGGGAACTGGGCAACGATGGAAAGTCTTCAAAGGAAAACTCCTCCAAGGACGAACCAGTGCTGCTCTCCAGGTCTGATAACGCTTCTGGCCCAGGTGGCTGCTGCTGGAAAATAGCTAGATAATTAGAAGAGTCGTCCCCCCTCCCCCCTGGGAAATGCACACCTGAGGTGGAGGGCTGCAGCCCCCCCCCCCTCCTCTGTAACTGGAGTCAAGGCTTCAGGCGGGGGTGGAAGGTGCAAACTTATGAACTCCGCTGCTTGGGATTCCTCTGCCTGCTCATCCAAGTGAGGAGTCTCTGGTACAGTGCGAGGCTTGGGTTTGTGAGGGAAAAGCTGATGGAACCGATGAACCAGTGCTGGAGCATGTACATCTCTGGCATTCTCCCACGTGCACTCTTCCTCAGGGTACCCTTTCCAGTGTATGAAATATTGGATGCCCCTTCCCCTCCTCCTAGAGTCCAGAATTTCCTCAACTTCATATTCCTCCTCCCCCTCCACAATTACTGGAGGTGGGGGGGCAGTTGCGATCGTAAGGCACTTGGGGGAGGGTCTTTGGCTAGCAAGGCTCTGTGAAACACTGGATGGACTTTCATGGATGCTGGTAGCTGTAAACAATAAGCCACTGGATTTATCTGCTGCGCCACAGTGAAAGGGCCCACAAACTTAGAGTCCAATTTCTTGGAGGGTCTGGTAGAGGTCAAAAACTTGGTAGAGAGCCACACTTTGTCTCCTACCTCAATCGCTGGCCCCTCTTGTCTGTGAGCATCTGCAGCTCTCTTGTAAGCACTCTTTGCCCTGTTCAGCTGCTCCTTTAACAACTCCAGCCGCAGCTTGTTGCTCTTTAAGAAAATCAGCCGTGGCTGGAACCGTTCCTTGCTGGGAGGAGGTGGGCAACACCCGAGGGTTAACCCCGTAGAGTGCTTGGAAAGGGGACATCTTGGTCGAGGATTGCACAGAATTATTATATGTAAATTCTGCCATGGGTTGTCTTGCTGATAAGTGGTGTAACACCTGAGATACTGCTGTAACCATTGGTTAATTTTCTCGGCTTGCCCATTACTAGCAGGATGATGCGCTGATGACAGGTGGATCTGGACCCCTAATGACTGGAAAAGGGCCCTCCAGAACCTGGGAGTGAACTGTGGGCCCCTGTCACTCACCAAGTGATTCACCATGCCTCTATACCTAAAAACATGGTCCATGAACAACTGCGCTGTGGCTGGTGCAGATGGGAGGCCCTTGCAAGGAATAAAATGTGCCATCTTTGTGAAAAGGTCCACCACCACCAGTATGGACGTCAGCCCCTGGACCGGGGGTAAATCAGTGATGAAATCCATGGAGATTGTATCCCAAGGCCTACTGGGGGTGGGTAGGGGTTGCAAGAGTCCTGTGGGCTTCCCTGGGAGAGGCTTAGCTCGTCTGCAGGTGTGACAAGAAGCAACATAACCCTTTATGTCTGCAGTCATCTTAGGCCATCAGTAGTCTCTCAGAGCTCTATGGAGAGTTTTGAAAACACCTCCGCGGCCTGCCGTTTGGTGGTCATGGCAAAGTCTCAGTACTTCTTCCCTCAATGAAGGGGGAATATATAATCGCCCACTATGCCAGAGGATTCCTGCCTCCACATTGAATGGGGGGGCAGTGTCTTGCGGGCCCCTCTGGAGGTCATCCATCCTGGCCCTGGCATACGGGTCCTGTTGCTGCTGAGCTCTGACTCTTGTAAATAGGTCCTCTGCTTGTCTGCCTGCTGCTAAAATCTCTGTTTGGTTCCCCCTCATAGACTGATCAAAGTTGTGAGGTTGTAATATAGTAGCCTGTACCTCCTGGTGAGTGGCGGGGGTTGCCTGAATGGATCGAGACAGGGCATCTGCCAAACGGTTTTGTGCCCCAGGAACATAAGAAATAACAAAATTGAAACGGGAGAAAAACTGGCTCCATCTGATCTGGCGTGGGGTGAGGGATCTGGTGTTTTGTAGAAACTGTAAATTCTTGTGATCGGTGCAAACTTTCACAGGAAAGGCTGCACCTTCTAGCCAGTGCCTCCACTCTTGGAATGCTGCTTTAATTGCCAGCAACTCCTTGATAAAAACATCATAGTTTCTCTCTGCTGGTGAGAGCATGCGTGAAAAAAAGGCACACGGAAGCAATGTATTCTCGGTTTTGTTTGTATAGTGCAATAACACTGCCCCAATGGCAATATCTGAAGCATCTGAATGCATTATGAATTGCTTCGTAGGATCAGGGTGTCTTAACAGTGGCTGGGATGCAAAGCGTTGCTTAAATTCTTGGAAGGCTGCTTGCTCTCTCTCCCCCCAAATGAATTTTGATCCTTTCTTCAAAAGCTGTGTGAGGGGTCTAGCCCTGTCACAAAAGTTTTTTATGAACCGCCTGTAGAAATTGCAAAATCCTAGATATCTTTGTACTTCTTTAACATTTCGGGGAGGTGGCCAAGAGAGAATTGCCTGGACCTTAGAAGGATCCATGGATATGCCTTCTGTTGATACTTTATAGCCCAGGAAATGTAATTCAGTTAAATCAAAGGCACACTTCTCTAGCTTGGCAAACAGCTTGTTCTCTCTCAGTCTTTGTAAGACATTACGTACATGGGTTACGTGAGTTGTAGCATCCTCAGAGAAAATTAATATGTCATCTAGATAAATGACCAGATACTTATCTAGTAAATCAGAGAAAATCTGATTCATAAATCTGGAAAATATGGCTCCTGCATTAGACAAGCCAAAGGGCAAAACAAGGTACTCAAATTTACCAAACCTGGTGTCGAAGGCAGTCAGATATTCAGGCCCCTCTTTCATCCGGATCAGATTGTACGCATTCCTGAGATCCAACCTGGTAAAAAGGTTCTGTAAGCAATCTAGCAGATCGGAGATTAAGGGCAGAGGATAGGTTTCTTTTTTTGTGATTTTATTGAGGGAACTGAAATCGTGGACCACTCTCATGGGTGTCTCCTGGGTTGCAGGTACCAACGGGTCAGGCTTCTTTGGTACGAAGAAGGTAGGAGCAGACGCTGGGGAAGTAGATGGTCGGATGAACCCCTTTTGGAGATTAGAGTCCAAGTAATCCTGTAAGGTGGCTAGTTCCTTGGGAGACATGGGATATTGTTTCCTTGCTGGAATCCTGGCTCCTGGTATCAACTCAATGGTGCAATCACAGTCCCCATGGGGGGGTAGTGCTGTGGCCTCTTGTTCACTGAAAACGTCTGCGAAATCTGCATACTTGGCTGGCAACTGGACCCCCCCTGCTTCCGTGACTGCGTTAGTTGCTGGAGAGTGGAGAGCGGCTTGAATCTTGTGGTGCTGGCATTCCTTAGCTGGGAAGGAGATTGCTCCCGTAGTCCAGTTCAACAATGGGTTGTGGATCCTCAGCCAAGGCGTGCCTAGGATTACAGGCACATTAAGTGATGCAGTAACATAAAGCTGGATCCACTCAGCATGGTCTCCCGTTGTCAGTTGCACCGGTTCTGTGAGCCTTCTAATCGGCCCTGCCTTAAGGGGCTGGCCGTCAATGGTCTCCACTTCTATGGGACATGGCAATTCTATGGTCGGGATGTTGAAGTCTTGTACGGTCTGCACATCAATAAAATTGGTTGAAGCTCCGGAATCCACGATGGCCTCTAGCTTGACCTGGTGCTCTGGGTTGACGTGCATTATTACTAGTAAGTAGTAAAAGGATTGCCTGGAATCCTCGGAATGAGCCCTCCTTAATTGACTGATGGTCTCCCTGCTGAGCTCTGTGGAGGGAGACCAACGGAGTTTCCCTGGTTGGAAACAGAGGCGGAGATGGCTCTTGTTTCAGCTGCTTGCCCTGGGGGTCTTACTGAAGTTGCTTGGCTTCTCACTGGGCAAGCTCTCACCATGTGCCCCTGGGCTCCGCAGTAGAAACAGAGGGCTCTCTCTCTCCTTCTCTGCCTCTCAGCCTCGGAAATAAGCCTCCTGCTCGCCCCGATCTGCATCGGCTCCTCTGGTCCTGAGTGAGTGGATGCTACAGAGAGAGCTGGAAATCCTGGAAATGCTCTGAGGGCCCTGTTTCTCCCTGGCTGCATCTGTCTGAGCTCTTCTAGCCTGGCATCTATGACCACAGAAAACTGATATAAGGCTTCTAGGTTAGCTGGTGTTCCCTGGCGCACGAATTCATTCTTAATTTCTTCATCCAGCCCCTGTTTGAATTGGTCTTTTAATGCACTCTCATTCCAGTCCAGATCTCCTGCTAACAACTTGAAATCATCAACGTAGATTCCCACCCTCTTGTTACCTTGCTTGAGCTTCTGAATTTCCCAGCTGGCAGTGACACCTCTGATCGGGTTGTCAAAGTGTGCTCGGAACCCTGCCAAAAAGTTCTGGTAGTCGTTGAGAATCGGGTCGTTGTTCTCCACCATGGGAATAGCCCATTTGGCTGCTGGTCCCTTTAGCAGGCTTAGGATGAAGGTGACTCTGGTTCTGTCTGTGGGAAACTCTGCCGGTCTGCTGTCGAAAAACATTGTGCACTGTGTGAGAAAGGTTCTCAACTGTCCTGCTTCTCCTCCAAATTTCTCTGGTAGACTGCCCTGGGATCTCAAGACTATTGGCGGGCATGCTGCTGCTGCTGCTGCTGGCGCCGGTTGTGGGTTAATCGGAACTGGTTGTTGTAACTGCTGTAGCATGGCAGCCTGTAATGTGTTAACCTGTAGATTTACCTGTTGTTGGAGTTGTTGCAGGGCTGTTGCCAATTGTTGGATGGCGAGCCGAATTTCTTGGTTTTCTGAAGACATTTCCAAATGGCTCTCCTTAAATTCTTGTTCCTCCCTCTTTCGATGGGAGTAGGAGTTTGTTAGGATTGATGTCCTAACAGCCAGGAACCATGCTGAGACAAGGAACAGGTCTCTAGTGTTTTATTACTGCTACATAACAGAAAATCCTAACAAACTGAAGAAGCGTGGGAAAAACCCAGACATATAACCCCCAAAGGTTAAGGCGGTCCCGATCTGTGTCTCTTGGAATGGCTACCTAATTCCTCAGTGCTACGCATGCGCTTTACAGCCTGGATGGGAGCCCCCTGCTCGCCATCCTTACTCATGACAGTAAATAAATAGAATCCAAGAAAGGTATAAAATCCAGGCTGGTGGGAGGGCCTCTAGGGTGCAAGCCACCCCCAAGAATGGTTATTCACTTTCCCACCCCAGGCGAGACGGCAGAACCAGGTCTTCAGGCCCTTCCAGAAGGTCAGGAGTGAGGGGGCCTGCTTCACCTCCGGGGGCAAGATATTCCAAAGGGCGGGGGCCACTTCAGAGAAGGCCCGTTTCCTGGACCCTGCCAAGTGAAATTCTCTTATGGACGGGGTCCGCAACATGCCCTCTCTGGATGATTGGGTGGGGTGGGCCGATGTAATGGGGATGAGATGGTCCCTCAGGTAACCTGGCCCCATGCCATGTAGGGCTTTAAGGTAATAACCAACACCTTGAATTGGACCCGGAAGGAAACTGGCACCCAGTGCAGCTTGTGCAGCAACGGTGTTATATGTGCCGACCTAGGGGCACCAAAAATAGCCCTGCATTCTGGACCAGCTGAAGCTTCCGGATACTCTTCAAGGGTAGCCCCACGTAGAGCACATTGCAGTAGTCTATATGGGAGATAACCAGGGTGTGAGTGACTGTTCGGAAAGCTTCTCGGTCCAGGAACGGGCATAACTGGTGCACAACCCGAAATTGCGCAAAGGCCCTCCTGGAAACGACTGCCACCTGCTCTTTAAGCAGGAGTTGTGAGTCCAGGAGAACCCCCAGATTACGCACTGAGTCTGTCTGGGGCAGTGCAACCCCATCCAGAACTAAGGATGACAATTTCCCGGAAGATGAAGCACCATCAATCCACAGCCACTCCGTCTTACCAGGGTTCAGCCGAAGCCTGTTGTTCCCCATCCAGACCCCCACAGCCCCCAGGCACTGAGAAAGGGCAGTCACTACATCACTTACCTCACCCGGGATAGAGATGTATAATTGGGTATCATCAGCATACTGATGCTACCTCAACCCGTGGTGACGGATGATCTCACCCAGTGGTTTCATGTAGATGTTAAACAAGAGAGGAGAGAGAACCAAACCCTGCGGCACCCCACAATGGAGGGGTCGAGGGTCGGATCTCTCCTCTCCTATCACCACCGACTGGGACCGGCCCTGGAGGAAGGAGGTCAACCAGCGCAGAACTACGCCACCCACCCCCAACTCCCTGAGCCGTCCCAAAAGGATACCATGGTCGATGGTATTGAAAGCAGCTGAGAGGTCAAGGAGAGCAAGGATGGATGCACTGCCTCCATCCCGCTCCCGCCAGAGATCATCCATAAGTGTGACCAATGCCGTTTCTGTCCCATATCCGGGCCTGAATCCTGACTGAAAGGGGTCTAGATAATCCATTTGACCCAGAACCCTCTGGAGCTGTAATGCCACCACTTTCTTGACCACTTTCCCCAAAAACGGAAGGTGGGAGACTGGAGGAAAATTGTCCAATATAGTAGGGTCCAGCAATGGTTTCTTGAGGAGGGGTTGTACCAACACCTCCTTAAAGACAGATGAAAACAGCCTCTCCCTCAAGGATGTATTAACCATTGCCTGGACCCATCCACATGACACCTCCTGAGCAGCTTTCACCATCCAGGAGGGACATGGGTCTAGCAGGCATGTGGTGGCATTTACTGTCCAGAGGATCCTGTCCACTTCCTCGGGTCCAACAGGATCAAACTGTTCCCAGATAACTAGGTAAGTCCGTTCCCTTGGTATCTCCACGGACCATGCCTCATGCTTGGAGTCTAGCGTAGAGCGGATCCGAGCGATTTTATGCTGCAGATGCTCTGAAACTCCTCTGCACGGCCCTGTAGGTGGGTCACCTGGCCCACCGTCCCCAAAAGGGATCGAGTGATTTTAAACAGGGCCGTCAGGCAGCATTCTGCGGACACGATAAGGGCGGAGACGTATTGGTGCTTCACCGCTCTTATCGCCACCAGGTAGGCCTTAATAGCGGCTCCAACTAGTGTTCGGTCAGATTCGGTCTTTGTCTTCCTCCACCGGTGCTCTAGATGTCTCTTAGTCCTCTTCAGAACCCTCAGCTCCTCCATGAACCACGGGGAGTTACAGGTTCGATGGGGTAAGAGAGGTCCCACAGGTGCAATCCTGTCCAAGGCCCCAGCCACCTCTCTATTCCAGGCGGCAGCCAGGGCCTCCACTGGACCATGCAGCAGATCATCGGGTATAACCCCCAGCTCCCTCTGAAACCCTACGGGGTCCATCGGTCGCCGGGGGTGGACCAATTGAATGGGTCCAGCCTCCCTGTGGAGGGGGGCAGCATAGGAGAATCTCAGGGCCACCAGGGTGTGGTCTGACCATGACAATGGGGACAGCTGTAACTCTCCCCTCAGATCACGTTGCCCCTGCTCCAACAAGAAAACCAAGTCCGGGGTGAGACCACTGTCTCGAGTTGGGTCCCGAATAATCTGAGACAGGCCCATGGCTGCCACGGTTGCCATGAACTCCCGAGCCACCACCGAGTCACGCCCCAGGGACGGCAGATTGAAGTCCCCAAAACCATAAGCCTGGGGAACTCCACTGCCAACCCCAAGACGGCCTCCAGCAGCTCGGACAGGGGGTTTGCTACGCAGCAGGGAGGCTGGTACAGCAGCAACACTCCCAACTGTTCTCGGGAACCCAACTTGAAGAACAGGGTCTCACAGCCAGCCACTTGTGGAGATGGGCCCCTGAAGGCCACTGGAGACTCTCTGATGACAACTGCCACCACTCCTCCCCTGCCCTGGGATCTCGGCTGGTGCAATACAGTAAACCCGGTCGGGCACATTTCCAAAAGGGGCACCCCCCTTCAGGGCCCAGCCAGGTTTCAGTAATAGATGCCAGGACTACCCCCTCCTCAGTGATCAAATCACGTATGAGGGGGGCTTTCTGGTTAACAGACCTGGCATTAAGTAGCAGCAGCTGGAGTCCAGGGCCCCTATTAATCTGCTGACCAGGGCCTGGGTCTGAGCACAGAGGGCCAGAACACGCCACCAGTAACAAACACCGAGGGCGTCTTCCCCGAAGATGGCCCGCCCTCCAGCACCCACCATAACATCCCCTACCCGTCACCACCTCAATCGTATAACCTGCCCTACAACCCCCAGGGACAGACAGAAAGTCAGAGAGGGAGAGGGAGAGAGAAGGAGAGAGGGAGGGAGAGACAGAAAGACAGAGAGGGAGAGGGAAGGAGGGAGGGAGAGACAGAAAGACAGAGGGAGAGGGAGAGAGAAGGAGAGAGGGAGGGAGAGACAGGAAGACAGAGAGGGAGAGGGAGAGAGAAGGAGAGAGGGAGGGAGAGACAGAAAGACAGAGAGCGAGAGGGAGGGAGAGACAGAAAGACAGAGAGGGAGAGGGAGAGGGAAGGAGAGAGGGAGGGAAAGACAGAAAGACAGAGAGGGAGAGGGAGGGAGGGAGGGAGAGACAGAAAGACAGGGAGAGGGAAGGAGAGGGAGGGAGAGACAGAAAGACAGAGAGGGAGAGGGAGAGAGAAGGAGAGAGGGAGGGAGAGACAGAAAGACAGAGAGGGAGAGGGAGGGAGAGACAAAAAGACAGAGGGAGAGGGAGAGAGAAGGAGAGAGGGAGGGACAGAAAGAGAGAGGGAGAGGGAGAGAGAAGGAGAGAGGGAGGGAGAGACAGAAAGACAGAGAGCGAGAGGGAGAGGGAGGGAGAGACAGAAAGACAGAGAGGGAGAGGGAGAGAGAAGGAGGGAGAGACAGAAAGACAGAGAGGGAGAGGGAGAGAGAAGGAGAGAGGGAGGGAGAGACAGAAAGACAGAGAGCGAGAGGGAGGGAGAGACAGAAAGACAGAGAGGGAGAGGGAGAGGGAAGGAGAGAGGGAGGGAAAGACAGAAAGACAGAGAGGGAGAGGGAAGGAGAGGGAGGGAGAGACAGAAAGACAGAGAGGGAGAGGGAGAGAGAAGGAGAGAGGGAGGGAGAGACAGAAAGACAGAGAGGGAGAGGGAGGGAGAGACAAAAAGACAGAGGGAGAGGGAGAGAGAAGGAGAGAGGGAGGGACAGAAAGAGAGAGGGAGAGGGAGAGAGAAGGAGAGAGGGAGGGAGAGACAGAAAGACAGAGAGCGAGAGGGAGAGGGAGGGAGAGACAGAAAGACAGAGAGGGAGAGGGAGAGAGAAGGAGGGAGAGACAGAAAGACAGAGAGGGAGAGGGAGAGGGAGGGAGAGACAGAAAGACAGAGAGGGAGAGGGAGAGAGAAGGAGGGAGAGACAGAAAGACAGAGAGGGAGAGGGAGAGAGAAGGAGAGAGGGAGGGAGAGACAGAAAGACAGAGAGGGAGAGGGAGGGAGAGGGAGGGAGAGACAGAAAGACAGAGGGAGAGGGAGAGAGAAGGAGAGACAGAAAGACAGAGAGGGAGAGGGAGAGAGAAGGAGAGAGGGAGGGAGAAACAGAAAGACAGAGAGGGAGAGGAAGGGAGGGACAGAAAGACAGAGAGGGAGAGGGAGAGGGAAGGAGAGAGGGAGGGAGAGACAGAAAGACAGAGAGGGAGAGGGAGAGAGAAGGAGGGAGAGACAGAAAGACAGAGAGGGAGAGGGAGAGGGAGGGAGAGACAGAAAGACAGAGAGGGAGAGGGAGAGAGAAGGAGGGAGAGACAGAAAGACAGAGAGGGAGAGGGAGAGAGAAGGAGAGAGGGAGGGAGAGACAGAAAGACAGAGAGGGAGAGGGAGGGAGAGACAGAAAGACAGAGGGAGAGGGAGAGAGAAGGAGAGAGGGAGGGAGAAACAGAAAGACAGAGAGGGAGAGGGAGAGAGAAGGAGAGAGGGAGGGAGAGACAGAAAGACAGAGAGGGAGAGGGAGGGAGAGACAGAAAGACAGAGGGAGAGGGAGAGAGAAGGAGAGACAGAAAGACAGAGAGGGAGAGGGAGAGAGAAGGAGAGAGGGAGGGAGAAACAGAAAGACAGAGAGGGAGAGGAAGGGAGGGACAGAAAGACAGAGAGGGACAGGGAGAGGGAAGGAGAGAGGGAGGGAGAGACAGAAAGACAGAGAGGGAGTAGGAGAGAGAAGGAGAGAGGGAGGGAGAGACAGAAAGACAGAGAGGGAGAGGGAGAGAGAAGGAGAGAGGGAGGGAGAGACAGAAAGACAGAGAGGGAGAGGGAGGGAGAGACAGAAAGACAGAGGGAGAGGGAGAGAGAAGGAGAGACAGAAAGACAGAGAGGGAGAGAGAAGGAGAGAGGAAGGGAGGGACAGAAAGACAGAGAGGGAGAGGAAGGGAGGGACAGAAAGACAGAGAGGGAGAGGAAGGGAGGGACAGAAAGACAGAGAGGGAGAGGGAGGGCTGCAGAAGGCAGGAGTCTTTGTTGAGGGACCAGTTGGCTCCTGCTTAGCATCCTTCCTGCACTGAAAGGGCCTTTCTCTTTCCCTTCATAGATCTCAACCCTCAGGGACTAACTGTGGTGCTCTGACAAAGAAGGGAATCCAGTCTGACCTGTGCAGTGCGGAGTTTCGCTGGATTTGTCAGAAAAAATCTGTATTGATCTGAGGATTCGCATGCAGAACTTTTTTTTAAAAAATCTCACCCTTACCTGACCCCTCCACAAATGTTTTTCAGCAATCATTGTTCCATCATATAGCAAAGAGTTGCTATCCAGGGGAAGAACTGCTCATTTCTCATGCCAGCCTTTTGTCGATGAGAAGAGGAACACGAAGGGAGTGGCCTCCAAATGAAGAGGATTTTGTGGGCCCCCCCAGCAAATACGTGAGCCCGTAAGAAAGCATGTGTGCACCCATATTGTCATTACTTTTGAAATATAGTCCAGTAAATAAGAGAGAATAAGGGACGCGGTGGCGCTGCGGGTTAAACCGCTGAGCTGCTGAGCTTGCCGATCGGAAGGTCGGCGGTTTGAATCCGCGTGACGGGGTGAGCTCCCGTTGCTAGTCCCAGCTCCTGCCAACCTAGCAGTTCGAAAACATGCCAATGTGAATAGATTAATAGGTGCCGCTTTGGTGGGCAGGTAACGGCGTTCCGTGTAGTCATGCCGGCCACATGACCACAGAGGAACTGTCTACGGACAAACGCCGGCTCTTCGGCTTGAAACGGAGATGAGCACCGCCCCCTAGAGTCGGACACGACTGGACTTAATGTCAAAATAAGAGAGAACAAGTCATACTTGCATTTTTAAATATAGCATGTGAAATTCAGAATCCCGGTTTCCAGGCATAGCCAACGGGGAGGAATGATGGGGAGTGACCGTCCCGTGTTGCGCATCTTGACTGTACGGGCCTGTCCATGGAGATGCCTTTTCTGTCTCAGAAAATAATGGGGGAAGAGTAAGAAAGGTGGAAATTATACATCAGAAACTAAAATGCTATAGAAATCAAATAAATAAATAAATAAAGCAAAAAAAAGAAACCTGTGGACTGTTTGAGAGGTTGTAGTTGTTTTTACTGCATCTCTTTTTATGCCTCATGACATAAAGCATTTTCAGTTTCAGATGTATAATTTCCATCTCTCTTACTCTTCCCCCATTATTTTCTGAGACAGAAAAGGCATCTCCATGGACAGGCCCGTAAAGTCAAGGTGGAAAAGGTGATACCCCCCCTGTTCATGCAAACTCAGAAATATCACCAAGAAATTAACAACATATGAAAAGAGAGTGTTAAGGAAAAGGAAAATGTTACAGCATTGAATTGGCACAATTGTGACCCCTTTACTATTAAATTGCTTTGAAGCACAAAGGCCATGCATGACTTGACTGAATCATTGAATTGGGGAGTTTCCCTGCACTCTTCACGTTTATTTATTAGAGAAGCTCAGAAGAGGAAGGACCATTAAGGGCATCCAGATTGGTTTCCCTGCTCAGTCCAGGAACAAGAAACATTTAAAGCTACAGAATAATGGTAGGCAAGGAACGATTAAATATGTTTTATCTTTTCGAGGGGAGAAAGGTGTTTAGGTGGTTTATATGATTTTTTTTTTATTTTAATATAAGGGGGAGGAATAACTGTACTTAGTGATTTTTATTATAAGTTAAAGGGGAATGATTTATAGAAATAATGTGTTTTGGTTTAATATAGCGTAAGAGATCGATTATGGAAACTCTGTATATCCTTGCTGTTAAAAGTCGGAAGCCACATCTTCCTGTAAATTTATTTTTTTCCTTCTCTTGTGCTTCTGTACTTTTTTAGGGTTTTTTTTCTTTTCTTGTAATTTTTATTTTTTCTTGAAACTTAATAAAATTTACTATTAAAAAAGCATTTAAACCATCCCCAGGAAGTGGTTTATAGCCTCTGCTGGAAGGCATGTGGAAATGGGAGACCCCACCACAATCTGAGTGACGTCAAACTTCTGAGTTAGGAAGTTTTCTGTAACAGACAGAAATTGCCATCCCCACCAACATGGTGGGGCAAGCTGCTGTATGTAAATCGGGAGCAAACCTCCCTGGCACCGCTGGCATTACTTAGTTGGGAAATGAAACAGCTGCAAGCAAACAGCCAAGCTCAGAGGGCACCAAGGACTCCACAGTGAAAGACCTGAAAGTACAAACTGGACGATTCCGGTCCCTGGGTGCAGCTGATAAGAGGCAGGGCTGCCTGCCGATTATTGCAGAGCAACAGCAGCCGACTTGGAACAGATACAAGCTCTCCAGATGGGGGGTCTTGTTCAACCTTTCCTCTGAGTCACCGATGTCAAGGAACCAACCCTCGCTAGTGTGAATGCTCTCGGGCAGGCGTGTGAGAGGAGAGATCCCGCTGAGGTACTGTGGGGACCCAGAAGGGCTGTAGAAAGGATCCTCAAAGCAACAAGGGGGGATTTGGGCTCGATCATTCTGAGCCTCTCAATCGAGGGTTCTCTGTTTAAATAATCATGGTTTGGGGTGGGGGTGTTGGTGTTTGCTTTTTATGCCGTAGGCCACCCAGAGTCACACTGTTTTAGTTTGGGGGAGGGGTATAAATCCTGCACATAAATAAGTAAGTAAAACTTGAAGAATTCTATCAGGGCCGAGCGATATTGAAGAGGGAGCGGAGGGGCCATAGAAGGAAAGACCTTTACCAATGTTACTTCCCCCGTGGAAAAAAAGCTGATACTGAACAGCAGCTCATTCTAGCCAGAGAAAGGTAAATGAGATAGAACGGGGAACTCACAATAAAGTCCTTTTTTAAAAAATGGAATAGCTTTGAGATGAGAAGTATCAGAGTTAAGTGCAGAATTGGGCACCAGGCAGCAAAAGACGGAACACTTTTGCCTTTACTAATTTACCAGCAGCCGAGACTGAGATATTTCCATTCCAGCCAGAGAAGTTAATGACTGCCTTAAGCCAAGCAGTCACTTCACAAATTTGGCATCTCCAGGAGGTTGAGCCCTAAACGGGGACACCCAGACAGGTCAAGGGAAGCCACTGGGGGCCCATTTGGGCTGAGAGATTCCTTAGTAGCAGCAGCCCCAGCTTTGTTATAGATTCGTTGGTTACTGCCTTTCAGCATAGCAGCATTCTGGATACGCAGAAAGTACCTGCTTGGGACAAAGAGGAAAACGGTGTTGCCGGCATAAAGCAGCAAAGAGGCTGGGCTATGATTTGGGGAGGGTGGAATTCCTGCTTAGATAACACCTGAGCAATAGCAGGGAGGCCCTCCCCCTGCTTTTTTGTCATCTTCATCTTGCCTGATGAAGGGTTCTGGAGAACCTCAAGCTTGCCCATTCTTAGATTTGGCCCAATAAAAGGTATTGCCCACGTACAGATTTTGTCTTCAGCTCAGATATAATCAGCTGTTACAGCACAAAACTGTCCTGTAGGCTTCCAACTTGAAAATAACAGCGCTGATCTAACTTCATCTCCTAGTACTAGAGGTTCTCTTAAGTCGGGAATATGTCACACCGATGTTACCTAGTTGGGTAAGCCAACAGCCAAGCTCAGAGAGCACCGAGTTCTCCACAGTTCAGCCCTGAGCTGCAGATAAGATATTCTCTTCTCTAAGGCTGTAATTTTCTTCCCCATCCAGGTTCGGAGAGCCCTGAAATCTATCCACGGATCCCCAGGAGATGCACAGACCCTGAGTTCAAAGCCACCTGCTTGTCGTACGTCGCGACAGCCTCGGAGATGGAGGGGGTGTTGTTTTGCTGGTGGCGAAGGGCGGTTGTCGGCTGAGATCGGCCTGAAGGCAGGGCCGCAACTAGAGGGGGCAAGCGGGGCATGTGCGCCGCGCTGGGGGGGACGCCAAAATGGTCGTGGAATCCATGTTTGTCGCGGGTGGCGCAGACCCTAGTTGCGGCCCCGCCTGAAGAGCGGAGGGAGGGAAGAGCCGGAGCCCAACGCTGCGAGGGGAAAGGAGCGCCCGGGAGCTGGACGCTCAGGTGGGGAAGGGGGGCTGCCTGCAGCGTTGCCAGCTGGGGTAGTTTTAGAGAGCAGTTGCGGGAAAGTTTTGGCGTTTGCGGGTCGCGTTTTGGGGGCTACTTTTAAGGGGTGTAGTTTCGGGGCGACGGCCGCGGGGGCGGGGCGTTTAAAGAGCCTCTCCGAAAGCCTCTTTCCACTCCCGTGCGCCCTCGGTGGGCCTTCAGGCTGGGCGGGAGCTGCTTCCCTCGCGCTCCGCCTCCCGCCAGCGTCGTTGTATGCCGGTGGGTGGGGAGGGGGCGTCATATCTCAGCCAGCCGCTGAGGGCAGCCCCCAAGCCGCGTCCCCCTGTAGCCCCGGCTCTCCCGCCTGAGGGGGAGCTTCCCTCGCGGCCCTCGGAAGGCCAGTCCCGCTCCTGGCCCCGGAGCAAGCGAGCAGCTGCCTGGGCTGACGGCGCGGAGCTTTGCCGGCCTTTGTTCTGCCGAGCTCCAGGCGTCCCCCGCCAATTCTGCCTTTCTCTTGCTAGCCGCGAGAACGGTTTTATCACCAGCTGCAGGTGCCTTGGAGCGGAAGGCGGCAGCTGCAGAGCAGCGGGTTGCTGTGGCGGCAGCTGCGAGATAAGGGGTTGGCCTCTCGGCCGCCACCTGGACTAAATACTGTTGAGGAGGAGGGGAGGGCCTGCCCCGTCAGTCGGGGCTGAACCCTCAAAGGCCCGAATAGCTGCCTCCACCGGAGTTGGGCGTCCCGGATACGCCCGTATTCCGTGGCTGACTCTCGGTGGGGTTGCGCGTCCCCGTGGCGGCTCGCGCACAAGTGCGCCTGCCCCTTTGAGGGTTAATCGCAAGGGTTTGTTCCAGCAATGACTTTGCTAGCGTGCATATAGGGGCCCTCCCGGTTTGGGGGCTTTATTTTTCGAGCAGGGCATACAGTAGCTTGGGTCACACGCGCGCGCTGCTAAGGATGTGTGTAATGCTATGATTACTAGGACCGCTTTATTGCATTTTGGGGAGCGTGCGGGTTCTCTAGTCGTGGGATAATGTGATTACTGTCTGCGAAATGAGGAAGCCCAGCAACAGCTTTGGGGGACAGTTTGGGCTGTGGAGGAAAAATCTGTTTCCCTAAAACTCTGTAATATCCTTTACAAAATCCTCCCTCCCTCCGTCTCTCTCCCAACTTTCCAAAGGTTTGATTGCCATTTTAGCCACTTCTCCCTTTATCTCTGGGAACAAGGAGTGTTTGTACAAAGAAGCCAAACCTCCATGCTGTTCTCCAATAGGATTGAGGTCAGTAACACAGTGAGTGAGTATCCATAGGCCTTGGCAAGATCAGAAACAATACACAAAGAACATCTGCTGCAATAGACCTTGAGTGATTTATGCATGCGTGAGAAGGTCAGCTAAAATGTGGTTTCCTCAACACAATGAAAGGTATCCCTTAAATCAGCCTTTCCCAACCTTTTGACCCTGGAGGAACCCTTGAAATATTTTTCAGGCCTCCGGGAACCCCTGCACATTCAGGCTCAGATACAGGCCAGAAGGTACAACATCATTATATTCATTTCATGGGTAGGCCTGTGTAGGTGCATGAACAGTGTTCTTAAACTGAAAATAAAGAATGAAACTTCTTTATCTGAAGTTGCCCGAATCTGAAATAATTTTTAAAACCGTGATCTCCCAGGGAACCCCTAGGGACCTCTCGCAGAACCCTAGGGAGCCGCATAACCCTGGCTGAGAAACCCTGATTCAAGTGGAGGGCAGCAAGTTGAAGAAGAGTTGTTTAAGGAAGCATCTTCTCTACAGTAATATGTCAAAGATATAATAATAATAGAAATTTGAAAAAACAGAAATTTGAAAAAAATAAATGTCAACGATAATTGTCTACAGGAATGAGCAATGCCAATTTCTTTGATTTCCATGCAGTCTGAATCCTGGTTTCGTTTGTAACAGACAGCTTGGACGATGCCAGGGAAAATTACAGGTGAGGCATTAAGATCTTACTTTCACCCAGCTGAGAACTACAGAAATCAGGACAAAAATCTTAGGGTAACTGATGAAGTCAGAGGAAAACTCTTACGGATTCTGTGGCTAAAACCTTTGGTGTCTATTCTAAACAGAGGAATCGTAATTCGTAAGACAGGCATGAATTGAAAAAGCAAACTTGGATGGGCAAAAGTTTTGATCAGCAATATTTGGAGATGACTGGACTCAAGCTAGAATTAGGGAGAACTGGAAAGCGGGATTGTTTTCTTCAGTAATCTTTGGTTCTTATGTTAAGAGCTGGACTGGAACCAAATACTCTAAATCTGTTGGATCAGGAAGAGCACCTGAAAGGACCCTTCCAGATGATCTTCTAAGATGGAGAGAGGCTCACAGAGTAAGTCAGAGACCATCACACCTGGGATTCTCTTTGGAATGTCAGATGGAATTCAGCAGCATATACTGTATATCTGATTATGCAAAAGCAAGGAGGTCCTCCAGCGTGCACTAAAAAGGCAATGGAAATATCCCAGATCTAGGCCACGGTATTGTCATGTGACATGGCCACCACCACCTAATATAATCACCTGAAATCTTGCAAGATTGGCAACTCTCATGAGATTTTTGGGAGTCACCTTGAGATCCTGCATGTGAACGTTCGGTGGTGCAAGATTTGGGGATCTTGTGAGGTGTCAGCTACTTAAAATATTCCTTTGAATTGTTTAGACTGGGAAAGACAGGGACCCCTGCTTTGGTATTGGGGGCAGTGCGTTCCCAATAGCAAAACTAGAGCACGTCTGTAGGCATTGTCCCACTTGTTGCCTTCTGCCTTCCGATAGGGGCAGAAGGGGATTCTGGATGTTCTGATCGTTTGACTCCTGAGGCGACGACTGCATCTTCTCCCAGGAGCCCTGATGCAGAGAGTGCACGAAATGCTGGTAAAAACAGAGGTGGGAACCTGCCTGGGGCCCTTGTATCCTTTGAGGGGAGGGTAATGAAATAAAGTGGGTGGGGCTGTGGCATGCCTATGGTAAAAACCAGGATTTTTTATTTTTTCCTGGTTTTGAGGAGAGGATGTTGGGTCTGTTTCTTTTTTTAAAAAAAAGAATCTCACACAAAGCCAACTTTACGGCCAACGCTGTAGCTTTGGTGAGTTTCCCATATCGCTTTGGTGAGTGTTTCCCATATTCAGGGCAGAAACCCTGCCACTGATTTTTGGCAGTTGTGGTCAGAGAGGGAAGTCCAAATCAACCAGACAACTGATGTTAGTACCTTTGCCTCAAAGAACAAGGTCTGGTTAACTGATGTAATCCTGTTGAGGAAGATGAGGAAGTTGGGCGGCATGCTCTGTTTTTCTCCCTCCCCCCCCGCCCCCCCCCAGTTGCTTCCTGGGTGACTGTGCAGCCAGCGAGTCTTCTCTTTCTTTAGAACTGCTTTGCACCGATGCAGAGGAGGTTTTTCTGGCACCAGCTCACATAAAGGTTTGGTAGCTGACAGGCAGACAGTAGGTGCACTGAATGACGAGTATGAGTAATTGCAAGAATGCTACATGTGCTGGGAAACCCCTCCTAAGATGGCCTTCAGTGCAGAGCTGGTGTCCATGAGCAGCACTGTGCATTAGCGGAAGGAGGCGGAGGGGTATCTTCGACTGCCCCTCACAAGGACTTCTCAGTAGCACATGAAAATCACATGAGATGTAGTCTTATGTTTACACTCATCTGTGAATGTTGCCCTGTCTTCTTTTATTCTTTGTGGATATTTCCTGCTTTCGTTACACTTTGCAACTGCAGTTGGTTTTTGCTTTGCTTTGCTTTGCTCAGTACATTTTTCCAGCTTCTCCTTCATGGACTGGGTTGAAGGCAACCCTCCTGCCCACACTGTGTTATGGAAAAAACAGCTGCAGCCACTGTTTTCTCAGCCTTGGCAACTTTAAGATGCATGGACTTCAATTCCCTGAATTCTTAAAATTGCCAAGGTTGAGAAACACTGGCTGCAGCACTTGAGTTGTATTTTGTGATATTAAACTTTTGGACTTGGACATTACACTTTCACAAGTTTTGCCAGCTTCTTCTTCTGCCAGGGCTGATGGGCATTTAAGAGAGGTGGGATTCAAAATGACTTTGTGTCTCCCACCGCTGTGAGGATATTAGCCACTCCAGCCTCCAGAACCTGCTCTCTTGTGTGTGGAAAGAAACCTGAAGGCCACACAAAACAGACCCCAAGGTTGTGCTTTTGTGCTCCTTGAGGGCACCCTAACTGCCCTCTTCCTTTGTTCCTTGTAGAGGGAGGGGGAAGGGGAAGGGGAAGTGGGAAGTTCAGTTGTTTAACTGTTGCATGATCAGCAGCTGCAAGTCAGACCACAAACTTTTAACTGTCGATAAATGCAAACACATCCGCTTTCTCCAACCGAAAGCTCTCCAGACGCTTTGGGCTTCCTTTCCCAAATTCCTCTGCCGTGCAGCTTTGTATGTCAGCTGGAGCATGCAGAGCTGAAAGAAGACAGTTCTAAGCTACAGAATACGAAAACTGTTCATAGAAATTGTAGCCAGTCGTTTAGGGTAAATGTGCAGCCTCTTGCTATAAAGGGCAAATTCTGGCATTAATAGTGGTTGATTATTTTCCTTCCTTCCTTCCTCCCTTCCTCCCTCTCTCTCTCTCTTTGTCTGTCTGACTTATATAGCCATCCATAGGGTGACTACAACCCTGGCTAGCTCACAAGACAATAAAAACAGCAAAAAACATAAACGTAAAATCATGAACTTCATGTCCTCATACTGTCCTGTCTGTTTTTCAGCTCTCACACCTAAGTGCATTAAAGACAGAATATTCATTATAGCAACTGTTGTTCTAGTCATCCTTTTGAGCATTGTTATAATTGCACTGGCTGGTAAGTAATGAGAAATTTCTATTGAACTTTGTCCATAATTCGTTGTTGTTGTTGTTCAAATCAAGGTCACCACATGCATGAATGATTAAATTTAAGCCCCAGAATGATTTGGAAGGAAGTAGAAGCAACTGGGAGGGGGGGAGGGTCAAATCAGTCAAGATGATGATTGCGGCAGTGCAGTTGAAGCCCGGACTTTTTGTACGTGTGTCGATGTTGTGTGTGTATCCAAAAAGGCAGAAGTTTTATTGTGCCGCTGTGATTGCCATCTGGACTTCTTTGACACCCCCACAAATGCCCCTGGGAGGAAAGACTGTTAGGTGAAAATCAGGACAAGCCAAAGCAGATATGGGAGGAAAGGCAAGAAGATAGCATGATCCAACATAAACAAATTTGCATTTGATTCAATAACCTTCATTTACTCCTTTTACATTCCAAATTGCAATTTTAAACATGCCATGATCATCACTGGATCATGGCTGGTAAATATTGACTCCATTGCCCATCATGGCTTTGGACAACTGAAGTTTCCAGGTAACACGTTTTTGTAAGATACAGCTGTGGACTTGGTTACCGACCTTGGTCGTACCTGTGTCACATGCAGCATTCCCAGCTGATAGTAAGCACAGTACTGATTAGTTCTGGCACATTTGGCTAGATTGCCAGAAGTACAACCAAAGTCTGTTTGTGTTCCAGATATGCTCCTGCTATTCTGTGCAAGCTAAGATCTCTGAACTAGGGACTATCTTGCAACCCAGCATGCAGCTGTTTGCATCAACCAGGAGATACAGGAAGTGTACTGACACAAATTCAGGATGCAAATCTAAAATTATGTTATAAAGTTATATACATGTTTGTATATACAGGTAGTCCTCAGTTAGTGACCTCTCGTTCAGCAACTGTTCAAAGTTATGACAGAACTGAGTAAGGAGACTTGTGACCGGTCCTCAACGTTGTGGCCATCACAGTGTCCCTGCAGTCACATGATCGCAATTTGGGCACTTGGCAACCAGCACACATTTACAATGATTACAGCATCCCAGGGTCACAAGCAAAGTCACTGGGGAAGCCATCAGGAAGTTGAAAGTTGCAGTCACGTGATGTTGTGCTTAATGACCCACAGCCAGAACTGACAAACTGCCGTCATAAGTTGGGCACAGTCACAGGATTTTTCACTTTACAACTGCATCGCTTAGTGATGGAATTGCCAGTCCCAGTTGTGGGTAAGTGGGGACTATCTGTATTTACAGATTGACTCATTTGGCTTCCTTAAAAAATCCTGGAATTGCAGTTTAAGTGAGGTATCTTAATATTAACTATTCAGACTTTGTTGTCAGAATTATAGTTCATTGTGAGCTCTAAGATTTCTGCATTTTGTTTTATTTCCAGTTAAAAAAACAGAAATATTTCTGCCTTGTCCTCCATTTGTTAGCGTTGTTGCCTGTCCAGATTCCTGGATTGGATACAAAGGAAAATGTTTCTATATATCAAAAGAAGAAAGGGATTGGCTTACCAGTTTAAAGAACTGTTCCTCATTTAATGCATTGTTGGCTGTGATTGATACTCAGAGTGAATTGGTAAGGAAAAAGTAGATAACATGATTAACTGGATAATAGTCCTGGCATTCACAAATATAAAAAAGCAGTCCTATTAAAACATCATCATCATCATCATCATCATCATCATCATCATCATATAATGTGCCATCAGGTTGGTGTTGATCTTAACTACCATAAAGATAGATCTTCTCCATGACAATTTGTCCCCAGCCTGGCCCTTCAGGTGTTCCAGCACTCCTGTGAATCCATCCACTTGCTGCTGGTTGTCCTCTTCTTTCCTTCCAGCTTTCTCAGCATTATCTGGGAAATTGCCCCCTTTAGTTCTGGATGGGGTCGCACTGCCCTAGACAGACCCGGCGCATAAGTTGGGGGTCCTCCTGGACTCACAACTCCTGCTTGAAGAGCAGGTGGCAGTCGTGGCCAGGAGGGTCTTTGCTCACCTTCGGGTTGTGCGCCAGTTGCGCCCGTTCCTGGAGCGAGAGGCCCTCCGAACAGTCTCTCATGCCCTCGTCATCTCCCATATCGACTACTGCAATGCACTCTACATGGGGCTACCCTTGAAGAGTATCTAGAAGCTTCAGCTGGTCCAGAATGCAGCCACGCAGGTTATTTTTGGTGCCCCTAGATCGGCACATGTAACACCTTTACTGCACGAGCTGCACTGGGTGCCGGTTTGCTTCCGGGTCCAATTCAAGGTGTTGGTTATGACCTTTAAAGCCCTACATGGCAGGCGCCAGGTTACCTGAGGGACCGTCTCATCCCCACAACATCGACCCACCCCACCTGGTCAGGCAGAGAGGGCATGGCGGGGTCCAGGAAGCGGCCTTCTCTGCAGTTGCCCCCACCCTTTGGAACATCTTGCCCCCAGAGGTGAGGCAGGCGCCTTCACTTCCGACCTTCAGGAGGGCCCTGAAAACCTGGTTCTGCCATCTCGCATGGAGCGGGAAAGTGGGCAACCGTTCATGGGGTTGGCTCTTGCCTTAGACCCCATCCCACCTGATTATAATTTTTAACCTCTTGGATTTTATACATTTATATTGTATTTTATATTTGTAATTTGTTTTTATAAAATCTTAATTGTCTATTATTATAGTCTTAATTTTATTGTAAACCACCCAGAGTCCCTCTTTTGGGGGAGATGGGCGGTAGCAAAATTTGAATGATAGATAGATAGATAGATAGATAGATAGATAGATAGATAGATAGATAGATAGATAGATAGATTACCTGATGTCCGGCATCTTTCAGTAATTTGGTAGCAGTGAGTCCACTTATTCCTGCCCCAACAACAGGACACCCTGGAGAAGATGCTGATGCTAGGGAAAGTGGAAGGCAAAAGGAAGAGGGGCCAGCCAAGGACAAGACGGACAGATGATATTCTAGAGGTGATGGACTCGTCCCTGGGGGAGCTAGGGGTGTTGACGACCGACAGGAAGCTCTGGCATGGGCTGCTCCATGAAGTCACGAAGAGTCGGAAGCGACTGAACGAATAAACAACAAATACAATATTTAATTTTAATCCAGTTTTTTCACTGTGCTCCTTGACTTTTATTACTAGAGCTTGCAGATCCTTTATATTTTTTGGTTATCCGGGTAGCGTCATCAGCACAGCACAAGTTATTGATGCTTCTTCCTCCAGTTACTAAACCACATTCATTTTCTTCCAATTCAGCTTCCCTTGTAAGCAGGCTTAAATTTTGGACACATTATATAAAGACTCTACTCTCTTAAGTTAATAACCCTGGGAAAGGTCAGAGGGAAGAGAAAAAGAGGATGACCAGCAGCAAGGCATATGGTCAATCACAGCAGCAACTGGTCCACCGTTGAAAGATCTGAAGGACTAGGTTGGGGACAGGTCCTCCTGGAGAAGGTTAATCTGTGTGATCAGTAAGTCAAACATCAATGGCACAAAACCAAATAAATACATAAAAGCTGCCGTGAACTTTTGTTGTTTGTTTTCTTGATGAGCTATTAATACGTTAATAGGAGGGGGATCATTATGAGTAAGAGAAACTAGTATATTCCTGCTGAATTTCACCTGCACTTTTCTGAATCCTGTGCAATACATCCCAAATTTAAATAGATACATGTATATCGTTGCAGTAAAAAGCTTGATTTGGTAGACCTCCATTTAGTGGACTTTGGGTGCAACAGACCCAATCTCTGTGTGGATAGCTCCCCAAAATAATGGACAAGCCCACTGTATCTGAAGTAGTCCTGACAAGGCAGTCGCATACACATTAATTTTACCTTAATTTTACCATCTTGTAAAAATGAAGTAAATCGACATAAATGTATGTTGGTATGTATTTTGGTATTCAGTAGACAGTCAAAAACAACAGACGCTTTCCCCAGTTAGTCTGTTAAATGAAGATTTTACTATACATTACTCCCTTCCTCCTAGGATTTCTGGGTGGAGTTTTTGGGTGCCCCTCATTACTGGTTTGGTCTCTCAAGAGAAGTTAACCAGATCTGGAAATGGTCCAATGGCACAGAGTTTAAAGAACAGTAAGTATGTTTTTATTTAGTTGTTTGTTTATATGACCTATATAACTACAGGTAGTCCTCAACTTATGAACACAGTTGGGACCCAAATTTCCAACATAAGTCGTTGTGGTTGTAGGTCAAGTCACCATGTGACCAGACCCGATTTTAAGACCATTTTTACAGCGGTCATTAAGTGAATCCAGCTTCCCCAATGGGCACTTTTTGCTGGAAAACGGCAAAAAGGTCACAAAACGCGATCACATGACTGCAGGACACTGCACCCGGTCATAAATGTGAGCCAGTTGCCAAGCGTCCAATATGTGATCATGTGACCATGGGGGGGTACAATATTTTGTACTTTACAGGCCATTCTGAGGCTGTCATAACTTTGGGCCGTTGTTAAACGAGCATTCGTAAGTTGAGGACTACCTGTATTTTACCTATTTGAAGCATTTATAGACATTACACTTCAGCTTGAGTGGCTGAAAGAATAAAAAAAAATCAAGATCATTTTTTTCTCTCCCCAAAAAATAAAACACTGAAAGGGGAGGAAAAAAAGGAAAATTGTTCAGGAAATAGTATGTAATGTCTGGTGGTCGTAAGCGCTGGCCAGCTGGAATGGGCTGAGATGTTCAGGATGGCTGAGATGATACACCTTCTCCAAAGCAGATGGTTCTGATGCCTATTTTGATATGGTTGTAAACAGGGAGGAGGATCCCAGCCCAGTTGGTCATAAAAGCAACAATTCACAATTGCAGTTTGCTTTTTCTCCGCAAAGTCAGTTTCTGTAGGGTATGAACGAGGTCACGGTGAAATGGCAAATAAATGTTCACATGTACGGTACGAGTGGGGTATCGACCCTCCCCTGATCTGGTTCAGATCCTTAATTCAAAGGTTGACTCAACTGCCTTTGGAAAAGAATGCTTGTTTGAAAAGCAACCAAGTCATCAAATCAGGCTGACTTGACAATTGGTTTGGGTGAGGGATTCAGAGACCTGATCAAATGGCCTTCAAATCAATGTCCTCATCAAATAACCATTGTTTGCACGTAGAAGAGGGGAACCAGTAGGATAGAAAGGGAGTTTCCAATGTTAAAATCCACCGTGTGAGTGTCTACCTCTACGCTTCCTACTCTGCAAGTCTGTAAAAGGAACCAAGCAGCACCATTTGTTTCTGTCCAAGTTATTTGTCACGTTTTAAGACACTTTACAGGGGATGACAGATGGCCAAAAGCCTAATAAATTTCAAACGAGGTATATGTCAAACACTTTAGCAAGTCTACACCATTTGGAATTTGAATTACCGATTCTGAATCTGAAATTTCAGTTCAAAATTTCAGTGATTCAGCGCAGTACTTCAGATTTAATATAGATTTAATATATAGATTTAATATTCAGATTTAAAGTGTAGAGCAAATTTGGAGAACGATTTCCGGAAGGCACTTCTAGTTTCGTTACGGTTTGGCTAGCCAACTCCCAGGTTCTAGATACCATTGGTGGTTTATCTGGTAACAGAAATGGGAAATAGCGGCCACAACTCGACTCTCGTTTCATTTAGGCTTGCCAAGTGAGACCTTTACTCTTCTGTGCAGCTGAGGATGTGACCACAATATGCTGTGCAGTTGTTTCAAGACTGAGCGATGCCTTCAAATGGATGCTTTCTGCTTTGTGTCAGTCCATGTGCATGTGTGTGTGTGCGTGTGCGTGTGCGTATTTATTTATTCTTCAGCTTTTCCCAGTCCCGCGTCCTCCGGCCTCCAAATTCGTTGGACGTGACTCCTGTAAACGCCAGACTTCATAATCAGGTCGACCCAGTGCATCTTGAAGGGACAGCGAGGCTGATACTCTCTATGCCCTAAAGCTGGGAACCTTCTTGGAAGTATTATTGCTGTCATGCTGGTTTCTGCCCTTAATTACCCCTGTAATGCAGATAGTCACTCCCTGTCTTTTTTGCAGGTTTCCAGTGCGAGGGGAAGGCTTGTGTGCATATGTGAATGAAAAGGGGGCCAGCAGCACCGTGTGCTCCACAGAGAAATACTTTCTCTGTAGCCGGCCAGAAAGTTGTGCCACGGGTGGATAACGCAACCCCATCAAAAGAGGAGCGCTCCTGGCTTGTCTAATACTCACTGGAGAAGCACGTGCGCATACATAGGCTCTCCTGGCACAACCGGACGTGGAACTTGCCTCATGGGCTCAGTTGTAATCCTGAGGGTCCAAGCACCTCTTCAGATCCTAGCTGAACAAGGCTGTCCTGTTGCTTATCTAATGTCCCCGCTGGAGAATTTCACGCTTCCCTGATATGTCCATGTTACATCACTACATCTCATTGTGTTACATGCTGAAGCTGTATAATAGCTTCACCTCCCTTGCGCTCCTCCACCAGCATCTTCCAAGAAGGTGACAGTCCCCTCAAGAAGGGCAGCTGACTGGATGGGCCTATTACGTCCCAGAAGATTGACTCATTTCCTTTACTACATCCTTCGACTTAACTTTTCCTTTTGTGGTCAGAGTGTTGACGGGCTATCTGTACTTCAGATCTGCTGCTTTCTTTAGGAGAAAGAATGTTTTTTACATAGCTATTACTAATTATTTGACATTATTATTACTGTCTTTACATTATTATTTTAATATTCTTTTTTTACATGAAGCAGATGTTCCAAAATTGACACTCTGTAATTTTAATACAGTAATTGTGGAGTCCTTGGTGCTCTCTGAGCTTGGTTGCTTGCTTGCAGACATTTCATTACCCGACTTGGTAATATCATCAGTGCTGGTGAGTGTGGGGTTTGCTCCGTGTTTATATACACTAGCTTGCCCTGCCAGTGTAAATGGCCATTTACACACCATTCGAAAGAGACAATAAAAAAGCTAAGAAGCAAAGAAAAAGACCAGAACACATCCTGTCTAGCAACCAACACCCAGATAAGCAGGGGTTAACACCAGACAAACGATCAAGCAGGAAACAATACCCTAATCAAGGAACTACCAAGGAGAGAACCGCACCCCCACCAACACTGGCAGGGCAAGCTGGTGTATATACTCAGGGAGCAAAAACCGCACTCGCCAGCACTGAAGATGTAGCCTAGTCGGGCAACGAAACGTCTGCGAGCAAACGGCTTAAGCTCAGAGAACACCAAGGACTCCACAGCTCACCCTAAGCTACAGATACTCCCTTCTACTGAATACAATAATGTTAAAATATGCAAATGTCCTATTGCATATTTTATTTGGTGTCCTCTTGAATTTGTTGTTCAAGTGATTGCAAATAATGGCTAAACGTGAGTTGCCATTATTTCCTCAGTCTGGCAAAACTAAGTTAACAGATTTCCCTGTGTTCTTTTCCAAGCCTACGTTTTGCAGTTAGCCATCTTCTGTGTAGTCGTACAGTTATTAAGGTAAAGCTTCCCCTGAACCAAGATTAGCTCCTGCCGGCTTTATGGACACATTCATGCAGGTTCCGGATCAGGAGTATGGTAGTGATTCGCCACTGCCGCCTTCCAGGGTGTTATAATCTATCCCATAACCGTTTTATTTCCTGTACCAGACAATGTTTTGGATTTGATTGGGAAGGTGGGCAAGTGCTAACATGATAACTGCCTGCAACTCATTAAAGCAGCTGCTTCTATTTCCAGCATTGCAAAGCAAAGCAAATCCAAAGCACTGTGTATCCTAAATGCTCACCCAGTACATTAAATCAAAAATCGGGTCATCTTTTAAAATCCAGGTCAGAACCACACAAGGGTAAATAATGGGAATTTGCATGGAACAGTAGGTCAAATGGCAGATTCTGGGTAAGGGATCCCAGTTCATTCATATATATATATATATAAATATATATAAATATTTATTTATTTATTTATTTATTTATTTATTTATTTATTTATTTATTTCAAGAGATTTACACGGCCACTCAACTCACAGTGATTCTGTGCGGCTTACAGAAATAAACCCCAAAAATACAAAACACACGACACTTCACCACCACCACCACCCAGCAGCAACAATACATTCAAACAAAGCACTTGATGGGCTCCGCATCAACCTGTGCTCCCCAGGCCGCTGGCAAAGCCACGTCTCAGCCTTCCGGAAGAGCATGAAGGTGGGGGCCAGCCTTATCTCTGCAGGGATGATGTTCCTCAGGGAGGGAGCCGCCACAGAGAAGGCCCTTCTTGGTCCCACTAGATGGACCTCCTTAATGGGGGGGCCCATAACATTCCACCTCCCCAATCTGGTGGGCCAGGTAGATGTAACTGGGAAAAGGTGGTCCTTCAGATAACCGGGCCCCAAACGTAGGGCTTGAAAGGTGATAACCAGCACCTTACTTGGACTGGGAAACAAATTGGCAACCAATGCAGCTCCCGCAAGAGGGGTGACACGTGTGCAAATCTGGACTTGTGCAAAACCATGCAGGCCACCACATTTTGAGCCAACCGAAGCTTCCAGATACTCTTCAAGGGCAGCCCCATGCAGTGCGTGCTACAGTCGTCAAATCCGCCCTCTGTCATGGAAGCTCATGATGAGACTCATTCTGAGCCCAGCATAGCTCACGTAAGTATTAACCGGGAAGATCTGAAGGAAGAACCCTTAGGCTGCCTTTCCAGCATATGAAAAAATGCTTTGCACTTCAGGGCTGATAACTTCGTAATTAAATAGCGTAAAAACAAGAAATGCTCAATCCTGCTAGCCTTTTGCAAGGCGCTGAAGTCCTGACTGTCGCCCCAGGCGTTTGGGTCAGGGAAAATGAGTTCTGCTACTATTGATGGTTGCTAGTTAAGAGTTTATCCTTGGGAACAGGGTTTGTGTGTGTGAGATGATGATGGAGTTGTTTTTAATCTTGTAAGCTTCCCAAAATCACTTGTGTGAAATGGACAGCTATATTAATGATATAAATAAAGGCCAACTAGTCAATCGCTTTGTTTCCCAGGATGCTTGAAGGAAGCTCACCTTTCTTGACAGACCAGAATGAACCTGCTTAAACCATCTAGAGAGTTTCATGCCTGAGAAAGGATTTTGAATCTGCTCTCCTAGTCTCAGGCGATCACACAGCATACAGTGCCATCTCCCCCTCTTTGCTATTTCAGCCCAGCCCAGCCCATCTTTAAAGAGTCATGATTCGTAAAGTGAGAAATCATGTGGCATCTCCCTGCTTGGAGCCTGTTTAGAATCTCATTATGCAACACTTCATCTGAAGTGATTTGGTTGGGAAAACATTCACTTCTCTTTTCCCAAGACACTGCAATTTAAGCCATTCTAAAGTGCAGCCTTCGAACAACACCGATCTTCCATCATTTCTTTGTTGGAAAGATGGCCGACAGCGGATGGGGCGGTAAAGCATCGGACTTCGGGAGAATGAAAGATGAAGAAGCTGAGATCTCGTCTAGTAAAACATGAGGTACTAATCTTTGTTTTTATTTCTCTATTGTTCTTTACGAAGAACAAATACCTGGAAATTGAACTGTGTAATGAGTTACGAAAGGGATAAAAGATGGTCAGTGGTTGAGATACAATGGGATTATAAAATGACATGAACTAGTAGATGGCAATAATTTATCCCCCATTCTTACAATACTGGAATTTGGGGGCATCTAAAGGTACAATAGCTCAGTTGACTCATGATGGGCAAAACAAGTTTTCCCCACTGCTACATTCACAGACGTGTAAAATTCCCTGGCAGTATTTGAGCTGTTAGCTAATAGATCTATCTTCAGCAGAGGAACTGGGGGTTTTCAGTGTGCTTTGCAGCAGGCTTTTTTAATTAAAAGAATATTTGGACATTTCTGATAAGTTTGACTCAAGTGTCAATATACATTCTGGAAACTGGCATACTTCCATCTTCATTGGATGTTGGTGGGAGGGAGAACCAAATTTTTGCTTGCTTGCTTGCATTCATTAAATATTTTGTGGACTTCTGTAAACCTTAGCACGTTGCCAAGCATCTTTGGGCTGCTTGGCTACTATCATTTTGATGCTATCTGAGTTCACTATTACTGAATTCAAATGTGAGTCAGCTGATAAGGTCCAAAGAAAGCCAGGGCACACTTCTCCTTTTAATAGGTATGTCTGGAAGAGAGAGTTTAAGCAAGCAAATCTTTTGAAATCTCTCTAAATGTCCAATTACATCTACCCAAATCCCTTGAAGTAAAGATAGGGGAATTTTGACTCCCTTTGATTTTTCTTCTTTACAAATCCTTCTTTCTGAAATTCAAGGCGCAATGACTCTGTTCATCCCACGTGCCTATCCGGTTTATCTTAGACTGCTCACTCAACCCAGCTGTCTAAATTTGCATGACATGCTGAACCAGTGTTTCTCAACCTTGGCAACTTTAAGATGTGTGAACGTCAGCTCCCAGAATCCCCCAGCCAGCCATGTTGGGCCAGTCACTCTCTCTCAGCCCTAGGAAGGAGGCAATGGCAAACACTTCTGAAAATCTTGCCAAGAAAACTGCAGGGACTTGTCCAGGCAGTCGCCAGGAGTCAAAGGCCCATCAAAGGCGTGCACACACACAAACACACACAAAGAGATTGTTAGAAGTGAGCAGTGTTGTTTCTTAGGACAAGGTAAGGGCTGCATTTTGCCTTCCCTTGATGCAAAGTGGGTCTAATCCAAGAATGAGCATGTGGGTGCCAAGCCTCTGAAGTCTCTCCATCACTACTGCCTCCCTCCCACCGTCATTTTGAATCGGGAATTTTCTCTAGGCTGCAGATCCCCAGACAATTACTAGATGTTGTCAGAGAGACACTGAAACCTATTACCCTGTGCTGACATCTAGCAGCGATAGGGTCCTTCTGCCTAGATACGGTAGCCCAACTGAAGATATTATTTTAAAAATCCAGAAAAAGATTCTACCTGTATGTGAAACACTACCACTCATTTTGTGTCATCTCTGCCAAATGCCCTTGCTTGCCCCTCCCACCCCCATGTTAACTGGTTATGGTTTTGGTTTAATCATCTATTCTTGGGGTTGCCTGCAGGGTGGGTTTAAAAAAAAGATGGTGGCTGCAGCATTCACAAAAAAAGATGGGTGTTTGCTCAGCTGCTGGGTTGTCAGCTTGACTTTTTTGACCACCCTGCAAATTGTCACTGGCCTTGCAGAGTCCAATGTGAGCTGTGTCCCAGAATCCCCCATGATTTTATTGTAAGCCGCCCAGAGTCCCTCTTTGGGGGAGATGGGCGGTAACTAACTTTGAATAAAATAATAATAATAATAATAATAATAATAATAATAATGGTGCAAATGTTTGGGACATTTGCAAACCTCACCCCTTTCCCCGGGTCTTTTCCAAAGATCTTTAGAACATGGAGGTAATTCCAGACTTCAGGGGTAGAGAAACCAACCTTAACATCTCGGCAAAGCCCAAGGGGCTGAAGTACAGGATGTTGATGCCAATGGGTAGGGAAAAGATTTTTGTTTTCCTAAAGTTTGGGAAGGAAATTTGAGGGGGGAGGCCCCCAACTGTCAGCAACTGAGGTCACAGGTAGTCCTGCAAGCTTTAAAAACCATGCTTAGATGCCCCAGCTTGCTCCCTTTCTGCTATATGCCTTTATTGGGAGCTTTATTCACGAGGCCATAGATTATGTACCACTCCCCTCAACTGTCTTTCCTATTCTTTCTACTAATATTTCACTAGACCATTTAATTCTACAGTCCCACTGATGTTCTTCTGGTGGAAAGTCATCCTTGGAGTTTTGTTGGTGGGAAGCATTGTTCTGAAGCTGGTTGTGATAGCTGTCCCCTTCTCAGGTAACAGCCTTGTGGAATTGGATTGTGAAATTATGTTCATTTCACGGGGAATTCTGGAATTCCTTCAAAGTTTACCCAATATGGGATGCCATCCTCTGTTTAAAGGCCTTCTTCACCCATGGGCATCTTAAAATGGGAGTCCTCAAATAGGCCAAGCTCAAAACCAAACACAGTTTCTGTTGGTACTTCCAAAATATTATCTTCTTTGATTGGGTGAGCTTGAGAAATTGAAAGCCAGGCCAGGGAAGGGGGGATTGCAGAGCCCCAAATGAGCCAAAGTAATTCAGAGTGTCTGCATTTGCCCCAGGCAGCCAAGTGGATTGATGACTCAATTTTAGAGAAAAGAGTTGAGCTATCTGAGCTATCAGGCTCTCCCTTGGTCCTCAGACTTCCCTTTATGCTCTTCAAAAACCCCTCTGAGCAATTAGGCTGAAAATTGGTGGCAAGATTTGCATTACTTTTGAGACAGGAAATACAGATACACTAAGGTAGCCCACAAATAGGCTTAAACTGTTTATGAAGAGAGCGGGAGAGAAATGTCAAGAACATATAATAGTTCCAATCCCACTCTTAAGCATGATACAACTTGCTTCCATCGCAACCCTTGCCCCCACCCAGAAAGTAGGGACTATCCCCAAACAACCTGAGTGTTGCTTACCTCTGTTATAGAATAAGGATTTGTAGACATCTGTACAAATGTCACTGGTCTACGGTCAAGAGCATCCAGCTGGGAGACAGGGGCCATAAAAGTTCAGATGATGATCACCTTGACTTTTGTTACTCCCCTGTGGACATCCCCATCTGCATTTCCTGTTGCTCATCTGATGGGAGGGAGAGTCCAGAAACAGCTCTGCGGGGGCCGCTTTTGCCACCCCTGTGGTGGAGAAAGGGTATGCGGTGAAACTATGCATTCTGTGGCCCAAAGCAAGAGGTCGTACTGTCTGATGGGATTCTATCCTTTAGCAACAGGAAGGGATGGTGGTGGTGGGCGTTGCTTCGTAACCAGACAAAGTGGGAATTGAGCATCTTCTGCTCCATTGAAGGGCTGTCCCAAACCCCCACCCAGATTCTACTACCCCCTCAACAGGAAGAAGGAAGATGCGATACAGGACCCCAGGTTTTATAACACCACCAAACTTGGAGCATACAAGGATACTAACTCTTCATAATGGACAAGTCATGGTAGACATTCTATACAGGTTGTCCTCAACTTACGACCATTCGTTTAGCAACTGTTCAAAGTTACAATGGCGCTGGGAAAATGACTTGCAACCGGTCCTTGCATTTACGACCGTCGCAGCATCCCTGCAGTCACGTAATCAAAATACAGGTGCTTGGCAACCAGCTTGCACTTACAACAACTGCAGCATTCTGGTGTCACATGATTGCTATTTGCAACCATCCCAGCCGGCTTACAACAAGCAAAGGCAGTGGGGGAAGCCGGATTCACTTAACGACCGCAGTGATTCGCTTAACAACCATGGTGATTCACTTAACAGCTGTGGCAAAAAAAGGTTGTAAAATCAGGTGTGACTCACTTAACAACTCCCTCACTTAGCAACGGGAGTTCCTGCCCCAATTGTGGTTGTAAGTCGAGGACTACCTGTACAGCTTTGGCTTTCTGTGGAAATAGTAAAGAAAGTTACTCTAGTGCCGAAAAATGTGGATTTCTGAACAAAATCAAAGGACGAATTCCAGGAAGAACCCCAGTCTCGGTCTCTTTTGCTTCGTGTGAACCCTCAACTGTGGCAAACTTCTTGTCCTCTGTTTTTTAAAGCTAACCAGTATGCATCTACAGAGAGTCAATCAGGAAGCATAACGAAGGAGGTTAATGAATCATGTACAGCAATTAAGGACAGTTCATTTGGCAAGTTCCCTGTCTGAAAGATTCCCTTACCTAACACGGCTCAGGCCACGTTCCTATGTTTAAAATACCTTAGCGTGATACCACAGAGCAGCGGTTCTCACACCTTTTGGTCTCAGGACCCCTTTACGTTCTTAAAAATGATTGAGGACCCAAAAGAGCTTTAGTTTATGTGGGTTATATCTATCAGCATTTACTGTATTCGAAATTAAAACTGGAAATGTTAACATGTTTGTTATTTGACTTCAGGGACCCCCTGGAAAGGTTTTGGGGATCCCCAGGGGTCCCCACTTTGAGAACTGCTGCCATAGAGCAAAGACATTCTTAAAACAGAACAAATACAATGACAGTAAATTAAGTTTCTGTATAACTAGTTGGAGCACAACTCAACTAAAATTAACCACAATTAGCTTCCTGTTAATTTTACCATCATGGTCTTTGGTTCAGCTGTACATTTTCTGGATTAAGCTACAGCAGCATTTCTCAACCTTGGCAACTTGAAGAGGTGTGGACTTCAACTCCCAGAATTCCCCAGCCAGCAAAGCAGCCTGGGGAATTCTGGGAGTTGAAGTCCACACCTCTTCAAGTTGCCAAGGTTGAGAAGCGCTGTGCTACAGCATAGCTATTTGTTATACATGTCTGAACATTGAAGATGTACCCACTGGGGGAGGGTGGCAGTGTGTGCACGCGTGCGGGACAATGTGGTTGTGTAATTACATTTTGCTTTGGGCCAGGAAGACCCTAGGCCAAAGCCTTGCTCTTTCATGGATATCCTGCGTGACTTCGGGGCATCCCTTTCTCTTACCCTGTCTCCTTCCCAAGGTTTTGCCTGTGGGGGCAAAAGTATTGGAGGCTGTCCCCCATGTGTGCCGTTTTGTACTCCTACAAGGAAAAGTGGGATAGACATACACTACAGAAATTCACTTTCCTAGAGGCAATTATTTTGGTGATTGCTGAAGCAATTTCCCCTCCCCACCCTAACGTGTATAAGATTATAATCAGCATCACAATTTGGGTATCATCTCTCTCTCCCTACCCCAAATTTCTCTCTTGCAGCCGATGTTATATTCCATCCAGACACAGCCCACCCTAAGCGAAGCATCTCTTGTGACTTAAGGACTGTGAAATGGACAGATCTGCCAATGCATGTGTCCAACAGTGCTCAACGATTTGATTCCATCCCCTGTGTGCTTGGCTGTGCGGGATTCACATCTGGAAGGCATTGGTGGGAAGTACAGGTGGAGGAAGGACAAACCTGGGCTCTGGGGATAGCCAGAGAATCTCTTAATCGGAAAGGACCTATAATTTATCACCCACTGTGGACATATTGGGTGATATCCAGTGATTCTGAACCAAACAAAGTGTTCGAGTTTCACACCAGTTCTCCAAATAAAATTTCAAATACCCAGAGGATAAAGATATTTCTGGATTATCCTGCAGGGCAGATATTATGTTTTAATGCTGTTGAAGGGGATCAGATTTATAAACTAAAGGCCACTTTCTTCAGTGATAAAATCTACCCTTTCTACTATGTGGGGCCCAAAACACAACTTACTCTGCCTCGCTGCAACCTGTCCGTGCTAGATCCTTCTCCCTCCTGAATTCAGACATTTCACTTGGCTGTTTCTTCCAGACTATCTTTGTCCAACCTTGCACTCATCAGAGATTTTGGGTGTCTGCTTCCCTTTAGCTGGCTAAGTTCCCTGGCTGAGGGGCCGTCTCATCCCCATCACATTGACCCGCCCCACCCGGGCATGCAGAGAGGGCATGCTCTGGATCCCATCGGTTAGAGAATTTCACCTGGCGGGGTCGTGGAAGCATGCCTTCTCTGCTGTGGCCCCTGCCCTTTGGAACATTCTCCCCCCCCCCACTCACGGTCTTCCGTAAAAATGTAAAAACCTGGCTTTGTCATCATGCTTGGGGTGGGACAGAGAATAGTTCCTCTTGGGGATGGCTAGCTCCTTAGAACTGCCCTGTTCTGAGAGAGAACTTTAACCACCTGGATTCTATTATATTTTATATACTTATATTTTATTGCTTATTTATATTTTATATACTTTTATTGCTTATTTCAATACTTATACTTTATTGCTTATTTATATTATTGTGTAGGATTTATATTATTGCATAGTTGTTTTTATTGTAAACCACCCAGAGTCCCTCCTTGTGGGGGAGATGGGTGGTGATACATTTGATAAATAAATAAATAAATTCCAGTTCCCCACAAACAGAGGTGTACCCAGTTGAGGAAAGACTGCTTAGAGGTCTTCTGCTCTCCAAAAGCACAGCATTCCTTCTCTGAGATCTGGAGACTTTAAGGATGGACCAATTTTCCACTAGCCAAATGCATTCTATGTAACTGTGATTCATTTAAATTTTAGATATTATCACTTCTTTGTAATTTTAGATGTTACTATATTTTATCTAATTTTAGTGTCTATTTTAAATTTTAAATACAGACTGCACCCTGGACCTCACTCATAAATGCTCGTTAGGTTGTTTTATAAGTGTATCTTAACTTTGTCTTAAGATTTATTTTGTTTATTATCTATTAAGATAGATTTATATATATTCACAGAGCACTCCGCCTGTAGTGGTCTACAACCGTAATAAATTCAATCATGTAATTTATGTTTTGTTATTTGTTTGCTGCCTTGAATTCCATTTTTAGAGGAAAGGTGGGTCATGCATGTAATTAACAAAGAGGTCTAATGCTCTGGGCAGGCTTAAATCCCCCTTTACAGAAAACGAATGTTGTACTGTATTTAGGATAATTTTATAGAAAGAGGTGCTGCTGGGCATCTAGAATCTGAGATTTTCTGTCACCTCCCTAAATAAACATCCTTGTCCTTTCTTCATTTCAGGCTGCATCACCTCAGTCATCTACTTTTCACAGCTAAGAATCTGACATCCTGTTTGTTAGTCCGCTTTTCCAATCCTGTTAGTAACCAGGTTGAAAATTGAGGTTCAGGGTTTAATTGCCTCAAAAACACACACACAGTTGTCCGAAGCATCTTGAAACCAGATAAAAGGCGTTGTGGTTGTGAAACCCAGTCCTAGAGGGCTGAGTCAGAATGTGCTCGGGTGAGATGGGCCTATCCAGCAGTGTCAGGGGTTGGGGAGGGCAATAAGGGGGCACGATGACAGAAGGAGCATAGCGGCATCATGGCCCAAGCCCTGCCCCTTTGTACGTGCATTGTGACATCCCACACCAAGGCAGAAGGGGAGGAATCTGTGGTCTGATGCCACAACCTCCAGCAGAGGCCCACGGGCCTATCCACACTAGGAGGCTCAGAACCAACTTCTCTGATGCCCATCCCTATTGGATACATCATCCCCACCCACCAAACTCTTTCCTTCATGGTGCAGAATAACGGATCGCCTGGTGCCCTCTCTGTTCTGCTGCTGTCATGAACTGACGTCTGTACCCAAAAGGGTTAAGGTTGGAATAAACAAAGGCCTCTCCGTGCTAATTACTCCCACTGTTACTTTCAGTGGAAAGTTCTGTGCCTGTCAAAATAGCTGTACAGCTATAGAAACTTATTTATTTCTCAAGTTTATGCTACCGCCCATCTCCCCCCGCAGAGGGGCTCTGAGCAGAAATAACGCACATTGCTGAAATTGAATAATTTCATGAATCTCTCTTTACCTCTGCTTTTCCCTGCCTTATGTCCCATTTTGCCGGTTAACTTTTGCTGCTGTTTAATAATAAATGCAACTTACATGTTAGCTAGCTGAATAGATTGGTGTAGGTAGTCCTCGACTTACGACCACAATTGGGACTGTAACTTCCATTGCTAAGCGAGGCGGTTGTTAAGTGAATCACACCTGATTTTATGACCTTTTTTGCTGCAGTCGTTAAGCAAATCATCACAGTTGTTAAGCATTTACAAATGGTGATCATGTGGTCCTGGAATGTTGCAACTTTCCTAAGCGTGAGCCGACTGCCAAGCACCTGAATTTTGATCAAGTGACCACAGGGATGCTGCGACGGTTGTAAATGCGAGGACTGGTTGTAAGTCACTTTTTTCAGCACCATCATAACTTTGAATGGTCGCTAAACGAATGGTTGTAAGTCAAGGACTACCTGTATGGGCTTGTTCTGATCTGGATCTGAACTGGCTGGGATGTGCTGGAAATGACCCACTGTCATTTTCAGGAGGAGTCTGGTAGCCTCTTTTCCGACTAACACATTTTATTAAAAGGTGCAAGCTTTTGTGCTCACGTCATCAGACCCTGCAGCTCAGAGATGCTGTCACAAGCTAACCCCGCGTGCCTCCTACAATGTCCACCATCATTTGCCAGGGAATTCTGGGAGTTGAAGTCCACACATCTTAAGAGTTGCTATGGTTGAGAAACACTGGTTGAGAGCATTGTTTGGCATCCTGAAGGCAGGCAGAAGTCTGTACTTGCATACTGCAGGCTAGCCAGCCAGGGAATTCTGGGAGTTGAAGTCCACACATCTTAAAGTTGCTAAGGTGAAAAACACTGATTTATACCCACTGATCCAAACAAAAATATTTGGATGTAGTTCGCAGAAAGCCAGCCAGCTGTTTCCAGCCTTTTCCTGAATGTAGACCACCACATTTGCATGCCAAGTAATTTAATTTTAAATATTTTGCCCTTTTAGAAACATTTAACCTATTAGGACCACTGCTTTTTATTGCTATGCATTTTAATTCCAGTGCTTTACTGTGTTTAATTGCTTTGAATAAATAATTCCTTACTATTGGCTTTGGTCTGTTGTAAGCCATCCGGGAGAAATCTGATTTTGAAGGGTAGCATACAATTGTTATGAATGAATGAATGAATGAATGAATGAATGAATGAATGAATGAATGAACGCACGCATAAAAGCTTTTGAAGAGCACAAATCGGGCAGGGACTGGCAATATGGCATTTGAACCCCGCCCCGCCCCAACGATGTCTGAAAGACCCCAAGAGTAATTCAAAGCAGGGTTTCTCAACCTTAGCAACTTTAAGACGTGTGGACCTCTGGCTGGGGAACTCTGGGAGTTGAAGTCCACACATCGGAAAGTTGCTAAGGTCGAGAAACCCTGGTTTAAAGAATAAAGTGGAAGGGCTGTACTCACAGCTCGCAAAATCGCCAAGTCACGACATTCTGGCGCTCCTCCCTGAAATCTTGCCGGCTTTCGAGCCTGAATGCCCAATGTTGTTGTTTATTCGTTTAGTCGCTTCCGACTCTTCGTGACTTCATGGACCAGCCCACGCCAGAGCTTCCTGTCGGTCGTCAACACCCCCAGCTCCCCCAGGGACGAGTCCGTCACCTCTACAATGTCATCCATCCACCTTGCCCTTGGTCGGCCCCTCTTCCTTTTGCCCTCCACTCTCCCTAGCATCAGCATCTTCTCCAGGGTGTCCCTTCTTCTCATTATGTAGCCAAAGTATTTCAGTTTTGCCTTTAATATCATTCCCTCAGGTGAGCAGTCTGGCTTTATTTCCTGGAGGATGGACTGGTTTGATCTTCTTGCAGTCCAAAGCACTCTCAGAATTTTCCTCCAACACCGCAGCTCCAAAGCATTGATCTTCCTTCTCTCAGCCTTCCTCATGGTCCAGCTCTCGCAGCCATATGTTACTACGGGGAACACCATTGCTTTAACTATGCGGACCTTTGTTGTCAGTGTGATGTCTCTGCTCTTAACTATTTTATCGAGATTTGTCATTGCTCTTCTCCCAAGGATTAAGCGTCTTCTGATTTCCTGACTGCAGTCAGCATCTGCAGTAATCTTTGCACCTAGAAATGCAAAGTCTTTCACTGCTTCTACATTTTCTCCCTCTATTTGCCAGTTATCAATCAAGCTGGTTGCCATAATCTTGGTTTTTTTGAGGTTTAGCTGCAAACCAGCTTTTGCACTTTCTTCTTTCACCTTCATCATAAGGCTCCTCAGTTCCTCTTCGCTTTCAGCCATCAAAGTGGTATCATCTGCATATCTGAGATTGTTAATGTTTCTTCCAGAGATTTTAACTCCAACCTTGGATTCCTCAAGCCCAGCTTGTCGCATGATGTGTTCTGCATACAAGTTGAATAGGTAGGGTGAGAGTATACAGCCCTGCCGTACTCCTTTCCCAATCCTAAACCAGTCAGTTGTTCCGTGGTCTGTTCTTACTGTTGCTACTTGGTCGTTATACAGATTCTTCAGGAGGCAGACAAGATGACTTGGTATCCCCATACCGCTAAGAACTTGCCACAATTTGTTATGGTCCACACAGTCAAAGGCTTTAGAATAGTCAATAAAACAGAAATAGATGTTTTTCTGAAACTCCCTGGCTTTTTCCATTATCCAGCGGATATTGGCAATTTGGTCTCTAGTTCCTCTGCCTTTTCTAAACCCAGCTTGTACATCTGGCAATTCTCGCTCCATGAACTGCTGAAGTCTACCTTGCAGGATCTTGAGCATTACCTTACTGGCATGCGAAATGAGTGCCACTGTTCGATAGTTTGAACATTCTTTAGTGTTTCCCTTTTTTGGTATGGGGATATAAGTTGATTTTTTCCAATCTGATGGCCATTCTTGTGTTTTCCAAATTTGCTGGCATATAGCATGCATTACCTTGACAGCATCATCTTGCAAGATTTTGAACAGTTCCGCTGGGATGCCGTCGTCTCCTGCTGCCTTGTTATTAGCAATGCTTCTTAAGGCCCACTCAACCTCACTCTTCAGGATGTCTGGCTCTAGGTCACTGACCACACCGTCAAATGAATGCCCAAAGTTTTGCAAATTCGACCACAAACACCCCCGGCTTGAGGGAGTCGTCCAGCTCCTCCGATGCTGGGCGGTGCGCGTGCGCGAGCCCGCTTGCGCGCACGGCCGCCTCCTCGCGGACCAGGAACGCGGCCAGCTGGCGCTTCGCCCGTGCTCCTTATCTCCGGGCATCGCATGTCTGAGTGACGCGGCGGGCGGAAGCCTGCGCTGCCCACGAGCGGGTGACGAGAAGAGCTGCGGACGTGCCCTGGAGGAAGCGATTCAGCCGCCGATAGGGCGACGCGCTGCCAGGGGAGGAGGTCTGCACGGCGCGTCGCCCAGTCCACTTAGGAACAGCAGCGGCCCAGCAGCAGGGAACCTGGGGACAAGTCCGCGGAACTGGGTGGGCCGGCCGGCCGGGTCTCAGCCTCGGAGCGCGGAGTACGGTGGCTTACAGCGCCGAGCTTGGCCGAGCCGCTGGGCATCTTCCCACAGCGTCTTCCCGAGCTGCGGCCGCGATATCTGCTAGGAAGGCAGGCAGGCACCAGGCTGGGTGGTGCGTTTGAGCGTCGCCTTTTTTCCCGCGACAGAAGCTCGTCTGCAACCGAGCCTTGCGCAGTGCTGAAAAAGCCCGCCTGCTGAAGCATAACCAGAAGGGGACCGCAGACGCCAAGAATGGGCGCGAGGCCCACTCCAGCGATTTCGCCCCCAGTCGTGGCCCTGGATGCCTGGCCTGACTTTCTGCCCACCAGGAATGCTGGGGAAATGGGGTCCCCCCAGGAGAGCCGGGGCTGCCCTTATTTCTGACCCTGAAATGGGGAGGGGGTGAACTTGGAAACCTAGAAGGTCAACATTAACATGTTGTTGTTTTTTAACATCATGTCAGTCTCTTCTGGCTGAACATAATTTTTTAGATCCTAGTTGAGTGTTAGGCCCCTAACAGCCACTCACAACAAAGAAAGCCAGATTCTCATTAGTCAGATTTATTGAAAGGAAAAGGAGTTAGGTTACTGACTCTTCCAAATTGGAAATGTGTGCAGCCCGTTTAGGTGGGCCCCTGATCCCTCTAATCCCCTCTCTAATCGTCTCTTGACACAGGGGAGATGTTCAGCCTAAAACGGTAGACCAGGCTGAGAAACCAATGCCATATAGGCCAGGACTGCTTTTATTGGAATAGCCATAGAAACTGAACCTTGCAAGTCCGAATGTGCTGCTGCTTCTCTCACTTCATCTGCCTGCGAATTAGGAAGGGCTTGTCTGAAATGTCTTCTCAAGTTACTTCCTTGGCCCAGGCTTAAGCCCCTCTTATCTGGCTGTTGCCTTGGTAATGGCTCTTCCTCCTGTCCTTCAAGGCCATGCCGTCTTCCCTCTACAGATGCTGCTGTCATTTTCCTGGTAAGGAAGGAACGCATTTTAATTCCAGTGCTTTACTGTGTTTAGTTGCTTTGAATAAATAATTCCTTACTATTGGCTTTGGTCTGTTTCAGCCATCCGGGAGAAATCTGATTTTGAAGGGTAGCATACAATTGTTATGAATGAATGAATGAATGCATCCTTTTGCAGCAGGATGGCGCCTATTGAGAAGTCAGAGGCGTCCACCTGCACCACAAAAGGCCGTTCGGGGTCCGGGTGAGCTAGAATTGGCTCTGCTGTGAACAGCGCTTTTAGCCTGTCAAACGCGGTTTGACAGGCAGGAGTCCAATTAAGTACAGCCCCTGGGTGGGGTGTACCCATTGTTAGGGTGACCTTTCCGGTCCTCTGGGTGGCCGGTCGTCCCCCCCCCCCCCGCTGTAGAGCCGTCGAGTTGTTGGAACGCCAGTGGTTTAGGGAGGGGGGAGCAGGGCAGTTCTAATGCGGTGACAATGTCTGGGTGGATCAGATTTCTGGAGCATCCAGAGTCCACCAGAGCCTCGACCGCGATGGCTCTAGGGCCATATGGGAGTTCAATTGTCCCTGCCAGGATGGAGCAATCGTCACTCACCCTGGGGTTGTTGTGCCCCTTCTTCACCACCTGCCCAGCGGCGCTGCTTAGAGCAGGTGGGGGGCGTTTTCCGCCGGCTGTTCTTGGGTGTCGATCGCGTCCCCTGCGAGGTAGGCGTCCGCGTCCTCGTCCAGGGTTGCTAGCGCTCCTGTCAGACGTCTGGGGGGGTTGGATGGCTTGTGCGGTGTCTTCGGTGTTGGTCTGGGCGGGCAATCAGTTGTCCTGTTCTTGAAACAGTCCGCCGCTCGGTGGCCCGTCTTCCCACACCAGGTACATTGCCCGTGGGCAAGCCTCTGTTGTTGGTCTGCGTGCCAGGTTGGGCCCGACTGTGGGACTGGGCCATGTAGTCCCTCGCATTCGTGAGAAGGAAGGACAGTTTCGTAGGGTCCCCGTCAAATTGTACGGGGAAGTCTTTGGCAAACCCCCCAATTTACAGGACCCTTACCTGTGGATGGTGAGGGATGGCTCCCACTGGCCTGGGGCCACGAAGCCCTGCGACAGAGTCTCGTGCTTGGCCCCTTCCGCTCGGGGTTGTTGGCGGGGTGGGTAGGGTGCCCCGATCCCCTCTTGCCCCCTGTGCCGCCTCAGTCTTGGAGCGCTTGCCTACAATTGTTGCCAGGGACTGGAGCATGTGTTCCAGGTCTCGTACCTTGGCTTCCAGGGCCGTGACCTTGTCTGGCGTGCCCTGGTCTGCCGATGTCGGGGACTGGAGCAGGTGTTCCAGGTCTCGTACTCTGGCTTCCAGGGCCGTGACCCTGTCTGGCGTGCCTGGTCGTCCGACGTCGGTGCTGCCGGATGCTTTTGGGCTGTAGTCTTGCGCCTTCCTGCTCAGGCATTTGGGGGTAGCGGAGCCTCCAGGTGGAGTAGGGTGTTCCCGTCCAGGGTCCTGCTCCGCCGGCCCATGTGAGGAGTTGTTCCGTCGGGGCTCTCCCGTCTGGGTTGGAGCTCCAGGTCTGGAACTGAGGTGCGGTGTGGGCAGGGAGGGTGTCCGTGTCCCATTTCGGGTGCGCCGCCTCCAGCAGCTGTCGGGTCACCTCTGCCTCTTGCGGGCCGTCCTTCACGCCTCTGGTGCGAAGTGCTGGCTCCATTGCTGTCCCCGGTTCCGTTTTTGCCAGTTGATCTCTCCCGCGGAAAACCCCGCCCCGCCCCGAGTGATGTCTGAAGGACCCCAAGAGTAATTCAAAGCAGGGTTTCTCAACCTTAGCAACTTTTAAGACAGGAGGAAGGAAAAGAAGAAGAATGTTAAATTTTCTGCTTTTTCCACTCTTGTCTTGGAGGAAGGGAATCCTGGAAAAGAATCTATTTACTTTAGGTATAGGAGGAGTCAAGTAACTAAATTAGCAATTCTGTACAAAAACGCCACCATCTTGACTTTTTTGACACTCCGTGTGACTGCTCTAGTGTATACGTTATGAACTTTATATTCGTATATAATATATACTCATACATATACTGATCAGGATTCTCCCATGCCATTACAAGTAGTCCTCAACGTATGACCACAATTGGGACTGGAACTTCCATTGCTAAGTGAGGTGGTCATTAAGTGAGTCACACCTGATTTTATGACTTTTTTGCATGGTTGTTAAGTGAATCACTGAGGTTGCTAAGTGAATCACATGGTTGTTAAGTAATCCGGCTTCCCCCATTGACTTTGCTTGTTAGAAGCAGCTGGGAAGGTTGCAAATGACGATCACGTGACCCTGGGATGTTGCGACCGTTGTAAATACATGCCAGTTGCCAAGCGCCTGAATTTTGATCATGTGACTGCAGGGATGCCACAATGGTCGTAAGTGCGAGGACTGGCCACAAGTCACCTTTTCCAACGCTATTGTAACTTTAAACAGTCACTAAATGAACGGTTGTAAGTTGCAGACTACCTGTATTTCTGTAAATTTTTTTGTTTGCATTGCACCGCTGACTCTAAGCTTACCCATGTTCAAAAAATGTATAAAAAAGCTTGTATCAAAACGCTGTAAGCAGGAGGGGGTTCAAGGCAAACAGAGTGATGCCTGTATTACAGTTCTTCCAATTCCAGAATTTAAAAAAAACCATCGTTGCCTTTTGCCCTGCTGCTAGTTTCCTTAATAGCACTCTTTTTTTGTAAAATACCTGCCATTTAAGGAGAAGCCACTAGATTCAATTCCTGGCATCTCAGCTAGAAAGATCCTTAGAAAAAAGCTGCCTTACGTTTGGGGGGAAATTACAGCGACATCAATATAATCTGTACATTAGCGACAGAAACTGGAAGTAAATACTCACTTGGTTCACTGTCACAGGCGACAGAAAAGGACACAGAAGTAGCAAGGAGCCAGATGAGACAAAAACCGTATCTCTTTCCTTTCCTGAGTAGCGCTGTCGGTAACGCAGAGTTCACCAGAGTACCTGAAACAGTTTGGTCCGCAAAGTCAGTTTTTCAAAACGTGAACGATAACTATTTTTAAGGCGTCAGGGCACATCTGCTGTTTCTGGCCCAAGCAGGCTGCCCGTCGCCTTAAAACCAGCTGCTCTACAGGAGAGGCAGATACTGTAGATGTGCAGGATAAATGAATGTGGAATCCAGGAATGAATGTGGGATTTAGCCAATCTACTGCAAAGAAACCTCAGAGATCTACCAATACGTTCAGAGCTGCTTCCTGCCCATCCTGGTACACAGTGAGAAGCAGAGCTTCATTGGGAAAGAGAGTAAGAGATTGCTTTGGACTGCCTATTTAATGAAAATGTTATTAAAGAAAACCTAGAGATCTTGCTCTAATTACAGAGGAAAGAACACTCACAATCTTCTCTATTATTTTCATTTTAATGAATGAAACTGGCTGTAAATTCGAAACTTTTGTGGACACAAGAAAACCAAATTATACTCTTACTTAATAAGCAAAATTCAAATTACTAGTATGGGGTAGTTTCTTTTTCTAGCTTTTTCTTTTCTTTCCTTTTTTCTGCACTTCTTAAAATTTTTATTTTTAAAAAAAATGTTTTTCTGTATTATGTAGTTGTATTAGTTTTATTTATATAATATAATCATCAATAAAATTACTGGAAAAAAACAGAAATTACTAGTATGGGAAGGGTGGTGTAGTGGTTAAAATACTAGGGTGGGGAATGGGGAAATGCTAATTATGTAAAATAAACAATTCTCTGGATTCATATCTTCATCACTTTCAATGTCCTTTTCTTTCCAGGGATGAATTTAAACCTTTCCCACTGATATCAATGAAAGAAATCCTCCAGTCTCCTCTCTACCTGAAACAATGAGTGAGATGATAATTCTAAAATAGATGCCAGAAAATGGGCTTTGGAGCCTGTTTGAAATGCAAGAGCCCACTCACTCACTCACAGCCCACTCACATTTTGCAACACATCATCCCCATTCTCAGACCTAGAGAATTCCATTACCCCTCTTTGTTTAGGTATTTTCTCTTTTTTTACCCACATGTTTATCATTTCTAATTTCACTCTTTGTGTTGACTCCTGTTCAAGGCCATTGTTTTTGCTCCCAGGACCCCTTCCCACTTAAAAAATTATGGAGGACCCCAAAAGAGCTTTTGTTTGAATGGGTTATATTTATCAATATTTACCGTATTAAAAATTAAAATTGATGCATTCATAGAATATTGATTCATTGAATCATGCAAAAATAACAATATTAAACCCATTAGTTATACAAATAAAATGTCATGAAAAAAGCCTATTTTTTAACAAATACAAAATAATAATAAGAAAAGTGACATTGCTTTAAATTTTTGCAAATATCTTCAGTATCTGGCAAATAATTTTGATTTCATGGACCCTGAGATGGTCTTGGGGGACCCCCGGGGTCCTCAGAGCACACTTTAAGAAACACTGGTCTAGATTAGATCCACCTGTGAGGAATAAGGCAGAGCTATTACTCCTTGTCGTAAATCCTACAGTAAATCCTAAATTTTGTTGCTTATTCGTCCAGTCGCTTCCGACTCTTCGTGACTTCATGGACCAGCCCACGCCAGAGCTTCCTGTCGGTCGTCAACACCCCCAGCTCCCCCAGGGACGAGTCCGTCACCTCTAGGATATCATCCATCCACCTTGCCCTTGGTCGGCCCCTCTTCCTTTTGCCCTCCACTCTCCCCAGCATCAGCATCTTCTCCAGGGTGTCCTGTCTTCTCATTATGTGGCCAAAATATTTCAGTTTTGCCTTTAATATCCTTCCCTCAAGTGAGCAGTCTGGCTTTATTTCCTGGAGGATGGACTGCTTTGATCTTCTTGCAGTCCAAGGCACTCTCAGAATTTTCCTCCAACACCACAGTTCCGAAGCATCTACTCCTAAATTAATGCAGCCAAAATCCCCTGGAGTGATGACTTCGCACAGTGGATTCCTATTCAGTTTGTGATATCTCCTCATTTGATCTGTTACCTTTGGGCACACCTTGACACTGATCTCTCGAAGGTCATGTTTTTGCCGACAACTATTTTATTCTGGTCTTTTGGGGAGTCAACTTTCCCTTTCAGGTTGGTGTCATTTCCTGGTCTGAAAAAAGGTTTCCTCCATTCCTTCAACCAAGCTGAGATGAATAACCTTTTTTATAGCCAGGGACCGGGCAACATTTCCCAAAAACCGACTCCCCAAAAGACGGGAATAAAATAGTTGTCAGCAAAAACATGACATTCAAGAGATCAGGATAAAGGTGTGCTCAAAGGTAACAAGCAAGATAAAATTATAAAATATTATTAATAATATTAAATAGCAATACATTATTATTTATTAAAATGATTAATGATAACATTAATAATAACATTGGGGATAAACTAATAAAATAAGATGAAATAGCTACTTAAAATAAGGTAAATGCCTGTAGCTATTTATTTCACCAGGGTGTGACGGAGCATCACCAGCAGAGGGAGCATCGATGACAGTTTTCAGTCCCTCTTTTTCTGAATTTCTGGTGTTTCTTCACCTCGAGGGCCAGCGGAAAAGAGGAAGGCCCTCAATGCGATGGATTGATACAATTACCGCAGCGATGGATGCAAACATCGGAACAGCCAGGCATATGGCGCAAGACCGAACAGCATTTTGTCAACAACAACAACTTTAAGCGAAAGACAGATATTAAATCTACTGAATACTTTGCACAGCTGTTTCGCTATAACTTGTGCCACCATTCAGCAGTTTGTTTCTGAATCTTAGCAGTGTGATCTTGCTGGGCTCCAAGAGTTGGAAACACCCCCCCCCCAAAGAATCTGGGAGGGTCAGATGCGCAGGCTTTAGCCCCTTCTAATACAGTAATGCCTCCTCTCTTCTATTTTACATAAGGCTATTTCAATGTAACAGGCAAGTTAGTCTTCTCTTTACGCCCCCCCCACCCACGCTTCACTTGCATCAATGCCAAGGATGAATTTTCAGGGGTGGGGAAGCTTGCTCAGCACTTAGGGACATTTTTGTCATTATATGTACATCTACTGCTGTTGATTACAGGTAGTCCTTGTTTAGCGACCACAAATGGGACCAGCAACTCGGTCATTAAGCAAAGCGACTGCTAAGTGAAACTGACTGCTTATGATCTTACTTCAGCTTTCCTTTGCATTACGGACCTGCGAAGGTCGTAAAAGTGAGGATTGGTAGCAAAGTTACTTTTTCATCACTCGTAATGGCGAACAGTCGCTAAACGAGGCAGTCACTAAACGAGGACTACCTCTATAACCTTCACGTTTGGTCGAAACCTTAAGGCAGCATTCGACTTCTTTCCCATTTGAGTCTCATTCCTGAGTTCTTTTCTAGTATGGCACAGGCATCAGGGAGGGATTTTAACTACAATTTTCTCCGTTCTTCACAGGTGACATTTACCATGTGCTAGAGAGCTTGAGTAGTGTATCTTTCAGTGACGTTCCCATTTTGCTCACCTCATTCTTGCAAGGGACATTTGTGCACATGTTTCTCAAGCGCTATTTGGTCACCTTTTCCACATTTCCTCATCAAAGTTTGCCTGCGTTTCTTTCCCTTCCTCCTCACCGTCCATCCTTTGCTACTTCTCCATCACGCAATTTCCACTCCCCAATAAATCGTTAGCACCCCATTGAACCCATGTTTCCGGTTTATGTCCCTTTTTCCCAAAAAAATATCTGACACCTAGAATCCTCTTCCATGCATCTTTAGAATATAAAATGGAGTGGCATAGTTTTTTCATCTAATGAACAGATCAAATTTATTTTTTCTTAACTGGTGGATCTAGAACCTGCTCAAGGAATGCAGCATCTCTTCATTTTTGCCTCTTTAGAAGCCAGAAAGTTCATACTGAATACAGAGGAAACCATCAACTTTACGACGAAGAAAGTCTGTTTATTATTTATTTAATTTCTATCCCGCCTTTATTATTTTTACAAATAACTCAAGGCGGCAGACAGACCAAATGCTCCTCCCTCCTCCTATTTTCCTCACAACAACCACCCTGTGAGGTGGGTTGGGCTGAGAGGGAGCGACTGGGCCAATATTTCGGGACAGAAACAGAAGCGCTACTTTTCAGGAAAAAGAAAAACGGTGAAATAACTCATAGTTTTCATTTCGCCACATGTAATGTTGCTTACTAAGTTTTGTTTCCTGAATCTGAAGTACTATCACTATTAAGAGTTTCAACTTCTAAGCCTTTATTTTAATCCCGCTTACTTGTATGGATTTCTGGAAACCGAGGTTTGCCTGCGTGAAAACAAGCGTCCTCTCTACCCTTTGAAACAGAACATTGACCTGTTTCTTTTATACCCTAGCTGTTCAAAGTATCATGTTTTTAAAAAAGTTCAGAAAATATTTCCCAATTCATATAGTTTTCATTTTTTCCCATTTATCAGAAAAACAAAAGCAAAAACACAAAAATTTACAGGAAAAATGGGGAAGAACCAAGGGTCATTCCCCCCCCCAAATATTTTTCTTGCTTCCCCACCTACACCCCCCACCCCCAGGGGGGTTTCCACTTTCTAAACCAGTGTTTCTCCACCGCAGCAACTTTGAGACGTGTGGACTTCAACTCCCAGAATTCCCCAGCCGGTCTTAAAGTAGCGGAGGTTGAGAAACACGGTTCTAGGCAATGGCCTGTAAAAAGGAACGGTGGGCTGTCAATATCAGTAGTACCAGACCCTTAATGGACAATTCCTGTCATCAACTGTATTAAAACACGTTTGTGTTGTCTTTCTTTCAGGTTCTGTCAGGAACTAATCAATGCTTAAACAAATAAAAACCAGGTGGAGAAGCAATAGTCTGGAGTGATCTAGCAAGCTGAAACATACCAGTTCTGAAGAAAATGACCTCGTGACCAATTTATGTCTTAGAACACTGTAATGAAATTCAGCACGTGACTTGGGGCTAAAAGCTGTGAAGAAACAGCTTTCTTCCAAATTGCATGAAGACTGACAAAAAACCACTCCTTTCTTTTTTATGCCATATAGGTTTTTCTCATATCTCTGTCACAAGAGTCTCCCAGCACTGGGGGTGGGTGAGTGAACATAATTTGACACTGTGAAAAATAAGTCACTATCATGCTACCAATTCAAGGAAAATTAATGAACATTAAAACATTAATGAAATTCTCCCTGCCAGTTCCTTTAATTTGGTTTCTGTTTTCATCACTTTTCACTGTGCCATGTAGATGCTACAGACGATGAATATCTGCTTTGAATCTTTAGTAGACTTACGATAAGCAAGGTTTGGGAGCCTGATAGTGCTGGAAGAGATGGTTCTCAAGAGACTTTGTCCAAATTCCGAGCTCTGATCTTGACTTTATTTATTTATCAATCAATCAACCATATTTACAGGGCCACCCGTCTCACACAAAGCAGCTCTGGGCAGCGTGCAACAATTAGATAAATAAATAAAAAGCACTCGCTATAAAAAGATAAAAAATAATTATTAAAATAAAAATATTATCAAAAATTAATATGTCAACCCCACGGAGAGAGCAAGAATGTCAATCACAGTGGAGCTATCTAAAAATGAAGATCAAAGATCCTATCAAGGAAGATAGGAGAGTCATTGCAAATTAAAAACCACAATATCACTGTATTCACGCTTTTCAAAATGCAGACGTCAGCTGATCATATGATAGCCCAGAGCCCTGGTCCGAATTATGTCCTTAAAAAACACCCTTCCCCTTAGGAGATATTTGTTCATAAGTAACTGCACTTGACTGTAGCCCGAATGCCCAACATATATAGCTGTCCTGGTTAGCAAAATCATTGAGATAGCCTAGACCAGCCTTCTGAACCTGGTAGCACCTACAGCCAGGAGCACTTCCTGAATCCCAAATCACCATGCTGGCTGAAGAGTCTGGGAATTTGTAATTTATCTGGAGGCAACAGACTGAAGAAAGCTTCCCTAGATCAGATTTATTTTAAATGTTTTTCTGCCAATGAAGGATATGTGGCAATAGAGTGATACCACTGGAAAGGACATTGTCCGAATTTTCAGGCCTTTAAATTTTTGTGCATGCCTGACTCAGGCATTCTGTCTATTCATTAGATGTACAAGTAGTCCTCACTTAACAACCATTCATTTAGTGACAGTTCAGACTTACGACAGTGCTAAAAAACGAGTTATGACCAGTCCTCACACTTGTGATCGTCGCAGCTTCCCCATGGTCACATGATCATGATTTGGGTGCTTGGCAACCGGTTCACATTTATGACCATCGCAGCATCCTGTGGTCACGAGATTGCCATTTTCAACCTTCCCAGCTGGCTTCTGGCAAGTAAAATCAATGGGGGTCTGTGTGATTCGCTTAATGACCATGTGGCTTGCTTAAAACCTGTGGTGATTTGCTTGAGGTGATTTGCTTGACTGCCGCAGAAAAGGTGGTAAAATCAGGTTGGATTCACTTAATGTCTGCTTCGCTTAGTAACTGAAATTCCGGTCCTAATTTTGGTTGTTAAGGGAGGACTACCTATATATCCAACTGTCATTCAAGAACACAAGGCAGCAGACATAGATAGCTCTCTCCTCCTAGTTCTTCCCATAGCAACAACTTTGCGAAGTAGGTTGGACTGAGACAGACCGATTGGCCCAAAGTCGTCTAGGGGGTTTCTGTGGCTGAGAACAGATTAGAACTCGGGCCACCCTAACCCTATGCCTTCACCTTCACCATTCTACTACATTAGCTCCTTTGGAATGCTGTAGAATCTTAAACCTATCAAAGATTTCTTATTTATTCCCCCCTCCTCCCCACACTGCCAAATGCAAGAAATCACACCGCTGTTGTTCAGTGATTTGCCTCTGAATTTCGGGGGGTGGGGGTGGAAAAAAGGAGACGGAAAAATAGCCCATGGATCATTAAATGCCCATGTCTTGTGCTCCCACAGAGACCCAAGTTGTTTTCTCTGGAAACACCCTAAGCAGGGAAGGAGCAGAACTGGACTCGGAGAGCAACTGATACCAGGAAACATAATTGCCCTCTACTAGAATCGTAGGGTTAGGAGGGACTTGGGAGGCCTTCGAGTCCAATTCCCTGCCCGGAACAGGAATCCCCATCCCATTCTGGACAAATGGCTGTCCAGTCTTTTCTTGAAGGCCTCCGTCATGGAGCAACCACAGCTTCAGGAGGCAGGCGGTTCCATTGATTAACGGCTCTCACCATCAGGAAATTCCTCCTTAATTCAAGTCTGGATCTCTCGCTGTAAAACTTCTGCCCGCTGGTTCTTACCTTACCCTTAGGCACTAGGGAGAATAAATCTAGTCCCCTCTCCCTGTGAGATCCCTTCACGTATCGGAAGACTGCTATCCCATCCCCCCTTAGCCTTCACCTCTTTAAGCTAAACATACCAGGTTCCTTTAACTGTTCTTCGTAGGATTCAGCCCCCAAGACCCTTGCCATCTCTGTGGCTCTTCTCTGCACTCTTTCCAGTTCCTAGGGATCCTTTTTGTATTGTGGTATCTAGAACTGCGGCACTGGAGCAACAATATGCAGTCACAGTGGTTAATGGCCACTGATAACCTCATATTTTACGAATTCCTTTGTAAATCAATTCTCTTCCAATCTATCCTGCTTCGTCGGAACTGTGAGATCATAACTGTCAGCGGGAAAAACTCCCAAAAGAATTCCAATCCACAAGGTTCGATGATACAGAGAAAAGAGTTTATTTGTAACGCATTTGCAAAGGCAGGTCCCTCCGTGCAAGAAGGAACCAAGAACAAAGCTAGCTCAAAACCTTTATACCCTAACTGTCCTCCCCCTCCTTCGAGGGCCCAGCTCACAATCTTCCTGTTTCCCAAGCATTCTTGAGTTAGTTACTAGGTTTATGTGTTTATGTGTCCGGGATGATTCTGCCATCCTTATCTCTTCCTCCTTTCAAAGGCTAATCCCACTCAAACACCTCTTTGTAGACGCCAGCTACTCTACACAATCAGCCACAAATTCTTAACCTAAGCAATCTTATCAGTGTTCAGGGTCTGTTCACCCATCTGTGGCTAACTCCCTTTTTCTTCTCTCATGAGTTTGAGGCAAGTACAAGGGTTTTTCTTTACCTTGCCCCCCCCCCTTACAATAACCTTGCATCTACTTGGGGTACATTGGACATGTAATGAGTAAATATTTGGGGACCTTCCCCCCCACCCCAGAAACGCTGCTTTACAGCCCAACTATTTCCATTTGGAGAATGCTGAGATCCTTTCTTTGACAGGTAGGAGCTACCTGCCTCCGCCACTGTAAGAGTTCAGCCTTTTAGTCTGCTGAAGCATAAAGAACCAATATTTTAAGATGCCACGAGACTCTCTGTGGATTTCCAGCACAAACCCAGCTGAACTTTGCAGACGGTCATGCTGCCTGCTACCCAATTTGCAAAGATTCTGGAGAAAAAACCCAACGGGTTCAACTAGACTGCGTCTTCCGTAAGTCTGAAAAACATATCAGCCCAACACAGCCTTAGTGCTATTGTTAAAACATGTTCTAACTTGCAACTGTGATCTGTGCATATGGAATTGTGATTCAAACGCTGGTTCCTTTTTTTGGTTTCCTGTTACTCATCTCATAGTTTTACGGTATATGCTCCTGAGAGTAATTAAAAACACAAAAAAGAGCATTTTGCACTTGTGGTTTCTGTATCCCCAGAGACCCTGGTTCTCCTCTGATCTTTGCTGATCCTCTTGTCTTGCTGGCAGAGAACTGAATGGAAGGAATAATTGCCGTTTTCCAAAACTCTGCTATTCTTGGGGCTAAGAATCGAGATTCCTTATTATCTATTTCTAGATGTCTATGATTGTATACTGGGAAGAACTTCTATGGTAGAATTTCAGGGCAATCATTTCAATCAATATTTAATCCAAATTCCTGCAGATCTTCTCTCACAAAATAACCTAAAAGTAACTAGCAGCAGCAGCTTTAGGTGGTTCTTCTTTTTCCATTCTGATCAGAATTACACAGAATTACCAACAGAGTGAACTTCTTCCAGTGCTTAAATCAGCAATGTTTCTGTGTACGTGAATGTTACACACATGAACACCCCCACACTGTGCTAATTGTCCTCCACAAATAGATCCTGCTTAGGTAGAGCCAGACACAAATGACCTTTCCAAATTCTCCATCAGTTTTGTGGACAGAGACATGGAGCGGACGATTTCTCCAAATCTGTCCAGGAGACTGGGGATTATGTTTGTGATCAAAGACCAGCTGCCAGTTACATGTTACATCAGGAAGACAATCAGAAGAAGTTCAAGCTTCCTGTGGATGTTAAAAAGAAAGGGGTTTAACCCCTTTGTAATAGAAATGGGAGCAGAAAGGCTTCCTAGCACACTCATGTGCTCTGAGAATTTTCATGTAGTCTCATGAACAAGACTAGGACAAGAAGCCTTTTTTAGGACAAGAAGCAATGGCTGGAAGTTCATCAGAGGGAGCTCCAACCTGGAAACAAGAAGGGATTTCCTGACAGAACTCTTAAGCAGTGGAACAGCTTGCCTCCCAGAGTTCTGGGTGCTCCATCCCTGAAGGGTTTCAAGAAAAGATTGGACAACCATTTGTCCAAGATGGTGTGAGGACTCCTGCCTTGGGCAGGAGGTTGGACCAGAAGACCTCCAAGGTCCCTCCCAATCCTATGATTCTGTCATTCTATGAAATAGTAGAGGCCTGCCAATTTTGCACAGAGCCTGCAATTGATTTCGAATGCTGCCTTTGTGTTTATTTCCCCATCTAGCAACTTATAGCATCTTCTAGAGCAGAGGGTGGCTGGGGAATTCTGGGAGTTGAAGCGCACCCATCTTAAATTGGCTGAGGTGGAGAAACACTGTTCTAGAGTTACCCAATCATCATGCCAAAGTAACATAAATGAGGGCAGGCTTTCTATCACCAAAACTGGCTGGGTAATGCTATGAAAATGCTGTACGTCTCTAGTATGGACAGAGCCCACATCAATCAAGGCAAGATAAAAAATATTTGGGAGGGGGCAGTGAGAGTCCTTTTCAAATAGGAGGTGCAAATAATACATTAATCAGGCATTGATCATCCCACTCTAAAACCAGCTTACATGTTGGCCATTACATAGTCATTCATCAGCAGTTGACCAACTTCCAGTCAAGATGCTGGTGTACAGTTTACTCATATTTAGGAGACTAACTGAGTGAAAATTTGCAGGGTCAGTTTTATCTCTCTATAAACTGGCACTGTAATTCATCAACTCTAATCCTTGGGGATCTGTAGGGAGTGATCAGAATCAATCAATAAAGGTGCCAACACTGGTGCTGACCAATCAGAATTTACTTTTAATAATTCAGCCAGAACCAAGTTTCTCCTGGCTAGTTTTCCATTTTTCAGTTGCAGAGTAAGTTTGAGGATCTTGGAAGGGGACACCCAGGAGCCAAATCTGCAATATATTCTGGACCTGATTCATCATTAAAGAAGGGACATACTGGTGTCATGATGAGCAGTTATACTAGAGCAGGGTTTCTCAACCTTGCCAACTGTAAGATGTGTGGACTTCAACTCCCAGAATTCCCCAGCCAGCATGGGGAGAAACACTGTACCAAAGCACCTTGTAACAATGGCTGTTCAAACTCTACTTAAAGGCCTTCAGCAAAATAGAGTTCCTCATCCCTCTAGCTTATTCAATCTTTGTTGACCGCTCATTGAAGGAAATTGGGGCCATTGATGTGTCTCTGTGTCTGCCCCACCACACAGGGTTCCTGGGAGATTAAGATGCAAACAGCCAAGTAAGCCAGCGCTGTTCCTTAGAAGAAAGGCAACGGATGCCAGAATTAGTAATGCTTAGGAATAAAAGTACGTCAGTTGACTTAGCAAGTGCAAAAGCTACAAGATGCTAAACAAAATGAAATCTACCCACATCTGACGACCTCTAGGTGTAACAAGATGGACATCCGGATAGCAGGGGATTCATAAAGGGTGGCCTAATGTAAACCGATGTAGAGTGGTTTCTAAATTCAGAATTCTAATAGGAGAGATTAGGGGGTGGAGAAAGACCAGGAAGTTCCTTCCAACGAGATGGTACCTAGAGGGACCCCACTGCTGAGCTTCCCTCTTGTAAAACAGCCTACCCCCAGACATTTGGACCACCCATCCTTAGTTTGTTTCCGAGGAGGAGGAAAACCTTGTGTATTTATTTATTTTCTATCCTGCCTTTATTATTTTTACAAATAACTCAAGGCAGTGAACATACCTCATACTCCTCCCTCCTCCTATTTTCCCCAAAACAGCAACCCTGAGGTGAGCTGGGCTGAGAGAGAGGGACCGGCCCAAGGTCACCCAGCCATCTTTCATGCCTCAGGCGGGACTAGAACTCTCATACCACACCTGATTGGCTCTTGGGCTGAGAGAGAGGGACTGGCCCAAGGTCACCCAGCCATCTTTCATGCCTCAGGCGGGACTAGAACTCTCATACCACGCCTGATTGGCTCTTGGGCTGAGAGAGAGGGACTGGCCCAAGGTCACCCAGATGGCTTTCATGTCTAAGGCCGGACTAGAACTCTCAGTCTCCTGGTGTCTAGCCTGTTGCCTTGACCAAACTGGCTGTCTTATTCCAACTTCAGTAGGTTTAACTCTGTGGCATGGCTGGTTATGAGGATTTCCTGTGCCTGTGAAAGCACACACATGGCTACAGAGTTGGTTGTGTAGGAAAGATGTTAGAGAGGAATCAAACATTAAAAACTGTCTCACGCCACATCCCCAAAAGGGTTGCGGGTTCTTTTCATTTGTTGAGCAACGCGGTTATTTTTTTTTTTTCCGGTGATGTAATTGTGGGCTATTTTTGTGCTGCTATTAAAGTCAGGTTCTCTGCATCTGGATGGCAGTCTGGACTTGCTTCTACTGTAGACGCATCTACAATCAGTTGGAAGTTGGTGTAGGAGGTTACACAGACTCATGGACAAATTTCAAAGAGGTGAGGAACGGGATGAATATTTACATTTACAGCTCATTCTTTTGGTTCTCTGATTCAGGAATGGAGGAAACAAAGATTTGTTCAACATACTGCTTTACTGAATTGCACCAAACGAAGCTTCATGACGCAGGATTTTCTGCAAAATTTCTTGATGAGGAGGAAAAAAATGTAGGCAAGGAGACATCCCGCTGAGTTCCTTCTTCCATTCGTCCAGTTCCTCCCTACAGCTTTTGAATGCCTTATTTAATAGCCCCAATGAAACCAAAACATTTTTGCTTTCTAGAAAGGAACTGATAGTTGAATTCATAGTTCACTTTTGGCACCAGACTTTTTCTTTCTGTCCAGTTGATTTCTAACATTCCAGACTTGGCTATTTTAGAGTTAAATTTCCTATAATATCAGTTTAGATCTCTATCAACATGGTAATTGTTGCATGCTAAGCAACATATATTTCGTATGACTTTGGTTGCAAAATCTATGGAACCAGACAGCGTGATTTGAAATCTGTGAGTTATGGCTCAGCATTTTATGCAAACTCACCCAATTTTATCTTATTTGACCAAATCTGAGTTAAACAAGCCATGGAGCAGCTCACAATTGTGAATCAAATCTTGCTTTTTGAACAAATCTTGCATTTCAAACAGGTTCCAAAGCCCATTTTCTGGCATCTATTTTAGAATTATCATCTCACTCATTGTTTCAGGTAGAGAGGAGACTGGAGGATTTCTTTCATTGATATCAGTGGGAAAGGTTTAAATTCATCCCTGGAAAGAAAAGGACATTGAAAGTGATGAAGATATGAATCCAGAGAATTGTTTATTTTACATAATTAGCATTTCCCCATTCCCCACCCTAGTATTTTAACCACTACACCACCCTTCCCATACTAGTAATTTCTGTTTTTTTCCAGTAATTTTATTGATGATTATATTATATAAATAAAACTAATACAACTACATAATACAGAAAAACATTTTTTTAAAAAATAAAAATTTTAAGAAGTGCAGAAAAAAGGAAAGAAAAGAAAAAGCTAGAAAAAGAAACTACCCCATACTAGTAATTTGAATTTTGCTTATTAAGTAAGAGTATAATTTGGTTTTCTTGTGTCCACAAAAGTTTCGAATTTACAGCCAGTTTCATTCATTAAAATGAAAATAATAGAGAAGATTGTGAGTGTTCTTTCCTCTGTAATTAGAGCAAGATCGCTAGGTTTTCATTAATAACATTTTCATTAAATAGGCAGTCCAAAGCAATCTCTTGCGCTCTTTCCCAATGAAGCTCTGCTTCTCACTGTGTACCAGGATGGGCAGGAAGCAGCTCTGAATGTATTGGTAGATCTCTGAGGTTTCTTTGCAGTAGATTGGCTAAATCCCACATTCATTCCTGGATTCCACATTCATTTATCCTGCACATCTACAGTATCTGCCTCTCCTGTAGAGCAGCTGGTTTTAAGGCGACGGGCAGCCTGCTTGGGCCAGAAACAGCAGATGTGCCCTGACGCCTTAAAAATAGTTATCGTTCACGTTTTGAAAAACTGACTTTGCGGACCAAACTGTTTCAGGTACTCTGGTGAACTCTGCGTTACCGACAGCGCTACTCAGGAAAGGAAAGAGATACGGTTTTTGTCTCATCTGGCTCCTTGCTATTTCTGTGTCCTTTTCTGTCGCCTGTGACAGTGAACCAAGTGAGTATTTACTTCCAGTTTCTGTCGCTAACGTACAGATTATATTGATGTCGCTGTAATTTCCCCCCAAACGTAAGGCAGCTTTTTCTAAGGATCTTTCTAGCTGAGATGCCAGCAAATGAATCTAGCGGCTTCTCCTTAAATGGCAGGTATTTTACAAAAAAAGAGTGCTATTAAGGAAACTAGCAGCAGGGCAAAAGGCAACGATGGTTTTTTTTAAATTCTGGAATTGGAAGAACTGTAATACAGGCATCACTCTGTTTGCCTTGAACCCCCTCCTGCTTACAGCGTTTTGATACAAGCTTTTTAATACATTTTTTGAACATGGGTAAGCTTAGAGTCAGCGATGCAATGCAAACAAAAAAATTTACAGAAATACAGGTAGTCCGCAACTTACAACCGTTCATTTAGTGACTGTTTAAAGCTACAATAGCGTTGGAAAAGGTGACTTGTGGCCAGTCCTCGCACTTACGACCATTGTGGCATCCCTGCAGTCACATGATCAAAATTCAGGCGCTTGGCAACTGGCATGTATTTACAACGGTCGCAACATCCCAGGGTCACGTGATCGTCATTTGCAACCTTCCCAGCTGCTTCTAACAAGCAAAGTCAATGGGGGAAGCCGGATTACTTAACAACCATGTGATTCACTTAGCAACCTCAGTGATTCACTTAACAACCATGCAAAAAAGTCATAAAATCAGGTGTGACTCACTTAATGACCACCTCACTTAGCAATGGAAGTTCCAGTCCCAATTGTGGTCATAACTTGAGGACTACCTGTAATGGCATGGGAGACATCCTGATGAGTTTTAGTGGTCAGGAGGCTGGACTAATTAAGAAGAGTGCTAGACACAGTGATTCACAGTCTGTACTGAGATACAGGCACTTAACAGAAGCCTTGAGGGTTAACAGGAAGAATTTTGAACAATGCGTGCTTGTGATCAAGGAAGATTCAACCTTAGCTGAGCTCCATCTGAGACACCTAAAATCTTCAGCACTGGGGGGGAAATCCAGTAATGCTGGACACAACACTGGAAAAGCAGGGAGGGTAATTCAAGGGCAGAGGAGAAAGAAGGACAAAAATATGGAGGCAGACCTGTCATTTTCTGAAACCCAAGTCAGCAATGAGTAAACCAAGGAAAATAAAAAGGGTTTTCTTCTTAAAGGAACAGTAGCAAAATGTAAGAGAATTAATGATGCAAGAATATAAAGTTCATAACGGTATACACTGGGACAGTCACAGGGAGTGTCAAAAAAGTCAAGATGGTGGTACAGAATTGCTAATTTAGTTACTTGACTCCTCCTGTACTTAAAATATATGGATTCTTTTCCAGGATTCCCTTCATCTAAGACAAGAATGGAAAAAGCAGAAAATTTAACATTCTTCTTCTCTTCCTTCCTCCCATTCAACATTGTAGACCACCAGAGGCAGAATCCCACTTAATTTTTAATTTTTAAACTTAATGTTCAAGTACCATTGGGTCAAAATTTAAATTAGACTGGAATTCATCTACTACATCTATCTGCATCCACATCTGTATCTTTCTATATCTCGATCTTTACAATTATTCTCCTAACAAATATTTAATTACAGGTAGTCCTTGCTTGACAACTGCAACTGGGAACAGAATTTTGGCTGCTAAGCGAAGTGGTCATTAAGTGAATCCAACCTGATTTTATTATGTTTTTTGCAGTGGTTGTTAAGCAAATAATCACAGTCATTAAGCGAACCATGTGGTTGTTAAGCAAATCACACAGTTCCCCACTGGTTTTGCTTGCTAGGAGCTGGCCGGGAAGGTCAAAAAATGGCAATCACATGACCATGGGACACTGCAACAGTCATAAATGTGAACTGGTTGCCAAGTGCCCAAATCATGAACACGTGACCGCAGGGATGTTGCAACCGTTATAAATGTGAGGACCAGTTGTAAGTCAGTTTTTCCAGCACTGTCGTAAGTCTGAACTGTCACTAAATGAATGGTCGTTAAGTGAGGACTACCTGTAATGCCTCTTTTATCAAACTAAAAAATGACAGTTGGATAACAATTTTTGGAGGTGTCTGGACACCACATTCCAGTTCTGAATTTATTGATTGATTTAGTTGATTTCTATAGTCGCCCATCTCAACAAGTGACTCTGGGTGGCATACAATCATAAAAACCATAAAACAGTTAAAATAATTAAAAACAATTAAAAGTACAAAATAAACATATGTGGTCACCAAGTAAACAATGTATGGATGTTAATATAGGCAAGAAATAGGGCCCTTGACACACTCGGGGCCCCAGGCCTGGGCACATAACCTGGTCTTCACAGCCATGCGAAAGGCCAACAGGGTCGGGGACATCCTAATCTCTGAAGGGAGAATGCAGGCCACCTGCAGTTTTGGGGTCTCTCATTCTGCACTTCTGCCTTATAGGACTGTTACTTTTGCTACATGCCTCCCCTTATAAAGAAACGTACTGATCCATTCCTTCTTTTGAAGCTGGGTTATTTTTCTTCATATTAATTCACTGGTTTTTGACAAATGAATATAGGCATTGCGGTTTCCTGGCCAAACGCTATATACTTCTGGCCTAAACAGTCTTGCATGCCTGAGATGGTAGGAAACTAAGCATTTATTCCGATGCTTGCACCCCACACTCACTAGCGCTGATGATGCTACCTAGTCGGGCAATGAAATGTCTGCAAGCAAACAGCCAAGCTCAGTAAGCATTTGCCCTTCTCCTAACAGATGATAACACCTGCCTTCAAATCCCCATATCCGTGTGGGAAGGAGAAACACTGTACGTGGCCCTGAATGCCTCTGGAACGATCCGGGATTTGTGTGTATGGAGCAACTCGACTTCTCGGTGGGAGAACGCTTGCCATTTTTCTCACGGAGTGTGCCAAACACTCCTTACTCATTTCAGAGAAGACATTTCCACAGAGGGAAACAAATTTGAACTAAAGAATGTGAGCAAGAGAGCCAGCGGGATTTACAGACTTCTGGATAAGCCTGGAAATTGTGTGATATCAATGCGACTCTCTGTATTAAGTAAGTTTGTGCAGCTGCTGTTTAAAGTGCAGGTGTTGGGGTTGTATCTGCCAAGTGGGTGTGGGCACACCACAAACCACGTCCATCCGACTCCCATTTTTTACAACCCCAGATTGCCCAGAAATCATGGCAAATAGCTGAGAAATGGTGGTCCAATTTCCTATTCTTCACCGTTAAGCATTTTTATAACAACTAAAAAATCTTCCCCAAAATGGGGTGGGGAATGACGTGGGGGAAAACTAGGATTTCTAGCTCTGGCCACATCAGTGATGACTCCACATCACGTGGCCTTTGTCCACCATCTTCCTTTTTTCCTTTAAAGGGTATAGAGATGCCAACAGTATTTCAGCTCGGGAAGGCGGTGTGCCAATTTTAAGTACTTTATCCTGGAGAATCTTTCAGTTTGGACTGATGGTGCAGTGTGAGCAGTGGTGTTGATAGAAGAGAAAGAATGGCTGCTGAGGAAAGGGACAGTCTGAGAAACTAGGAAGGAATGGAATGGATGGGTTGGATGAAGGCAGCCATATCCACAGAAATCATGGATATGAATCCGTTGGGAGAACATGGCTAGTCCCAGGTAACCAAGAATGGTGGCCTTTGTAGCTTTTTTGCCTACACCCGAGAACAGCCATAGCTGTGGGTGCCACCATTTGGAAACAAGTTGGAGGCCAACATGAGAGGAGAGGCCAGAGGAAACTGCAGTAGTAAGATAGGCAGCCTTATCTAAGAGACCAGGAAGAGGAGGAGAAGGAACCCCATCAAGAATTGAGTGAAAAATTTTGGCTGGGGTTGAACTGGGCCCGTTGGGCACATGGGAGGATGTATTGTGGGAATGCAAAGAACTGGCATGAGTCGGAATTATTAATTTCTTGATTTATTAGATTCATATCCTGCCTTTGGTAGCAGGAGTTAGAGACAGCATTTATAATTCTCCCTCCTCCTATTTTTCCTCATAACAACCCTGGAAGGTAGGACGGGCTGAAAGAGAGGGACTAGCCCAAAGTTCCCCAGGAAGCTTCCATGACTGATTGGGGGATCAGGACTAGAACCTGTGCCACTCCCCTCCTTGCCCAGGACCTTCACCTCTCCACCCCAATGGCTGTTGGCTGGGGAGGGAGGGACTGACGACTCAACCAGTGATATTCCATGGCTAAGAAGGGACTTGAACCTGGGTCTCCCAGGAGCCAACCCAACGCCTTCACCAGGACCCCCAGCTGGCTCTCGGAGAATAAAGAATATAAAGAATGGTAGTTAAATAGAAGAAGCTATCTAGCCACTGTTAACCAGCAATGAAATCCGTAATAAAATGGCCATATAATAAATCTTTCAGAAACTGTCTGGAAGATTAGCATATGTCCTTTTTCCCTCATCCTTTTGTTATATTTTGACTGTGTTAAAGCATATATTTATATTTTTTATAATTTCTGCAGGCCTCATCTTGAATGTAATTTGCATAACGGGGCTTACTGTATCCTATTTTATTTCAGTCAAGGCTTCCGCCCTCTACTCAGATTTAAATATATCTATTAAATAGACATAATGGATTCATTCAGGGGCATTTGCAGGGTATGGTAAAAAGATGGTGTCCACAACAGCGCTGACTCACTATGCCAAACCTAGCTCTGCCAGTTTTTTTATGTGAATTGATGCACACAAAAAATAGGTGGGAGCTTCACCAACCTTTGTGGCCACCATCTTGACTTTTTTTTACATACCCTGAGGACAGCCTTGGATTCAGTATGTCAAAAGGTGCAAGATTATGGTAGGTTGTTTTTCTCAAAATTTTTCCAATCTCCCTCATTTCTTCCAGGTGCAAGGCCTACCACTCCACCCTCAGGATCGGGAACCTTCCATAGCCGCTTGGAAAAATGGAGTAAGTGGAGGTGGGGGAAAGCAACTAAAAATGCTTGTGTTCTTCTAGCAGTTCTGATATAGATTCTTAAAGAGTAATGGAAGAAAAATGGTTCTGTTTGCATTTTAATGCAGACTTCAGTAATTAGCATTTCCCAGATCTAAACAGTGGGTGTTGTTGCTGTTTATTCGTTCAGTCGCTTCCAACTCTTCGTGACGTCATGGACCAGCCCACGCCAGAGCTTCCTGTTGGTCGTCAACACCCCCAGCTCCCCCAGGGACGAGTCCGTCACCTCTAGAATATCATCTATCCACCTTGCCCTTGGTCGGCCCCTCTTCCTTTTGCCCTCCACTCTCCCTAGCATCAGCATCTTCTCCAGGGTGTCCTGTCTTCTCATTATGTGGCCAAAGTATTTCAGTTTTGCCTTTAATATCGTTCCCTCAAGTGAGCAGTCTGGCTTGATTTCCTGGAGGATGGACTGGTTTGATCTTCTGGCAGTCCAAGGCACTCTCAGAATTTTCCTCCAACACCACAGTTCCAAAGCATCTGTCTTCCTTCTCTCAGCCTTCCTTATGGTCCAGCTCTCGCAGCCATATGTTACTACGGGGAACACCATTGCTTTAACAATGCAGACCTTTGTTGTCAGCGTGATGTCTCTGCTCTTAACTATTTTATCGAGATTGGTCATTGCTCTTCTCCCAAGGATTAAGCGTCTTCTGATTTCCTGACTGCAGTCAGCATCTGCAGTAATCTTTGCACCTAGGAATACAAAGTCTTTCACTGCTTCTACATTTTCTCCCTCTATTTGCCACTTATCAATCAAGCTGGTTGCCATAATCTTGGTTTTTTTGAGGTTTAGCTGCAAGCCAGCCTTTGCACTTTCTTCTTTCACCTTCACCATCAGGCTCCTCAGTTCCTCTTCGCTTTCAGCCATCAAAGTGGTATCATCTGCATATCTGAGATTGTTAATGTTTCTTCCAGCAATTTTAACCCCAGCCTTGGATTCCTCAAGCCCAGCACGTTGCATGATGTGTTCTGCGTACAAGTTGAATACGTAGGGTGAGAGTATACAGCCCTGCCGTACTCCTTTCCCAATCTTAAACCAGTCTGTTGTTCCGTGGTCTGTTCTTACTGTTGCTACTAGGTCGTTATACAGATCCTTCAGGAGGCGTACAAGATGACTTGGTATCCCCATACCACTAAGAACTCACCACAATTTGTTATGGTCCACACAGTCAAAGGCTTTAAAATAGTCAATAAAACAGAAATAGATGTTTTTCTGAAACTCCCTGGCTTTTTCCATTGTTGTTGTTTATTCATTTAGTCGCTTCCGACTCTTCGTGACTTCATGGACCAGCCCACGCCAGAGCTTCCTGTCGGTCGTCAACACCCCCAGCTCCCCCAGGGACGAGTCCGTCACCTCGAGAATATCATCCATCCACCTTGCCCTTGGTCGGCCCCTCTTCCTTTTGCCCTCCACTCTCCCTAGCATCAGCATCTTCTCCAGGGTGTCCTGTCTTCTCATTATGTGGCCAAAGTATTTCAGTTTTGCCTTTAATATCATTCCCTCAAGTGAGCAGTCTGGCTTGATTTCCTGGAGGATGGACTGGTTTGATCTTCTGGCAGTCCAAGGCACTCTCAGAATTTTCCTCCAACACCGCAGCTCCAAAGCATCAATCTTCCTTCTCTCAGCCTTCCTTATGGTCCAGCTCTCGCAGCCATATGTTACTACAGGGAACACCATTGCTTTAACTATGCGGACCTTTGTTGTCAGTGTGATGTCTCTGCTCTTAACTATTTTATCGAGATTTGTCAATGCTCTTCTCCCAAGGATTAAGCGTCTTCTGATTTCCTGACTGCAGTCAGCATCTGCAGTAATCTTCACACCTAGAAATACAAAGTCTTTCACTGCTTCTACATTTTCTCCCTCTATTTGCCAGTTATCAATCAAGCTGGTTGCCATAATCTTGGTTTTTTTTGAGGTTTAGCTGCAAGCCAGCGTTTGCACTTTCTTCTTTCACCTTCATCATCAGGCTCCTCAGTTCCTCTTTGCTTTCAGCCATCAAAGTGGTATCATCTGCATGTCTAAGATGGTTAATGTTTCTTCCAGCGATTTTAACCCCAGCCTTGGATTCCTCAAGCCCAGCATGTCGCATGATGTGTTCTGTGTACAAGTTGAATAGGTAGGGTGAGAGTATACAGCCCTGCCGTACTGCTTTCCCAATGGTCCGCACAGTCAAAGGCTTTAAAATAGTAAATAAGACAGAAATAGATGTTTTTCTGAAACTCCCTGGCTTTTTCCATTATCCATCGGATATTGGCAATTTGGTCCCTAGTTCCTCTGCCTTTTCTAAACCCAGCTTGTACATCTGGCAATTCTCGCCCCATGAATTGCTGAAGTCTACCTTGCAGGATCTTGAGCATTACCTTACTGGCATGTGAAATGAGTGCCACTGTTCAATAGTTTGAACATTCCTTAGTGTTTCCCTTTTTTGGTATGGGAATATAAGTTGATTTTTTCCAATCTGATGGCCATTCTTGTGTTTTCCAAATTTGCTGGCGTATAGCATGCATTACCTTGACAGCATCATCTCGCAAGATTTTGAACAGTTCAGCTGGGATGCCGTCATCTCCTGCTGCCTTGTTGTTAGCAATGCTTCTTAAGGCCCATTCAACCTCACTCTTCAGGATGTCTGGCTCTAGCTCCCTGACCACACCGTCAAAGCTATCCCCGATATTGTTATCCTTCCCATACAGGTCTTCTGTATATTCTTGCCACCTTTTCTTGATCTCTTCTTCTTCTGTTAGGTCCTTGCCATCTTTGTTTTTGATCATACCCATTTTTGCCTGGAATTTACCTCCAATGTTTCTAATTTTCTGGAAGAGGTCTCTTGTCCTTCCTATTCTATTGTCTTCTTCCACTTCCACACATTGCTTGTTTAAAAATAATTCCTTATCTCTTCTGGCTAACCTCTCGAATTCTGCATTTAATTGGGCATATCTCCCCCTCTTGCAGCACTAGAGTGAGAGGTGAACCAGTGAGCAACCCACCCCACACCCTGCACCCCAGGCCTGAGGGATCATGGGAACACATCTACAGAGCATGAGTTTCAGACCAGCACAACCCTCCCATAGGAATGGCCTGATGAGCAAACCAGACCACCTCTGGCCTGCCTCTTCCATGTGCCTTCAAAGGAGAATGCAGGGACCTCACTTTATTGATTTATAATGAGAGACCTCCCCCAAAAGGGGAAGCAGTGGTAATAAGAATAAATAAAACAAATGAAAACACAGTGTAATCCCACATAAAAAAAGCAATACCACAAAGGAAGTTTGGAGAAAATGTACACAAGCTTTTACTTTAGAGCAGTGTTTCTCAACCTTGGCGGCTTGAGGATGTGTGAACTTCAACTTCCAGAATTTCCCAGCCAGCCATGAAGTTGAAGTCCACACATCTTCAAGCCGCCAAGGTTGAGGAACACTGCTTTAGAGGATTGTATGGGGAATTTCAACTGAACTAGACATTTTCTGCAACCTTCCTTCATGATATTTCTTCTTTTATGGTTCCTAGCCAAACAAACAGAGGGTTGCTTCAGCCTGAAATGAAAATGCCGAGTCAGAGTAGGGGGATTTCAGAATTTTTAGAAGGATGTCTTACAGAGTCAGTCGCATGTGACAGTGAATCACTCTGTCTGGGCTGTTCCACCATTTCCTCTTAATGTGCAGAACTGAACCCACAAATGTTTCTCCGGTGGGAAAACAAGAAACGGCGTTCATAGCTGGCTGAAAGGAGAACTCATCAAGAAGGGGGAGAGGTTAGGAAAGATGTAAAGAAGGAGAAACAGGTGACCAGGTCCTGATTCATCCAAGCTCCTGGAAGAACGGTGTAGCACCGCAATGACCAGAGGTGTCCCCAGGGTATGTTCCAAAAAAGTCAAGATGGCAGCTTAGATTGAAGATCTAAGGTGCCCATAAAAATGGATGAAGCTTTGATTACCCTGTTGCAGGTGTCATCTTGACTTTACTAGACCATACCCTGAGGACACCCCCGGCAGTGACAAAATTTACGAGTCGCCGGGGTGGGGTGGGGGTCAGAAAACTTCCTGTGTTTGTGGCTGCCTCCCTACCTGTTAAAATTCAGAATGAGGGTGAAAATCATGGACTGGCCCAAGGTCACCTGGCTGGATTTCCTGCCTCAGGCAGGACTAGAACTCACGGTCTCCCGGTTTCTAGCCCAGCACCTTAAACACTAGACCAGACTGGCTCTCTTTCTAGTGTTGGAATAACAGCTTGTGATTTTATGGTTAAGAAACCAACCCACCAACCAACCAATGAAAGTGCTTAGGACAAATTACTGGCAGCAGGTCGCTCTCTATCCATCAGCTCTGACAACAGGGGTGAGATTGGGGTGCCAAGTCTGAGTGTGGCCCCAGAAATCCTGAACTACCACCACTCCCAAGAGCCTTTCAAAGTCATCAGATGGTTGTGTTTAATATGGCCTGAGTGGGTAGTCACCCTAAGAAGTCATCATGAAGTCATAGAGTTAGAAGGCGTCTCGGAGACTGGTGGGCCAACCCTTTGTTCAGTGCAGTATGTTATAATCACAATAATATGTCCTGTGTAATGAATGTATGGATAATTAAACAAAACCATACTTAGCTTTTGCTTGGCCTTAATCCCCTAGTTCAGTGTTTCTCAACCTTGGCAGCTTTACCTTTAAGCTTAGCAGCTTGCTGACTGGGGGATTCTGGGAGTTGAAACCCACATCTCTTGAAGTGGCCAAGTTTGGAAAACACTGCCTCACACCTTCTGCCCCAGGTCAGGACCTCTTCCTAACTAATCCTAGGGAAATATCTTGTGATTTGAGACATCACAGTGGGGTCTGGGAGATGGTGGCCTTTCTTCCAAGTCTTCTGATCCTTGTTGATGGGAGAATGAGGTATCCTTCATATCACCACCATCATCATCATCATCATCATCATCATCATCATTTTATTTATTTATTTATCAATCAGTCAAATTTGTGACTGCCCATCTCCTCTGTCCGGAGGGACTTACATAAATATGTGCATGCATTTGCACACATAGACACACATTTTGGATCAGAATCAATGGCAGGCTCCTTCCTTCCTTCCTTCCTTCCCTCCCTCCCTCCCCCCATGTTCCTGCTCAACCAAGAATTGGATCACTAGATCTATCTGGTGCAGTAAGATTGCTTGTTTACCTGGGGGGAAAAATGCCCAAGGATTTCATCTCATGTTTCATCAGGTGATCTATCCCCACCCAACCAGCTACTAGCTGATCATCTGGACAAACCTCCCCAGACTTTTTTGGGTCATGGGAGATCTGCACTATATGGGATAAATGGATATTGGGTGGACTGACCTACAGGCCTACTTATCCTTCTTTCTTCCACTTACAGGTGGTGTGATGCGGGTGTGTTCTCTAGTATCAATTCCAATATTAGCACTTTTAGATTATCTATGAATGCACTGAAGACACCTCTCACTCGCCTGGCTGGACCTGCATGTGCATCTTTTTTTTTCTTTTTAAGTTATTTACTTGCTGTGCAATAAAAACTCTTTCCATGTTTGGTAATGAAAGAAATGTGTGCAAAGAGGGAAAGATGGTAGTGTGGGCCCAAAGTAACACAAACATTTAGGAAGCGAGTCTCACCGGTTGTTTTTTATCTACAGTATTTAACTAAGAGGTACATTAACAGAATCTTGCAAGTCTGAAAATACAGTTCTCCTGCCCTCTCCTTTACAGCCCGAGGAACCAGGGAGGGTCCCTTCTGAGCCTCTTGCCCCGCCCACTATCCAGCTGTAGGCTATGCTGTATCTTATCTGACCATTCCCTAAGCACCATCTCTTTGCCCAGCCTCCCAAGGTCTTTCCCACATACCATTACAAAATCTGACTGCAGTTCAGAATGTGCAGCTTGTTCCATGCCCAGTTAGGAAGTGAGAAGGGAGGAGGCACATCTCTCCCCACAAGACATCTCTGGATTTGTTCCAGTCCAGACCCAGCACTGCCAAAAAGCCCTAGATTTTGTTTGGCAGAGATCCCCAGAACAGGTCATCTGAACTTTTGACCAACCGTGTGCTTGTTGTGGGTTCAAAGCAAATTTACCATTTTGTGGCATCCATAACTGCAACCTTAAAGAGACTCCTGAAGGAAAGGGGCAGTCTGAAGCGGGGGGTGGGCTACTGAAGAATAAAAATAAAAATAGACATTGGAAGAGAAAGGCCAGAATTCTGCAATGGGTAGGCTGACCATACGTCCCGTTTTGAACAGGACAGTCCTGTTTTTTTAACATTTCCAGACCGTCCCGTCGTTTTAATATAAACGTCCATCTTGTCTCATTTTCTTAAAAACCTTTCTTAAAAATTTGAAAGTTCCCGCGAGCCTGTCAGAATGCAGTCTGACTTTGAGTGGAAGGAGGGGGAGCTCAGCAGAAATGGCAGGAAAAAAGCTGCAGAGCTCAACCCGGCAGGAAACCTAAAAAGAAAAAAGCAGGATCAGCTGATAGGCGGTGATCAAAGGGCGAGCTGATTGGCCCCTGCCTTGAAATGGTGGGAAGAAAAGAATGTAAAAGCACAGCCAGAGGAGGAAAGGCTTGTCAGGGACAACCATTCATTAGACTCTCCAGCCCAGCCTTCCCTCTCGCAAATGAAGGAATCCGAAGATTCCCAGCCTGAGAAAACCAGAGAAGTTCCTGCCTGCCGATCCAGCTCGTTGCCCAGCTCTGCCCCGCTTTGCCATCCCAATGTCCCGTTTTTGTCTCAAGGAAATATGGTCATCCTAGCCATGGGCTAAACCAATTTTGATTAGAATAAAAAATAATAGCCAGTTGAATTGTAGGTTCTTATGGCGCCCTAGGCCATAATGTGATTTGTTTGGTATGAGCCTGGACACTATAGCTTGTTCAACCAACTATGGTTAAAATAAATCAAAAGTACTGGACTCTTTCATCTGGGTTGGAGGAGGACAGGATGCAGAAAATTAAAGTCCATCTATGATAATGTAATGGTTGCCTATCCTAATGTAATCTCAGACTCACAAGCAAGAGCTTGAATAAAATCTGGTTTATTTAAGAATAGTATACAAGTACAAAGAAAGCTGAGAATGAGCAAAAGCATGCCAAATACAAACTAAAAACCCTCGGTGCGAATGTGATCCCTCCCCCTTCATTCAACTGTTTCAAATTCCCCATCCCAGGTGCTCCTAACGAGTTCTGCTAATCAACGGGCAAAAAGGACCTTGAACACAAACGATAACCCAAACACATTCCATCCCAATGAAGAAAGATAGAAAGCCTGGTACAAGGTCTCCCAGCAGCTCCCTCCCAACCAGAACGCGCGTCAGCACCATGTCATGTGAAACGTTATGATGTACATTGAACATTGCAACGACGAACATGACATACCGCCCCCCAAAAAAAATTACACAGCAAAATCTAGTAAACCTTTACAGAAAAAGGAACAGTTAAGCAGCAGGCTTCAAAGGTTATGCTAAGTGGAAGCACCGAACTAAATCAGGAGCATTGATGTGGCGAGCAGGCACCCACTCAGGGTGGGGGAAGTGCTTCCAATGAACTAGGTATTGGAGGGAGTTGCGAAGTTTGCGGGAGTCGACAACCTCTTTGACTTCAAAGTGTTGCTGGCCATCAATCATGAGCAGAGCAGGTGGAGGAGGTTGGGGGTGCCAGTGGGCGGAGTGGTGGACTGGCTTGAGTAAGCTGCAATGGAAAACAGGGTGTAAGCGTTTCAAATTGTGGGGCAAGTCAAGCTTGACAGTAACAGGATTGATAAGAGCAACAATGGGGAACGGGCCGATGAATTTAGGGGCAAGCTTCTTTGAAGGTTGAGGGGATTTTATGAACTTAGTAGAAAGATAAACCTGATCCCCGATTTTGAAAGTGTGTTGCAGAGAACGGTGTTTGTCGGTGTGGAGTTTGTAGGCAGCTTGAGCATTGCCCAGAGCCTGCTTAATTACCGGCCAAGAATCAGCAAGCTGAGCAGCCCAAGCGTGAGCCAAGCAGGATGCAGAGGGGGGCTGCGGCAATTCAGGGATGGGAACAAAGTCCTGGCAGGAAACAACCCGGAAAGGGGTCTGTCCAGTACTCTGGTGGACAGCATTGTTGTAAGCCACCTCAGCAAAGGGCAGCAAATCGACTCAATTGTCCTGATGGTAGTTTGTGTAGGCACGAAGAAATTGCTCCAGGGTTGAGTTAAGAATCTCAGTAGATCCGTCTGTCTCCGGATGCGACGCCATGGACAGCGCCTGTTCGGTGCCAATTAATTTCAAAAAGGACCGCCAAAATTGGGAGGTAAATTGTGTGCCGCAGTTGGTCACCAAACGGGAGGGGCAGCCGTGTAAATGGTAAATGTGGAATAGAAATAGGCGAGCCAGCTGCTGGGCAGAAGGCACAGAAGTGCATGGAATAAAATGGGCTTGTTTTGAGAAAAAATCTTTTACAACCCAAATGACAGTTTTCTTTTGACTGGGTGGGAGGTCAACAATAAAGTCCATAGAGATCTCGGCCCAAGGACGAGATGGGCTGGCCACAGGCTGGAGAAGCCCTTGCAGTTTACCCACTTTTCGCTTTGACATGGCACAGACAGGACAAGAGGCAACATAGTCTTTAACATCCCGCCGCAGTGAGAGCCACCAAAATTGGCGGCAGACTAAATGCAGGGTTTTCACAAAACCGAAACGGCCCGCCAATTTATCGTCATGGGAGCGTTGTAACACCAAAACTCGCAAGGTTTCAGGCAGATAAAGGCGGTGGCCCACCCATGCGAGATCATCTCTGAAAGAAACTTTGTCTCTATTAGCCAGCAACCAAGTGTCAGATTTCACTGCCTGGAGAAAGTCCGTTTGTAATTGAGAAGGAACCGGCGCCCTGCGCTTCAGGGAAGGGGCGGGGCCCTGAGCTGGCAGAGCGTGAGTCTGGCTTCAGGTGACAGCAGCCAGGCCCAATTGTGGCACAGTGAGAACAGTCCCAACTACTTGAGTGCTTTGGTCAAAGTCCTGAGGCAAGCGGGACAAAGCGTCTGTGAGAAAGTTTTTCTTGCCAGGTATGAACTTCAATTGGAAGTTAAAACGACTGAAAAATTGAGCCCATCAAATTTGTTTTGGGCTAAGGTGCCGGGGGGTGTGGAGAGCCTCTAAATTTCTGTGGTCCGTCCAAACTTCGAATGGGCAGGTAGCACCCTCAAGGAGGTGGCGCCAAGTTTCTAAAGCAGCTTTTACAGCAAAAGCCTCTTTTCCCCAAACATGCCACCGGCGCTCAGTCTCAGAAAATTTTCTGGATAGATAAGCACAGGGTCTCAGGAGGTTGTCAGAGTCTTTTTGCAACAATATAGCCCCAATAGAAAAGTCAGAAGTGTCTGCTTGTACTACGAAGGGGCATTCAGGATCTGGGTGCCTCAAAATAGGCTCTGCAGTAAAGAAAGTCTTTAATTTCTCGAATGTAGCCTGGCATTCTGGCATCCAATTCAACACTGCCCCAGGATGTTTCACCTTGCGTGTTTCCCCCAACCCCTTTGTGCCCGCAACAGGGTTGTTGGTTTCTCAGTTCACTGGGTCTGCATGTAGGTGCACTGGGCATGCTCAGCCTTACCTGCAAAACAGATCCACTCGTACAGTGACTCTGGGTCATCTCTGCCTAGTGCCCATCTGAGGATGTCTCGGTTAAGTCCTTCCTTAAATTGCTCGATGAGCGTTGACTGGGACCAGTCGGGAACCTTGCCCGCCAAAGCTTTGAATTCTAGGGCATAGTCGACCACCGACCTGTGTCCCTGGGTAAGCTCCTTGAGTGCTTCCTTAGCCCTGGCCTTGGCCAGGGGGTCCTCAAAAAACAGCTTCAAGGCGAACATGAAGTCTTCAAACAACCCGAGTTCAGGAGCGTCAGCCTCCGTCAGTTGGACATACCAGTCTGCTGCTCTGCCTTTCAGCTTAGGGGTAATGGCCGCTATCTTAGCCTCCTCTGACATGAAATACGACCCGAATTGTTTCATGTAGGTCTTCGCGTTGGTTAGCAAAAAGGATAGTTTAGTGGGGTCCCCATCGAATTTGACAGCAAAGTCTTTCACCACCTTCCCTGCTGGAGGGGAATCAACTGCGGGCTGAGTGGCAGGTCCCCAGGTCACCCCAGAGGACCCTCTTCGGGGCAAAGCTCCGTCTCGGTGTCGCCTCCTGCCCTGGATCGTCGGTGGTCCATTGGGAGGAAGGGGAGAGGGTTGCGCGGAGCGAGGACTCTCATCTCGGCTTCCCTGGTCACCCATCGCGATAGACAGGGTTTTCAACAGGTCCTCCACCAAATCCATCCTCGCCTCCAACCTTCTCATCCTTTCAGGGGTCACCGATTCCTCCCTCCGTCGGACGTCAGGCTGTCTCTCTGGTGCCACTTTGGTCGATTCTCCCTCTGGGGTCAGTGGGAACCGCTACTTCCAGGAAGCACCAGCCATCTCCGCCTTGGGTTCTCCCTCATCGCTAGATCCCCCCAGCTCAGGGCTTGAGCTGGAGCCCCTCGGGTAGAACGAAATGTCGGGGGGAAGGGGGCTCTGCGGTACTGGGTCAGCTTATGGTTCCAGCACTCCGGACGTTGGTTTCAGCTCTGCCATCGTTAACTATTTTCCTCACAAGAATTGCACTTGGTAGGAGTTAACGGGTATCACAAAAAGGTTCTCAGCTTTATGAAATGGTTGCCTATCCTAATGTAATCTCAGACTCACAAGCAAGAGCTTGAATAAAATCTGGTTTATTTAAGAATAGTGTGCAAGTACAAAGAAAGCTGAGAATGAGCAGAAGCGCGCCAAATACAAACTAAAAACCCTCGGTGTGAATGTAAGCCCTCCCCCTGTACAACCGTTTCAAATTCCCCAGCCCAGGTGCTCCTAACGAGTTCTGCTAATCAACGGGTAAAAAGGACCTTGAGCATAAACACATTCCATCCCCGTGAAGAGAGATAGAAAGCCTGGTACAAGGTCTCCCAGCAGCTCCCTCCCAACCGGAACGCGCGTCAGCACCATGGCATGTGAAACGTTGCAATGTACATTGAACATTGCAATGACGAACATGACAGATAATGGGTTTAAACAATGGAAAAGGTTAGTTAAGTTAACAAGCAGGTGCACACATCACAATAAACCATGCTTCACTAAATAAACTTCAACTGGCTAGATTCATAAAGCACCAACCTGAAACTTAAAACCAGGCAAATTTTCTAGCTTAGACCAGAAGGTACAACCTTGGACTCCTGAGCTGCATTTGCCCCTATCTCAAAATCTTGAGTGTCATCACCAGTGATCACCAAAAGTTTTGGGAGTGTGGCCTCCATACCTCACTCAAAGGCCAATTGCAGGATTCTGCCTCCCAACACTGCACCCCTCAGGCTTAGCATGTTCTGTGACCCGGCCCTAAACACTGACTTGGCTCTCTCATCAGTCAGACGTGATCTGGCTTGCTTAACCTTGCTTGGTGTATTATGTAAATCCACCCAGTTGTAATTTATGCAGTCAACCATGGTTAAGCAAGCTACGGCTTAGCACTCTGTAAATACAACAAAGCACCTTATAACCAAACTCTTTATTACAAGTTAAGCATTTGTGGGTTAGAGTTTCCTTGGCTGGGTGTGTGTAGACACTGAAGACATGAGTGTGTCTGGACATGCCTGCTTCACAGCATCTGATTAAAAGATCAGCAAAGATTCTCAGGAGACATGAAGTGAGAGGCCTACAAAGATGCTCACCAGGGACATCAGCTGCTAGAAAAACTTTGAAGTCTTCTTCAAGGGAGGTGTTCAAGAAAAATTTAAGCCATTGTATGCTTTCAGGATGGCCAGTTGTAGAATCCTGAATTGGACCAAGCTTGTCCTCAAAAGATATTTCCAACTTTCTGGTCCATCCTTCTCCAGCCAGTTCCCTGCCAAAATACATTGGACTTAAATCCCATCATTCCAGCAAACATGGTGTTGGAAGGAAATCTTACCAGGGTCCATTCTGAGCCGGGAATGAAGATATGCAGGCAGTTGTTTGAACAGAGGTGATTGCTTTATTGTCCGAGAGGGCGAAATACAGAAAGGTCAGCTGTCGGAGGTGGCCACACGTGTGTTCCCCCACCAGCCCCTTATATAGAGGCGCAGGCCTTTTGTTAGTAAAAGAGTGCAAAAGACAATATTTTGTCTTAGCCAGATTGCGCTTAGTCGGTTTCTTGGAAGGAGGCACTTTCTATGAATTCTGAGAGAGCATAATTGATCAAAGATCAGAGGCATTCCTGCGGTCAGTTGGGCTCTCTGCAGGACTGTGGCTTTTGCCTGTTGGGTTTAAATTATTGTTATTCTGAGGGGAAGCCCCTTCTCCTTTATTTATGCTAAGGTGTTGCCTCTCTGCTTTTGTCCTCTCAGTTTCCTGACCTGATCGGCTTGCGGGGAATTTGATCAGGTTATCGGGACGTTCCTTTATGGCACGTGTTGGTTTCCTCCTATTTTATTGTGATCTTTTCATGTTTAAGTCATTTCCTTCTGTCTTAACCTTTTGCCCTGGGGTTTCCCACTTCTTACCCAGTTTGGGGAAGTGTTTTTGGTGGGAAGGGTCTGCCGGGGGAAGACGTGGTTAGAAAATGGCAGTTTGCAAGAGAAGGGGGGCAGTTTGCTTGAATCCTTCCAACAATGGAATGCTTGACCATGCTAGTTGGGATTTACAGGAGTAGAAATCCAACTATCTGGACAGCAAGCAGCTGGGGAAGGTGGCTTTGCTCAGACCCACTGGCAGCCAGATGCTGCACCCATTTCTGAGAGTGTAATCTTCCAAGCACGTGACCCTTGTGTCACATGCAAATGCTGTTAATGCCAAAAATGATTCATGGGTACATTCTAGCCAGCCATGGCCTTACAGTCCCATTCCAGGAGCTGTGTAGTGCAACTGTAGACTTCCTCCTAGAGAAATGGGTTTGCCCCTCATGCATAAATTCATCTATCCCATACAAAGACTTCAGTAGCTGAGAAGGCAAAGACATGCTCTGATGCAAAGGACTGAAGAAGATCAGCAGCAGATTTAGAATGCTGCTTGTCCAGATCACTTGACTCTGGCATTTTCGCAAGTCAGGAAACGTTGCTCAGCATGGGGGAGAGGGGAATTCCCATCCGATACTCCCTTGTCTCTCGTGCTGTGCAGGAAGAGAAGGCAACATTCTGTAAAAAGAAGAACAGTCCCTGACTTCCTTCAACACCTGGCAAGGGGAAGGAGCACACATCTGAAGCAAGATCTTGTGCATTTCTATATTTATTTATTTATTTATTTATTTATTTATTTATTTATGCATTTATTTATTTATGCATCTAGTTGGGATTTACAGGAGTAGAAATCCAACTATCTGGACAGCAAGCAGCTGGGGAAGGTGGCTTTGATATTTATCAAATAAATTGATATTTATTTATCAATCAAATCTTATCACCGCCCATCTCCCCCCAAAGGAGGGGATCTTTGCATTTTCATGTAAGCGCATTAGATCAATGCTGACTTTATAGGATAAAGATCATGAGAAGTTTACAGATCTCCCACAGAACCTTAGCTTGGCTATTGATTCAGCCCTTTTTCTCCAGCCTAGCTGAAAGGTAAAGTAAACCAGATCACACTCCCATTTAGATCTTCAACAAGCTGCAATCGAAAGTTGTCTGCCTACAGGTGCTGGGCGGCAGAAAAACCCCAAAATATTATGGTTGTGGTGCATCAGCACCACTTTTACATCTGCCTGCTTTGAATCTGCCCAGGGACATCAGAGATGCTGCCTCTGCATTCTATCCAGAAGGCAGTGATCTCTTGCACCAAGGGCCAATGCTGGCTAATATGTCGGACGATTCCCCTCCCCAAAATGCACAAGGCAGGACAGGGTAAAACCCAGATCTGAATCCATTTCCTTTGTGGTTCCATTAATTAAAATAGAGAACAAACAGATCATCATATCTTTAAGACACTTCCCTATCTTAGGTTGTGCACTGGAGTGGGGTCAAAAAGTCAAGATGGCAGTCGCAGCTGCATGATTACAACCACCATCTTGCTTCTTTTGACCTCTTCTGTGGATGTCCCTCCAGCTGCAGAGAGAGGTGGGTAAAAGCATTTCAAAGAGACTCCGTATCAATGAAGCGTAAATTTCACTTACAGTTTTCCAAGATTCTGTGCTTACTCCAGGTAGCCTTACTGAAATCCATGCCATTCTTGTTTCCTTGATCTTGCCAGCTACATGGGATTTGACAAGATCCTGGAGGTCTCAGAGACCAAAGTAGAGGCAGCTTGTGGAAAGCGTATCCTCTGCCGTTGAGCCGTGGACTTCAGTAGCTCTCACTGCAATTTGCTACAGCAAATCTCCCAATCACCAGGGAGGTACAATCTCCTAAATGGGGTGAGATCTAGAACCCCCACAAATCTAGCATGACTGAAGGACAGAGAGACCAAACTTCAAGAGTCAGGCTGTAATCGGGTGTGTTTAAGCCAGCAGCCTTGAAGGACTGAAATTTGGTTGCAGAGTGAGCTTAGCATTGCTTGGGTATCACGCAGGAAGGAAATCTCCTAAGATCTGCTCAATCTGCATCTTTTAAAGAGGTCACCTTGTGTAGATCCTGCCAATGTTGAAAACCCTGACCCTAAACTGTTCTCTTTCCCCCAAGGAAACAGCATGTCAAGGTCATCTTTAACTTCCCATTCGGCAAAGAGGGCAAGCAAGGTGATGACCGGCTGGAGGAGAAACACAGGACAAAGTCACGTACCTCTGCTATGATCAATCCGAGGATGCAGAGAATCAGGCCGGCAATGCTCAGCTGGACGATATTGGGCACCGTAGAGTCTCTGCCAGGTGCTGCCTTCACCAAAGAGGCAGGAGCTGCCCCATCTGCTGCAGGGGAGACATTTGACATGATCACCACCAGGACCTTCTCAGCTCTCAGGAGGCAAAAGAAGCAGGAGGAAAGAAGTCATGGAAACCTTCCACTTGGAGGACCTCAAGCTGCAGGCCTGGCCAACAACCCACAACTCGGAACTGCACGGAAGCCAAACTCAGTGAAAGGTGAGGAGAAACTTCCTGCAGCAAGAAGAATGGCTTGACAATGAAACTGACGGCCTCAAGAGATGGCTGGTGCTGCTCTGCTAGAGATCTTTAAGCAGAAGCAGGCAAAGCTCTCTGATGCTGAAACGGCATCCTGAGCGTCAAGGTTTGGATGGAGAAGGACTGGGCCAATATCTCAAGTCAGACAAATATTGGACCCCAATCTGAAATATAGATTGAAATACAGTGACTGAGCTTTCCACACACTCCCTCACCCAGAGTTCTTGTGTTCAGAAAGAGGAACTGTAGTGCACAACTTAATGATATTGTCCTTTGGCCATTTTCGTCCTTGCGGGGTAACATATCTAACTTGGGGTCATTACCCTTCCAGGCCAGAAGGGAGATTTAACACCCTGTAAAAATGGAACATAGATGAGGACATCCCAAAGTGAGGCTGTTCAGATTTGGCTGAATTGTGTATCCCAGGATTCCTTGCAACTGGCCAGGCTGGCAGGGGCTGCTGGGAGTTGTGATGGGACAACATCTGGAGGGTAGCAGGTTGTGCTTCTATATTCTAGATTAGGTTAGGCTACCACTGCCAGGTGCAAACACAAGAATCGCAAGGGTTCACAAACCATGGTTTCTTCAGTGGCTGGTTCTGCACAGCATGCTAAGCCATACACCATGGCTTGTGAGCCACAATGGCTAGGATCCCACATTTTGCTACGATAAAACCAAGTAAGGTATATTTTGGCTCAGTCTGATATGTGAACCTAACCAAATGACAAAAGAAACTGCTAGTATAATGTGAATTCTTATTAGGGACCAAATGAAAAAGAGGACCAGCTGCTGAACCTTTAATAGTTATGCAGAAGAGGGAATTTCCCCCAGTGTGGCTGGCACGGCAAGCTATTTCTGTTGAAATTCCCTCTGCTACTCTGTTATTAAAAATACAGGAAACCTGACCCTGTTTGCACATAAAGATCTAAAGAAGTCAGAAGTGCTGTTCTCCTGAGGTAAAACAACACATTTTCAGAAAGCTTTTTTTTTTAAAAGGAAGTTGAAAATTGGCATTTTTTTCTTTGATTGTGCCATTGTGGAACTCCCAATGAGCTTTCAGCTCAGAAATATAGGAAAATTACTAAGTATAATTTCCAGTTCAGTTTGCATCTGACACCTTCCAATCAATCTCTATATCCAGATCAGAGCAAGCCCACATGCCAGCTAGCAAAAATATTGCTTGATGTTTCTTTATTAAACATCAGCAAAGATCAGAAGAGTTAACTGGCAAAAATGGGAGAAAAGGCTGGCAAAAGCAGGGAGAGAGAAAACCATAAACACCAGGCAATAATTTATATCAAGGTTTCTCTACCTCAGCAACTTTAAGATGTGTGGACTTCAGCTCCCAGTGGCTGGCTAGGGAATTCTGGGAGTTGAAGTCCACACATCTTAAAGTTGCTGAGGTTGAGAACATTGTGATGTTCATTATCTCTATCCCTCTCCGTCTGTCTGTATCAAAAGGCAGAGAACTGTTCAGAGCCACTGGAAGCAATAAGGGGGGTGATTAGCATGGACTGTCCCAAAGGGAGGGGTCTTTGGTTATTCCAGCTTTAATCTGTTTATATTACATAGCAATAGTAGAATAGAGATGGAAAAGAGGACACCAGGTGATCCCTCTTCTTTTTGGCACAATGAAAGAAACCATTCGATGGACGGGGATGATGTCTAAAAATCCAATCAAGTTCCCTCTTCCAGTATCTCATGTCTTTATTTTCTTCCATATTCCATTTATTCCTGGTTTTCTTCTTCACTTATTTCTCTCTCTCATACAAACCTGCTACATTTGTGCTTTTGCTAGAAGAGGTTCCCTTTCTCTGATCATCAAAGGCTGCAGCATTGGACTGGGTACTGCTGGTTTCTGTTAAGATTGTTTTTTTTTTAAAAAAAGGCATTACTTTTTTTAATGCAGACTCTTTAGGCCTGTGTGTCAGCCCTTCAAGGTAGACCAGACAAGAAACCAAAATCACGAGTACTAACACTACCTTTATTGCAAGGTAACAGGAACAGAATCCTACGCCCTCTCTTATCTGACCGTTCCCTAGGCAGTGTCTCTGGGCCCATTCTCCCAAGGTCATTCCCACATTCCATTACATCTTCTGAGATGCTTCCCATGCCCCCATTCCTTTGGTGGGCTGTGATATTTTTTGTCTGACCATTGTCTAGGCCAGCCTTTCTCAACCTTTTGACCCTGGAGGAACCCTTGAAATATTTTTCAGGCCTCGGGGAACCCCTGCACATTCAGGCTTAAATATAGGCCTTTCATGGGTAGGCCTGTCTATGTGCACTAGTTCTTAAACTAAAAATAAAGAATGAAAGATGTAAGTTATCTTTAATATGAAGTTGCCCGAATTTGAAATAATTTTTTAAGTAAATCATGACCTCCCAGGGAACCCCTAGTGACCTCTCATGGAACCCAAGGGTGCCACATAACCCTGGTTGTGAGAAACCCTGTGCAGCTGTTCCTCCAGTCTCCCAAGGCTGTTCCCACATACCATTACAAGATGCATTTGCTTTGAGCTTCTTCTGGCTTAAACTGCACTGTGTTTTTTAATCACTATCCTGATTTTTAAAAGCCCCCTTCCAAAGCAGCTGTTTGCTCCCTAATGGGGGATGTAAAGCAGGGGTGGGAGATCCGTGGCCCAGCAGCATCATGGGTAGGACGTTCAAGAAAGTCAAAATGACACCATAACCATCAAGCCTAGTCAATTTTTTATGTGTGTCTGACACACAATACACCTAAAAAGGAGTGGGGTTTCAGTTGTGCACTGCAGCTGCCCTCTTACCCTCCCCCTGATGTTCCTGAATGGCCCCATGGTGGGAACAGAATTTCTCCCATGCATATATGGGGTAACAGGGAATGAACCACAAGGATCTCATGCAGAGAGTTCCAGTGATTGCAATCCTTTTCGCAAATTGCCATGAGTAAGTTCCCATCCCTTTCCGAACCCCCGACAAAGAGTAACCTGGAAATATGGGCATTGTAGGAGGAAGGAGGATGGCAGATTCTGCCACCATGACTTTGGTGCAAAGTGTTGCTGGACAAAGAAAACAGTAGCTTCAGGTGGACATGAGGACTTCAGTCCAGAAAAGGTGGGTGGGGAAAGGATTAAGCATGGCCACACCCCTTCATCTGCTTTTAATGTTTGATTAGCCACAGGAGATCCAAATGTTATTTAAATGTTATTTAAAATGTATTCATCCAGAGGGTCTGATGTCAGGTTCCAATCCATACAAGCAAGATCAAGCAATAAAGCCAAACAAATAAATAAAATTTAACTTTGATAAATAACACTTAGGGTCCTCCCCTCAAGGGTATCTATGGGGAAGTTTAAAAAAATCAAGGTGGCCACCACAACTGGACAACTCAAGCCCCATTTGTTTCTGACACAGTTCACAATTGTGTGGTTGCAGCTGACATCTTGACTTTCTTGACCTCCCCACGGATGCCCTTCTCCCCATGTGCAGATCTACCTTCATTCTCTTACCATTGATCACCGTTAGGTTGATGTGGGCTGACAGTCTTACACCCAAAGCCAGAAACTTGATGCCATAAACCCCCGAATCTTCTACTCTGACGTCCTGTAATATCAGCGAAGCATCTTCAGAAGACCATTCTGCCCGATGCCTGTATCTCTCTGCTTTCTCCACTGTGAACTCACAGGCATCCCACCAGTGATGGCTACCATTGCCTCCCTTGCAGTTATCAGCTTTCACAATCAACATCAGCCATGGGCCGGTGATGAAATGCCATCGAATCTGGAAATAGTTAGGCGCCAAAGAAGACAAATTCAACGAGGCTGAGAGCAAGGCTGTCTTTCCACGGGAGACGTAAATCGAGGACAGGGGCGTAGACAGCCCAAGACCCGCAGCAGGGCCTGGGAGAAAGAAAACAGGGAAAGGGGTTAGCCATGAGGTCTAATCCAGCTCCTAGAAATTGATCTTTGGGCCTGCAAGGAGAAGAACTAGATCTGTTCTAATTCCTCTGCTGAACCCCATCATCTCCTTCCTTTTCCTAGTCCATTCCTTATCAATGGACCAAGGGAAACCTTACAGCTGAAAGATCTAACCGCCCTTTTCCTAATGCTGTAAAAATGTTTCCTTCTTGATGCTACCACAAAGCCGGAAAATAGACCCCACGGGCATCAATGGAGACTATATTAAGTCCTTTTTTAAAATATGATTTTTATTTAAGAAAAATAATAAGAACTACAACAAACTAAATTAGAACAGAAAAAGTGAAAACGAAAGAAAAAACAGAGAAAGCTAACAGTGCAACAAGAAAAGAAAATAGAGCAAAAAAGAGCAAGATAGAAAGAAAGAAAGACTTAAAGAAGTGGCTTCCAATGTTCTTCACAGAAGTTGTAAGTACAACTGTAGTTTAAACTCTCTCTCTAAAGTTACAAGTCTCTTCTTTCTAGAATCTATCCTGTCTAATCATTGAAACCATAAATTACAATACTTTTTTTTTTCATTTTTATGCAAAAAGTCCATCAGGGGTTTCCAGTCACCAATAAATGTAGATATTGTCTTTTTTCTAATCAAAGAGGTCAGTTTATCCATCTCAGCAAGATCTGTGGAGTCCTTGGTGCTCCCTGAGCTTGGTTGTTTGCTTGCAGACGTTTCATTACCTGACTAGGTAACATCATCAGTGCTAGTGAATGTGGGGTTTGCTCCCTGTTTATATACAGTAGCTTGCCCTGCCAGTGTTGGTGAGGGTGTGGGTTTCTCCTTGGGAGTTCCCTGATATTAGGGTATTGTTTTCTGCCTTCTGTTTCTGTTCTCTGTTTCAGGCAGAAAATAATACCCTAATCAAGGAACTCCCAAGGAGAAAACCACACCCCCACCAACACTGGCAGGGCACAGCAAATTATGGTCTTGATTTTCAAACTTCACCAAACCACACATTCCTTCAAAATATACTGAACTGGCATTCTACATGATAACTGCTGCAAGGATTTTATACACTTTACGTTGGAAAAAAAACTCTGATCTCCTCTATGGAAGAATGGTTAATTAAACTACAGGAATATCCTTCGATATCTAGAAGAACGCCGTGGTATCAAAAAGTGGTATATATTTTAATTTGTTTGGAAATCATTTCTGGACTACAATTCTATATATGGAATTGTGGCACATTCCAGATTTGGGTTCTATATGTTATATTTTAATCAGACATCATCTACACATTATTTACCCGATTCTTTTAACATATTGTTTACAATTTATTTTCTTTTTCCTCTTACTGATTTCAGTTGTGTTAACCAAATATTTTTACAATTCAATAGAGACATCTCTTGACTAGAACTTGAGTATGAAATATCTTGCAGTACATACTCTTAACGATGTATTAAAATATATTAGCCATATGATATTTTCAATCTGCTGGTATTCACAATTCGTTGGCTATTCATCAGTATTCTATTTTTTTATTCCCTATGTTTTCTTTATTTTAAATATGTATTTGTAGTAGCTTTATTCCCTTACCTTTTTTCTTGAAATTATCATATTACATTAAAAAATAAAATAAATAGGTATAGATGCAAATTCTCAGCCTTCTAACCCAACAGGCTTATATTATATTATATTATATTATATTATATTATATTATATTATATTATATTATATTATATTATATTATATTATATTATTATATATAATAACAGGTAATTTTGATCAAGAAAACACCATGAAGAGAAAGAATAAAACACTCTGCAGTTCCATTACTCTGACCAACATCCAGCCTTCTAAGTCCATGAGGAGTAAAGGGGTAGATAAATTGATTGATTGATTGATTGAATGATCAAAGACAAGAAGGAGGGAGAGATCAAGTGAGCATTCATTCTAAGAGTGGCTACCACCTGTCCATCTGGAATAGTACACCTTGAAGAGGTTGCATGGTCCTTCAACCAATGGATCAAACCAAGGAACAGGTTGCAGACCCAAGTTGCATGGACCTTCAACCAATGGATCAAACAAGCAAAGGTAAAACATTTGGAACTATAATATTTTAGGTGGGTTGGTGCAAGTTGGGAGTTCTACTTTGAAAGGCTTTAAAATTAAATTAAACCAAACTCCCCTGCCTTCTGTTTTGATGCTGCCCAAGAATTCCACCATCACTGCCGCTGTCCTGCTATGCTCTGTAGAACATGGGCAGCCTGAAGGTCCCATCCCAAGAAAAGTTTTTCTGTCCCTTTTCTGGTTAGCAAAACAGCCTCTGCTCCATCGTTTACTCACCCACCAGCATCAGGATCAGCCATGGATTTGGCATCACAGCCAGGATTCTCTTCTCCCCTGCCTCTGGAGCACTTTCTCCCCTGCCTGTCGCTCTCCCTTCATCAGCACATTTCACTTTCATTCTCATCTGCTCCACTTTGAGGAAGAGAAATGGGGCCAAGGCTTCCGTCCTACATCCTGGCTCCAGCCAAATTTTGCCAGCTCAGCTTAAATATAACCCGGGTTAAAGACCTTTGCACAACAGGCAGTAGCCAGGGGAGGAAGGAGTGAGGGTGGGGGGATATTTGTCCCCAACACTCACACCCTCCTGCCATACCCCTTCCTGGGACCCCCACCTTCACACCCCCATTATCTGAGTTCTGGAGTATGTCGGCGAAAGACTTTCCCCAGCAGGACTTGTTCTTGAACGAGGAGAAGCTATTCTCATTTGGATTTTGGATGGGGTGCAAAGTGAAGCATCTTCCCAGGAATAATGTTTTTAAGAACTGGACCCAGTTTTCCCCCCTTTTGCTGAGGTTACCAGGCCTGGATAATTCTGGAGTGCATGGTGCTAGACGACAAATCCAGCCATGGAATAATCCAGGAAAGCAAGATCGTTATTTTAATCCAAAGCACTTTGTGGCTTAACATACTGGGCAAACTTATGCCTACCTGATGAATCTATGATTCAGGATATGGTGCTAAATCAGAAAAGGGGCTAATTCAGTAATCAAATTGTATGAACTCAGCCAGTAAGTATTAAACAGAGATAAAGACATGAACTATTCCAGTCCATGAAGTAATCTGTTCATTGTGAATCAGGGATATCCGCAGGAGGAGGTCAAAAAAGTCAAGAAGGAAGGCGCAACCATGCAACTGAAGCCCCACCCCTTTTGCATGCATTGTGGTGCACATAAAAAAGGGTGGGGCTTTATTTGTATGGTTGTGGCTGCCATCTTGACTCCTTTGACCCCCATTGTGGACCTCCCAAGTGTAATCAGCTTCTACTGAGAAACTGAGATTTGAGGTGGGATGGAGTTCCAAATGCCTTCTATAGCCCTGATACATTTTTTAACTAAATTAAAAACCATCCTATATAGCAGCAGCCTAACTCCTCCTGACCTCCATAGACTATATAGTGGACTTCTGCACTGTTATTTTGGATCTTGGCCCCCAGAAGGAGAAACTAAACCCATCACATTCCTTTCTTCTCCATTTATCATGAAGCTGTTCCTTGAAAGGAAGAGAAAAATAAGCTTAGGTGGGTCAGTATTGTGACATCCCCACTACTTTCCATCCCACAGGCTAAACAGCTGGCACTCTGCAAAGAATATCCAGGTTTGGGTGTATTCATCATTCTTAACCCCCTCTTAAAAGCTGGGCCAGAGTTTCTGGCAAGTGCCTGCTATTCTGATCTGCAGTGAATCTTCAATGTGTGTGTGTGTGTGTGTATGTCTGTGTGTATTTAAACCTTGCCTGAATTGTTAAGCATTCAGCAGTTCACACCTAGTTAGCTTGGCCTGAAAATGGGAACAAGAAAAACAAAACAGAATAAGATTAATATCCTTTCTGTTAAACTTTCCATTTTTAGGAACTCTGCACGGCAATTGCAGAATCGCAGAAGTAGGTCTGGTATTTGCTAAACACACAACTTTACAGGACCCATGGGAGCAGGATTTGCCAAATTTCAAAGGGGTGGTGGTTCTTTGGTTAATGAAGATAAGAGCAGAGACATGTTATAAGCCTTAAAAGCATCAATACTCTGCCATCATAAAGTATCCTCAATATGAATTGGTGCTATATTTTCTAGCAATGGGAATTATTTGCCTTATGAGTAAAAAGGGTCTGAGCTGGGGTTCATCTGGGAACCTTACCTGGGGTACACTGAAGTTCTGGAAACTGCAAAAACTGGAGGGTTTTCTTGCAAAAGAAACCACAATTTTAGGAGCAGAGATGAGTACCCAATGGGCCAAGCATCTGGTTCTATGACACTGACTTTTGTTGACCTTAGCATTTTGTTCTGTGTCTCTTCCCCACCTGGTGACAATTGGATAATGTACATCTCACTGCCTTTCCCCATCTAACAGTTTTAAGTCAATAATTCTTGCCTTCTATTTCCTTGACTATTGTTATTTATTTGTTTAGTCGCTTCCGACTCTTCGTGACTTCATGGACCAGCCCACGCCAGAGCTTCCTGTCGGTCGTCAACACCCCCAGCTCCCCCAGGGACGAGTCCGTCACCTCTAGGATATCATCCATCCACCTTGCCCTCGGTCGGCCCCTCTTCCTTTTGCCCTCCACTCTCCCTAGCATCAGCATCTTCTCCAGGGTGTCCCTTCTTCTCATTATGTGGCCAAAGTATTTCAGTTTTGCCTTTAATATCATTCCCTCAAGTGAGCAGTCTGGCTTTATTTCCTGGAGGATGGACTGGTTTGATCTTCTGGCAGTCCAAGGCACTCTCAGAATTTTCCTCCAACACCACAGTTCCAAAGCATCTGTCTTCCTTCTCTCAGCCTTCCTTATGGTCCAGCTCTCGCAGCCATATGTTACTACGGGGAACATCATTGCTTTAACTATGCGGACCTTTGTTGTCAGTGTGATGTCTCTGCTCTTAACTATTTTATCGAGATTTGTCAATGCTCTTCTCCCAAGGATTAAGCGTCTTCTGATTTCCTGACTGCAGTCAGCATCTGCAGTAATCTTCACACCTAGAAATACAAAGTCTTTCACTGCTTCTACATTTTCTCCCTCTATTTGCCAGTTATCAATCAGCCCGGTTGCCATAATCTTGGTTTTTTTTGAGGTTTAGCTGCAAGCCAGCGTTTGCACTTTCTTCTTTCACCTTCATCATCAGGCTCCTCAGTTCCTCTTCGCTTTCAGCCATCAAAGTGGTATCATCTGCATGTCTGAGATTGTTAATGTTTCTTCCAGCGATTTTAACCCCAGCCTTGGATTCCTCAAGCCCAGCATGTCGCATGATGTGTTCTGTGTACAAGTTGAATAGGTAGGGTGAGAGTATACAGCCCTGCCGTACTCCTTTCCCAAACTTAAACCAGTCTGTTTCCTTGACTATTGGGATTATGAAAAGCATCTCATATCCTGATATGTTTAATTCATGTTTTTTTTTTCCTTTTAAAAACACTTCTGTAAGTGCCGTTTGTATAAGAAGCATCAAATGGAGAAGGGAATTGACAAAATAAAAACCTGCATTCAGATAAGGGACTGAAGTCACAAGATTGTTTGGGAGACGCTTTTCTTCTCCTTTTCTGGTCGGGGTGCTTCCTCATTTCTATTTTACAGGATCCTAAGCCGTCTTTAAACCAAAATCGACAGCTAAGAAAAAAATAGATGAAGGTTCCAGGGGGAAAGTCAAAGAGGTTTTTTTCTGTGTTAACAAGAGGCTGGAAAGAAAAGAGAAAAATAAAAAAGACTTGGAGAGAACTTTATAGAGGATGAGCAGCAGCTGGATCAACATCTGTCAGAGATACCTTAGTTTGCATTCCTGCACCAGGATTGAGGATTTCATTCAATTCTATGATTCAGTGATCAGAGGTCCAAACGCCTAACTCTTTAGAGGTTGCAGTGAGTGACCCTTCTCATCACAATTCATGTACAGAGTTCTCCTCTGCAAGGGTGAGAAAATGCTCCTGGTAGAAGAGATAGCCTGTTGGAGCAGATGAGGGCCCATCTTCTCTAGGACTCTGGTCCACAGCCTCTTAAGCAATGGCCCTCTTTCAACTGATGCAGAGAGACTGTGATATTACCAAAAGTTCAGCTGATGTTGGTAGCTGTCAACCTACTCTTCCTTGTAGGCAGGCTACTCATAGGTGAGGGGAGTTTGTAAAGCAGAGCTTGTAGCCACCATGGGACCCCCAACTCTGGCAAGAAAGAATGTCAATGGAGAGCAAGTGATGGTCTGTTTAGTGGCATGGCAGTTGCAAGTGTTTAGGCCAGCCTTCACAGTCCTTTGACCCTGGAGGAACCCTTGAAATATTTTTCAGGCCTCAGGGAACCCCTATACATTCAAGCTCAGATAGGCCAGAAGTTACACAATTATTATATTTGTTTCATGGGTAGGACTGTATAGATGCACTAACAGAGTTCTTTAACTAAAAATAAAGAATGAAACTTACCCCTTTAATGTGAAGTTGCCAGAATGTGAAATAATTTTTAAAATAAATCATGATCTCCCAGGAAACCCTTAGTGACCTCTCGCAGAACCCTAGGGCTCCCCGGAACCCTGATTGAGAAACCCCAGTTTATGCCATAGCAGTCTGTTTTACCACCAGAGATGTCCTTTTCTGCAGTAGCTGGAGCAGGAGAGTGAATTGTCCAGCAGTCTCGTTCCTTTTTTTGCACTGGTTTCTTTTTCAAGAGGAGAGAACATGTGTCTGGGTTGGAAGAAAGGGGAATTAAGACAGAGAAAAGGAGCTGGGCAGATGTATTGGAAGAGGGAAAGTGAAACTTCCCTTTTGTAAAATGCACATCTAAGAAAGAAAGATTCTTCTATTATCCAACTTTTATCAGTAGAAGATGCTGGCCTATCTTTGCATCCATCACCCCAAAGAGAGGAGAGAGACATGAATTTAATTACAAAGCATTGTCATGCGCTGCCTACTACTGAGTAAAACACAGACACTAATTTAGGGAAGATCAGGTTCTGGTTTATTTCAGCATAGTGCATAGCTGGAAAAAGCTGAGAGTGAAGGGAGCGCGCCGGTACGGGGTTTAAATAGCCCGCGCCGGTCAGTGCCCCCCCCCACCTCGGGTTGTGTCATCCCCCCAAGTCCTGTAGGCTTCGTTGCCAGTAGGTGAGGGGTCGCGGGGCCCCTGCTGGTGCCCCGGGCTTCTCTCGTAATCGTTTTCTTCCTCCGGCTGGTGATTGCTTTCAGCTGGGCGATATCCTTTGCGTTCCTGCTGACAGCTCCAGGTGTGCCTCGTGATCCACCCAGTCTTTGTCGCTCTTTCTTCCCCCTTTGTGTTCTCTTGACTGGATTTTCCGGCCGGGGTCGTTCCCTCCTCCTCGGGGTCTGTGTCTGTTGTTGTGCGTCGCTTTGCTTATCTTTTAATCCCTTGCTCTTGTTTCAGTGGTATTGTTATGTGTGCCATTGTGCTGATGCATTCAGCTCAACGGTGCTCATGACATACTGCCCCCCTTTCGAATGGTGCCCCCCCCCCCGGCATTTCCGGGAGAGCTGTCAAAAAAAATTTTTTTTTTTGTATTTCCGCCAGAGTGCTTTCCCGCCGGAGTGCTTTCACCCTTCCCCTTGCTCCGCCCTCTACCGCGTTTCCATCTTTTGGGTGTGTTCCGAGTGCACATGCCTCGACCACACCCTGCTCGTTCTTGCTCAGTTCGTCATGAGAGGAGGCGTGGCTGGTCTGGTGCTGTTTCAACTCCAGGTAGGATCCTTATCTTTTTGTTTTGTTGATTGTTTTGTTGTGTTGTCATGTGTGCATCCTGGCCATTTGCCCTCTGGCGATGCACCTATGACCAATCTTCCCTCCCCAATGGGCCCGGAGAGGGTGAGGGGAGGGTGAGTCTCAGGGGGGAGGAGGCCTACTCAAGTCGCGGGCTTGGGGGGTCCCTTCCCCTGGGGGTGACGCGGGTGGGGGGGGAGGCCCGAGGGGGGAAGTGTGTCCTAAGGGGCCAGTTCGGCTGGGCGCCCCTTTGGTTTGTCAGGATACGTCGTGTGGAATGCTCGGGTCAGGTCCGGTGCCTTAATGTGTTGAGCCGCCACCCATTCTGGGTGGGGGAAGTGTTTCCATTTTACTAAATAGTATAGTGTGCCCCGTTGACGGTGGGAATCGAGTATTTCTTTTACCTTGAAATGTTGTTGGCCGTCGATCATCACTGGGGAGGGCAGAGGCGTGCTTGGGTGCCATCGGGAGGTGGTTGCTGGTTTCAGGAGGCTGCTGTGGAATACCGGGTGGAGTCTCCTTAGATTGTGCGGCAGGTCCAGGCGTACTGCCACCGGGTTCACTATCTGTGTTACTCGAAGCGGCCCGATATACTTAGGCCCCAGTTTCTTCGAGGGTTGAGGTGATTTCATGAATTTGGTGGAAAGGTAGACCATATCCCCTACCTGGAATGTCGGTTGCTGGCGCCGGTGCTTGTCGGCCTGTTCTTTGTAGGCGGACTGTGCTTCCTTCAGCGCTGCCGTGATTACTGGCCATGATTCCGCTATCTTCCGTCCCCAGTCGCCTGCGCCCACTTGGGGTCCCGGGGGTTGTGGTAGCTCCGGTATGGGTACGAACTTGCGCCCGGAGACTACTTCGAACGGGGTTTTCCCTGTACTCGTGTGAATGGCGTTATTGTAGGCGACTTCTGCAAATGGAAGCAGGTTGACCCAGTCGTCTTGGTGGTAATTGGTATATGAGCGTAGGAATTGTTCTAGTGTGGCATTGAGGATCTCCGTGGCTCCGTCCGTCTGGGGATGCCAGGCTGTGGATAGGGCTTGTTGGGTCCCAATCAGTTTTAGAAAAGCCCGCCAGAATTTCGAGGTGAATTGTGTGCCCCTGTCGGTCACCACACGTACGGGGCATCCGTGTAACCTGTACATGTGTACAAGGAAAAGTTTAGCCAGCTGCTGGGCGGACGGGACTGATGAGCAGGGGATGAAGTGTGCCTGTTTAGAAAAGTAGTCTTTCACCACCCAAATGGTTGTTTTCTTCTGGCTGGGTGGTAGATCTAGTATAAAATCCATGGAGATTTCCTCCCATGGTCAGGAGGGCTCCGCCACCATTTGTAGTAGTCCCGGGGGCTTTCCCGGTGCCCGTTTGGCCATTGCGCATATCGGGCAGGATGCTACATAGGCCTTAACGTCCTGTCTCAATGCGGGCCACCAGAACTGTCGTCGTGTTAGGTGCAGGGTCTTTAGAAACCCGAAGTGTCCCGCTTGTTTGCTGTCGTGTGATCTGCGCAGGATTGCCTGGCGCTGCGAGTCCGGGACATATATTCTGCCTTCCCCCCATGCTAAGTCCTGTTCCATTGTCACCTTGTCGGGGTTTGCTAGTAGCCAGGGGTCGGTTTTGAGGGCGGCGGTGAGGTCCGCACGTATCCCTCCTGGTAGTCGCGGGTGGCACCGTCTGGTCGCTGGTTGGCTTGCCGTCGGTTGAGACGTGGGGTTGAGCTGTTTCTGGATAGGACCGTCCCAATCATATCTGGGATGGGCTCTTCGTCTTGGGGCAGTCAGGAGAGGGCGTCAGCCAGGAAGTTCTTTTTGCCTGGTATGAACTTCAGTTGAAAGTTAAAGCGGCTGAAGAATTGGGCCCATCTGACCTGTTTCGGGCTGAGGCGTCTGGGCGTCCGGAGGGCCTCGAGGTTCCGGTGGTCTGTCCAGACCTCGAATGGTTGGGTGGCTCCTTCCAGTAGATGCCTCCATGTTTCTAGCACCGATTTTACCGCGAACGCCTCCTTCTCCCATACGTGCCAGTGCCTTTCCGTCTCCGAGAATTTCCTTGACAGGTAGGCGCATGGTTTCAGGATTCCTGCAGGGTCCTTTTGGAGCAGTATGGCCCCCAGGGAGAAGTCTGAGGCGTCGGCTTGGACCACGAACGGCTGTTCTGGGTCCGGATGTGTGAGGATTGGCTCCGTGGTGAACAGCGCTTTCAGTCTGTTGAACGCTGTCTGACACGCGGGAGTCCAATTTAGTACTGTCCCTGGGTTCTTGGCTCGCCGTGTGTCCCCAACTCCTTTAGTTTTGAGGAGGTCTGTTAGGGGGAGGGCTATCTCCGCAAACCCCCATGCGAATGACCTGTAGAAGTTCGCGAAGCCGAGGAAGCTTTGAAGTTGGCGCCTGTTACGTGAGCGTTCCCAATTCACCACTGCCTCGACTTTTGCGGGGTCCATTTCTATGCCCTTGCTGGAGATTCGGTACCCCAGGTAGTCTAGGCGTGCTTTATGGAATTCGCACTTAGATGGTTTGGCATAGAGCTTCGAGCTTCTTAGCTTTTCGAGGACTTGCCTGACTAGGGTTACGTGTTCTTCGTGTGTCTGGGTGTAGATGAGGACGTCATCTATGTAAACTAGTACCCCTTTGAACAGGTGTTCATGCAGTACCTCATTGATGAGCTGCATGAACACTCCCGGGGGCCCCGCTAATCCAAATGGCAGTACCTTGTACTGAAAGGCGCCTAGGGGGCAGTTGAACGCTGTTTTCCATTCGTCCCCCTCCCTGATTCGGATCCTGTAATATGCCTCGTGGAGGTCCAGTTTGGAGAATACTCTTCCCGTGGACAGGTGGGCGAGCATGTCTTTCACGAGGGGTAGGGGGTATTTATTGGATAGGGATGCCGCATTGAGGCCCCGGTAGTCGGTGCAGAGCCGTAAGGTGCCGTCTTTTTTCTCTCGGAAGAGGACGGGTGCTCTGACCGGTGAGCATGCTGGCTCTATGAAACCCCTAGCCAGGTTTTTATCGATGAACTCCCGGAGGGTTGTCATCTCCTTCGGGGTCATTGAGTAAATCTTCGGCCTGGGTAAGGGGACATCGGGAAGCAGCTCAATTCTACAGTCCGTCTTGCGGTGGGGGGGTAGTTGGTCCGCCTCCTCTTCCCCAAAGACCTCTGAGAAATCAGCATATTGTTCAGGTAGTTCTTCTGGGGTTGCTGTGTTGTCCTGGGCTACTGCCTCTGCCCGTCCCACTGTGGGGTTGATCCTGCCTGCCAGAACTGGCGCCCGGTACGGGCCGTCATCGAATTGGAAGGTGCGGGTCTTCCAGTTAATGCACGGGTTGTTGGTCGCGAGCCACGATATTCCTAGTACTATGATGGGTCACCCTATGTGGGTTACCACAAAAGATGTTTGCTCGCTGTGGGTGCCCATTTGCAGGGTGACAGGCTCGGTCTGCGTCGTGGCTGGTTTCCCTCCCGCTGTTGAGCCGTCCAGTTGGTGGAAAGCCAGTGGTGTGGGGAGGGGGAGGCAAGGCAGGTCGAGCTTGGCGACGATGTTGGGGTGGATCAGGTTCTTGGAGCACCCCGAGTCCACTAGCGCCGCAGCCGTGGTGGCTCTGTTGCCGAAGGAAAGCCTGATTGTCCCCATTATTACGGAGCTTTCGTCACTCTGTCTATGTGTTTCGTGCCCCTGTCCCACCGCCTGCCTCGCAGCGCGTTTTAAGGCAGGCGGGGAGCATTTCTCGCCAGCCGGTCTGGGACTTCGACGTCCTCCCCCGCCAAGTAAGCGTCCAAGTCTTCGTCCGGTGTCGCTGTGGCTCCGGTCATCCGGCGGTGGGGGGGGGCGGCAGTGGGTTAGTTGGTTTGAACGTCGTTTTCAGTGCAGGTTTGGGAGCGCTAGTTGGCGTTCTGTTGGAGAAGCAGTCTGCCGCTTTGTGCCCCATTTTCCCGCACTTCGCACAGGGTCCACGAGCAAACTTCTTCTTTTGGTACGTGGGACCGGCCGGCCCCAAGTGTGGCGCGGGTACCTTTGGGCTGTTGCTTGTTTTGTCCTCTGCCATCATCATCAAGAAAGTGCGATGAGCGTGTTCCGCTCTCCCCGCTAGGTAGATCCAGCCTTGCAGTGTCTCCGGGTCATCCCGGTAGAGTGCCCATTGGAGTACCTCGCGGCTGAGGCCCCTTTTGAACATCTCTATCAGGGTAGTCTCGGACCAGTCGTTAATCTTCCCTGCGAGGGCTTTAAATTCAAGGGCGTAGTCCGCGACAGTTCGTGCGCCCTGTTTGAGGGCTTGAAGCGCACTTTTAACCCTCTCCTTGGCTAGCGGGTCCTCAAAATAGTGCTTCATCTCTGTGATGAAGGCGTGGAAGTCAGAGAGGGCTGGGGAATTGGACTCGTACATTTGGACGTACCAGTCTGCCGCCCTGTCTTGCAACTTGATCGCCACAGCTGCGATTTTGTCCGCTTCGGAGTCAAAGGAGTGTCCGTGCCGCCCCATGAACTCCCTAGCGTTCGTGACGAAAAACGACAGCTTCGTGGGGGTTCCGTCGAAGGAAATGGGGAAGTCCTTTGGGGCCCTGGTGTTTGGTGGATCCCCTCTCCTCGTGTCCCATCCCATGGCTTCTTCCGCCGGGGAAGCTTGCCTGTTAGCATTTGGCCTATGGGGGTGCCATGACCCGCTCGGGGTTTGAATAGGGGTGTGTACCTGCGCGGGTATGTTCATGTGAGGCATGGAGGACATCAACAACTGCAGCATGGTCCTGAGGTCCCTTAGTTGGGCTTCCATGGCCGTGAGTCTGGCTTGCGTTTCTCGGTCCAAGGTCCACGCCGCAGCTGTGATCAGACCGGTCAGCGTCTCTGCGTAGTTGGGCCACCGGTGGGGGTTAGGCGTTTCCATCCGCTGGTCAGCTCCCTCGACTTGGGAGCGAATCGGCTGGTTCGTCCCTCCGTCCTCCACCATGTTTCTTGCAGTTGGGCTGAAGCTCCACGCCTGTGGCTGGGGTGCGATGTGGGGCGGGGAGATCTCCGCGGGTCTCGGGAGGTATGTTGCTCCCTCCCGTGGTCGGGTCGCCTCCGCCTCCCTCCAGGGGTGGGGCTGAGGCTCGGGATGGGCCGGGAGGGTGTCCGTGGCTCCTGGGGTCCGCGTTGCCTCTGGCCTCTGTCGATTCTCCTCCACCTCTCGCCGTACGACTCGCCCGTCCTGGCTGCGACGCGTCGGCTCCATCGCTCTCCGCTTGTGTTCTTCTCGCCGCCTGTTCCTCCCGTGGCTCGTTTTTGTCCGGTGGGGCTTGGCGAGGCTGAGTTTAGGACTCTCAGCTTTATGTCATGCGCTGCCTACTACTGAGTAAAACACAGACACTAATTTAGGGAAGATCAGGTTCTGGTTTATTTCAGCATAGTGCATAGCTGGAAAAAGCTGAGAGTGAAGGGAGCGCGCCGGTACGGGGTTTAAATAGCCCGCGCCGGTCAGTGCCCCCCCCCACCTCGGGTTGTGTCATCCCCCCAAGTCCTGTATGCTTCGTTGCCAGTAGGTGAGGGGTCGCGGGGCCCCTGCTGGTGCCCCGGGCTTCTCTCGTAATCGTTTTCTTCCTCCGGCTGGTGATTGCTTTCAGCTGGGCGATATCCTTTGCGTTCCTGCTGACAGCTCCAGGTGTGCCTCGTGATCCGCCCAGTCTTTGTCGCTCTTTCTTCCCCCTTTGTGTTCTCTTGACTGGATTTTCCGGCCGGGGTCGTTCCCTCCTCCTCGGGGTCTGTGTCTGTTGTTGTGCGTCGCTTTGCTTATCTTTTAATCCCTTGCTCTTGTTTCAGTGGTATTGTTATGTGTGCCGTTGTGCTGATGCATTCAGCTCAACGGTGCTCATGACAAGCATGATGCAGCTTGGTTGAGGGTTTTCTCTCCATGAGGGGGTTCTTTTGGAAAATGGTACAGACAAGCAACAAAGAGACTGTATTTATCTTCCCTGTGTTTCCCCAGGGAAGTTCTTATTACAAAAAATTTAATAAACTTATTTCCTACCTTATTTACATAACAAACTTCCTTAAACCTATACTTTAAGCTAGTGTTTCTCAACCGTGGCCACTTTAAGAAGTGTGGACTTCAACTCCCAGAGTTCCCTAGCCAGAATACTGGCTAGAGAATTCTGGGGGTTGAAGTCCACACTTCTTAAAGTGGCCACGGTTGAGAAACACTGGTTTAAGCACAACCTTATACCTCTGTAACCCAACAGGAAGGCTGGAAGGGGAAAAGGAGGAGTTCAGGAAAGTGAAGGGTTTTTTTATACACATACACGTACCTATACCTATACCTATACCTATACCTATACCTACACCTACACCTATACCTATACCTATACCTATACCTATACCTAAACCTATACCTATACATGGAGTCGTTGGTGCTCTCTGAGCCTTGTTTTCTTGCAGAGGTTTCATTGCCAGGCTAGGCAACATCTTCAGCCCTGAAGATGCTGCCTAGTCTGGCAATGAAACCTCTGCAAGAAAACAAGGCTCAGAGAGCACCAAGGACTCCACAGTTCAACCCTCAGCTACAAATTTTTGCATAGACAGACAGACAGACAGATTTAAAAGCAAAGGTAAAAACTAATACAACCTAATATAGAGTAAGGAAGAAAAAGGAAAAAGAAATAAATCAAAGGAAGAGCTAAAAGTACAAGAACAAAGGTAAAAGAAAAATCAAAAAGAAAGAAAAAAGATACAAAGTGGCTTCTGGTCTTCTTTCCAGCAGTTATAAGTACAATTATAAATTACCTCTTTCTCTAAGGTTACATCAGGACTCTCTTCTTCCCATAATCTATTGCAGCCTTTCTCAACTTTTTGACCCCAGAGGAACCCTTGAAACATTTTTCAGGCCTCGGGGAACCCCCGCGCATTCAGGCCCAAACAGTGGCCAGAAGTTACAAAATTATTATATTCGTTTCATGGGTGGGCCTGTATAGATGCATGAACAGGGTTCTTAAACTAAAAATAGACAATGAAGCTTACCTCTTTAATGTGAAGTTGCCTGAATTTGAAATAACTTCTTAAATAAATTGTAATCTCCCAGGGAACCCCTAGGGACCTCTCGGGAACTGACGGTGCCATGGAACCCTGGTTGAGAAACCCTGCCCTATCCTGTGTAATCATCAAACCCATAAATCATAAATGCATTTTTTTCTGTTTTACAGAAAAAGTCTGTAAGGGGTTCTGGGAGAGTGAAGTTACAGCCCCCTGGGGCAAGAACGGCTTATTTAAAAAGCAAGCAAGCTGCTCAGCTTAGTGTGGCGGCCATGTTCCTGAAACCTCTTAGAGAACCAGCTTGCTGTTCAGTAGGGAGAGAAATTAGGCTCTGCCCTGCTTTGTTTTATGAGTTTTGACAAGTCCTGATTGCAAAGGCTGTTTTAGGGTTGAACTGATTTCAACTCCCATTTCCCCCACCCTGAAGGTCTATTAATGGGCTTGAGGATCACCATCCCCCATTTTTTTTCCTGATCTCCCAACTTGTCCTTGGAACCGGACCATGACTGGCACACAGGAATGAGCAAAGTCCATCTGTATTGTTTCATACCATGTCTCCTGCCCGGGGCGGGAGGTGCACAGGGCTGTGGGAACGGCCAGGGTTCCATTGTGACATCAAGGTGGAACCCTTGACTTGGCTGCTCAGGTCAATTTCAAAACCCGGGGAACTGCCAAGATGGTTGTTGGAATGTGGGCCTACAGTGCCCCACCGCAGGAAGGGAAGAGACTGTGGGTGTGCACCTCCGCCTTGATCCTCATTCTGGGTGGGCTTTTGGGGCGATGGATCACGGAGGTTGGAGCTGGGCCGATGAGTGAGAAACTAGCTGGTAAGAGGGTGAAGAAGCCTGGAGAAAGAGCTGTAGGCCTTAGAGATGTTTCCAAAAGTTGGCTCACTTTTCCTGTCCCCCAGGAGCACCCAGGGATTGGGGGGGAGGGGAGGGAGCCAAGGTGACAGCTACAACTGCATGATCAAAGCCTGACTTCCTTTTACATGTGTGCAATGCACATAAAATAGGGGAGGGTTTCAGTTCTATCATCCCAGCTGTTATTTTTATTTATTTTTTTAACCCCTTATCCCATGGATGATCCTGTTGCCTCTGCTTTGCCCGTAAACACATCATCTCTCACTGCAGGAACAAACAGGAGTCTTGAATGCTTGGGTTGGGTTCATGTTCTGTCAACATCGTCCTTCTCACAACAGGCAGCTAAATACAGCTCCTCTCCATCATGGCTTGCCTCTTTGTAACTGATTTTCTAAGATTTTTTTTTTAAACCATTCAATCATGTCCAAGTCTCGGAGACTGCCCAGACTACTCCCTGCAGTTTTCTTGGCAAGGTTTTTCATAAGTGGTTGGCCATTGCCTCCTTCCTAGGGCTGAGAGAGTTGGTGCCTGGGGGGAAGGGCACTTTTGTATTTATCCATGTTTTATGGATTGTTGTGAGCCACCTAGAATCCTTACAGGAGATAGGTGGCCATATAGGTCTGGTAAATAAATAAATAAAAATAAATAAATTGGCTGAATGGGAATCCGATTCTCCTGTGTCCTCATGGCAGGATAGCTTGGAGTCCAACCTGGCATCCTAGAAGCTCTTCTTTTAGAAACTAACTTTTGGTAGCTGCCAGCCCTGCTGTGCAAAATGATTGCTTGGTTCCCCTCATCTTCCCTTCTCAAGAGCATCACATTGCTTTCTGGCACCCTAACCTGGGACAGCTGGTTCTCTTATGCAGTCAGCCAGATATTGAAATAATAAGAATCAGAAGAATAAGAATCAGAATAAGCCAGTTTGGTGTAGTGGTTAAGGCACCAGGCTAGAAACTGGGAGACTGTGAGTTCTAGTCCCACCTTAGGCATGAAGCTGGCCGGGTGACCTTGTGCCAGTCACTCTCTCTCAGCCCTGGGAAGGAAGAGGCAAAGGCAAACCACTTACAAAAACTTGCTAAGAAAACTGCTGGGATATACTGTATCCAAGGAGTTGCCAGGAGTCAGCAGTAACTAGAAGGCAAATAATAATAATTACTCAAAAGAATTGGGATAAAAGCAGTCTGGGGAGACAAAACAGAATATTAAGCAGGGATAATTTCAGGAGAGTAGTTGGGGAATGGACCATGTCTTATATGAGGAAGCTAGACTCAATATAACCAGGTTAAAGCACTTGTGTTGCCTGAACTCTGTCTAATTCTGTTCTCAGCTAAGCTAAGGTTTTACATAAGGCAAGCCTGACTCAATGCTCAGTGGGACCTCTTTGGAGAAGAGCAGCCCAGTTTTGCCGGACTTGCATCATGACTCAATAATATCTCATTCATGACTGGATAACAGGATAAAGTTTCACTTTTCAGGCACCACTGTTGGCTGGAAAAAATGGCAACTGTAGTGGGATCTCAAGGACGCTGAAGTTGCAAGGGCCTCTGCTGGAGGAGGGTCAAAACAGTCAGGATGGTGGCTGCAAATGGACAGTTAAAGCCCTATCCTTTTATAATCTGCACTGTGACTGTGATGCATGTAAAAGAGTGAGGCTTGGATTGTGTGGACACAACCATCACCTTGACTTTTTTGACCTCCCCCTCTGCAGACATGTCTGGTTGTCTGTGGACATAGAGCCATCTGCAGAAGATACAGAACAGTCCATTGGAGTTGGGCAACTAATAAATTTAAAATCATCATCATCACCATCAGCAGCAGCAGCATCTATACTGAGGATAGTTATTACGAAATGGATATCCTCCCTCAATTTCAACCTAGAAAACTCCAGTTAGACCTGACTGTTTCCAAATCAAGTTAAACTTTGCCTGGATCAATAAAATGGTGACATCATTACCACTTCTTATGGACAAGTTTCAAAAGTAATGAAGTGTGCTCCCATCAATTCTTTCCATATGTCAGGTTGAGATCATATGTATAATATGATCATTCATATATATATATATATATATATATATATATATATATATATATATATATATATAATTTATTAATCAAATTTATCACTGCCCATCTCCCAAAAGGGACTGTGGGCGGTTTACAACATAAATAAAACTATAAAACTATAAAACACTATATTGCACAATAAAATAAATATAATAAAAACCTCGATGGCTGGAAGTTCTTTATAATTTATAAGCAGAGCAGGGTCCTACTAAGAAACTAACCATCCCCAGGAATGGCTACTCTCTCTCCCGCCCCAGGCGTAATTACAGAACCAGGTCTTTAGCTGTTTCCTAAAGTCCAGGAGGGAGGGAGCCAATCTCACTTCCGGGGGAAGGATATTCCAAAGGACAGGGTCTATTGCAGAGAAGGCCCACCTCCTGGACCCCGCCAGATGGAATTCTCTTGCAGACTGGGTCCGCAGCATGCCCTCTCTGCACAACCGGGTGGGACAGGTTGATGTGATGGGGAGGAGACGGTCCCTTAGGTAACCTGGACCCGTGCCATGTAGGGCTTTAAAGGTGATAACCAACACCTTTAAATATAATATAATATAAGATCATATACATAAGACATGCTCCAGAGCTAAGGACTGTTCCTCTTCAGGGAGCAAGTTTTCCGCCTTCCTAAAGAATGTCCAGCAACTGGAGAGTCTGGGGTATGCTATAAGGCGGGGTTTCTCAACCAGGATTCCGCAAGAGGTCCCTAGGGGTTCCCTGGAAGATCACGATTTATTTTAAAAATTAATTCAAATTCGGGCAATTTCATATTAAAGAGGTAAGTTTCATTCTTTATGTTTAGTTTAAGAACACAGTTAATGCATCCATACAGGCCTACCCATGAAGTGAATATGATAATTTTGTAACTTCTGGCCTCTACTTGAGCCTTGAAAAATATTTCAAGGGTTCCTCCAGGGTCAAAAGGGTGAGAAAGGTTGCCATGCAGATATGTTACAGGTGATGCCTTGAAGTGAAAGTACATCCCAGAATCCCTTACAAGGCACAGAGGTGTCTCCAAATGAATCCCGTATGGAAGGGATCCTGACAGGATGATGTCTGAATACTATTGAGAGGGACTAGTGGTGCTTAAAACCATTCCTATTTTTTTTCTGTTTTTGTTCACCATTTGAGTTTGGTTGTTACAGCTGAACTGCCATGGAGCTGCAGGGAATATTATTAAGATACTTCACTGGCAATGTATACTTGCTAATACTGTCTAAAGTATTTAGGATGAAAGATAGCACACGCATCAATCCATAACTATGTATACCCGTCTCATTTCTTCTCACTAGCATCAGGCATGTGCCCCATCATCCATCGGTACATTCCTCGTGATTCCAAAGCCTTCATCCCCATACCCCGCTCCAACAGTTACGCAGTCCTGTGCAGAGTGAACATCTCCTCATCCCAGTGTGAGTGGGTCTTGATTGCCAACAGAGGACGCTGTTACTACTTCAACCTGGGCCTGAAGGAACACCTCATCCTCCACCAGATGGGCCTCATTGTCATGCATATGAAGAAGGAGCTGGAAGGAGAGTATCAGGTCCTCTCTGGGGTAAACCGGACCTGCCAAGGACGAGTCTTGATGACAGCTGTGGGTAAGAGTCTCTGGGGAAGGAAGAGGGAATTTGCTAGAAAAAGTGATGGTGGACTTTTTGATTAGGGTGCTATATAAAGGGATAGTCTGATGCTTCTGGAATGCTTTAGATCTGATGTTTTAGCTAGGCCTGGAAAGAAGTGGTGATACGTCCTCAGCTATGGAATTCTTTGAGTGATCTCAAACCAGTGATAATTGGCTGCATCCATGCAACAAGCCACATTTACCCAAATGGCAGGCTTGGTTAATGCTGACTTTGGAGGGTGAGGTGTTGTAGCTCAGCATATTATGCAAACCCAGCCTCTTTGGTCGACTTATGGTTCCATGTATTGTTTGGGACCTCCAAATGGGTTGATTCAATAGCCAGGTTAATCATGTTGTGTGAACGCAGCTAAAGAAACAATCACAACACTGCTTCACAACTCACCCAACCTAACTGAAGCCACAAAAATTGAAATACCCAAACTTAAAGAACTCATTGACTTCTGCCTCCCCACATACTTTCAGTTTGATGGCCAAATCTGCAAAGAAATCAAAGGGGCTCCAATGGGACCTTCTGTTTCAAGACTTGTAATGGCCTATGGGAATGACCTTGGGAGAATGGGCCCAGAGACGCTGCCTAGGGAACGGTCAGATAAGAGAGGGCATAGCCTGCAGCTGGATAGTGGGTAGGGCAAGAGGCTCAGAAGGGACCTTCCCTAATTTCTCAGGGTGTAAAGGAGACAGGAGGAGAATTGTACTTTCAGACTTGCAAGATTCTGTTAATGTAGCCTTATAATGAAGTAGAATTAGCTCATCTGGTCATGTTTCCTATCTGGTCCACCTGGTAAGGCTGACAAGATTCATAGCAGAAGCAGTGATGCATCAATAGAAATTATAGTCCTTCTGTTAATACAACCCCAAATATGAATGTAGGGGTCTATGTAGATGACCCCTTCCTAATAAAAAAGAAAAATTAGGAAACACACATAATCTAATCAATCGCACATTTGATGGAACCAAATTCACAAAAGAAGAAAATAACAACAAGCTATCTGTTGTAGACATCCTTATCAGCAGAGATAACCATAGCGTAACCAACGCAAGTATTAAAAAAGCAACTCTCACAAACCAAATCCTCAGCCACCACAGGACACTAAGTTGCATAAAAACTCCATTAACACGCTGCAGCAGAACGCTGAAAAGCAGAAAGAAAGTAGCTGCAAGACGAACGCCCACACAATGTCAAGAAAAAGTCCACCCAACTGAATATGACATAAACACTTCCCAGAATAATACTCTCCCTTACCTCAAAAGTGTTTCAGAGTCCACCAGAACCGTCTGTTCAAACCCAAAGACCCAGTACCAGTAGAAGACAAAACAGAAGTCCTATACAAAAATGTAACTCAAGGACTATGGATACCACTACATAGGACAGATATGAAGAAGACTAGCAAAATGGATCCAGGAGCCCCAACTAGTAGTCAAAAGACCCAATACCACCTCAATAATCTCACTTCACACCAACCATTTGGGGGCAGAACATATTTCAACTGGGAAACCATCAACATTTTAGATTTAAATTTAGGTAACGTTTTAGATCTAGATTTAGCCAGATTAGAAAATGCAAGAGAATGTTTAGAAGCTCAGGACTCCAACTAAGCCACAATTTTGAAAAAATAGACTTAAACCTATCCAGGGATGCACCCAAAGATATTACCAAAGACTTCATTCACATGTCAATTTACTGCTACCAGTGGATCTCCCCCACCCAAGCATGTCCACATTTGATATAGTAGGAAGATAGATACAACTTTTGCTGACCAACCAATCTTACTTCCCCACCTCTTGCACTGGTGATATTGCCTACTGGGGTAATGACATGTTTGCAACCTCAACACCTACCTCAGAGAACTCTGCCCACACTAGATGCCAACCCTGAGCTACATATCTCCTCTCCTACCACAATGCAGTCTTTCTCTGTCTGGTGGCTTGTGGTGAGGACCATCACAGGAACCTTGGTGCCCCCTTGTGGGATTTCTTTTCAGGAGACACATAAGCAATAAGTCTGCTGTGTAGGGCCATTTAGCATCCACAGCATGACCCTAAGCATCTGTATCCCCAAACGTGCCCAGTTAAGAACAGTGGAACTTAAACTCCACTCAGAAAGATTATTCTGGAGGGGAAAAAAGATAATTCAGTCTTACTGAACCATTTGTGCTTCCTTGCTACATCTACAGAGAGCTGGCTTGTTAACAATTATGACTCAGAAGATTTCTCCTTCTCCTGATGCTTTTTTCAATACTAGGGCCGTTATTTCTTTATCGGATTTTCTTGCTGATCCCCGGCATCATGTTCCTGTGCGGATTGGGACTGCTGTGGGACTGGCTGATCAAAGCCCGCAGCCGCCTGGCAGCCTCCGAAGAGGAGCAAACCACAAACCAACGGATCCAGCGTGTCATCCCTCCCTTGGATCTGAGTGCCCACCCGTGACAGAGACTCAGCCCTTTTCCCCATTCACTAAGGAGGCAACACCAATGTGACCTGGCACTCATTTGCTCTGGACAGAGGGCTTGTAAATATCTCTTGACGTTTGTCCTGCTCGAATTCTGATTTTTGGTTCATTCATTTCAGAGGTTCTATTTAATAAAGAGTTGTAAACCGAACTGATTTCAGGGCTGGATAGTGATTGCTTGTTTGACGTTCAAAGCTCAGGCATTTGATGCAGGGCTGTCAGATCACTCTGGACTGGGCTCACGGTAACTGGTGGCCAAACCGTCTTAGGATCCATGAGGACTTGGAAAGGACCTTTTGGTCACGTAGGAATCTAGATTGAAGTATCCTTGACTCTGTGGAAGACAATCTGTGGAAGAAGCCCACCCTCAAAAGTCTGCAGAGGGGGTCAAAAAAGTCAAGGTGGTAGCTTTGCTCATATGGGTATGTCCACCATATCGACATTTTTTTACCTATGGACAGCCCTGGCCACCCCCTCTCTGGGTCACTGAGCTGCTGTTGAACTGCTGTTTTAGGAACTTTTTTCCTAACGATCTGAACCTGCCTTCCTATAACTTCAATCTGTTCTGCCACAGGCTGAACTTTAGAAGACGGCTCCTTTCACGTATCCAAAGAATGCTAGCATACCTTCCTTCTGTGGCCTTTCCTCCAGTCGAAATACACCCAGTCCACTTAATCTTTTCTCATCAGACTTCGTCTCCAATCCCCTGCCCATCTTCGTGGTCCTTCTGTGCAACTCTTCCAAAGTTGCCTGAATCCTTAAAAGGGGGGTGCCAGAAATGGACACAGGATTCAACGTGGAACCTGACCAGAGCAAGGGGGACTGGATCTGACCAAGGCAGGCTAGAATGCAATTATTTTGCGATACACTTTAAAAAAATATTGTAAGCGGTGCCTGCAGAGAGTTTGACCATGTAGAGATGAAATGAAACAAAGATCCTTTCTTGGATTAATTGCAGAAGGGGGAAAAGCTTGATTGATGTTTTTTAAAGAACAGCACATCACGCATGACATGAGGCCTGGTTATTTGAGGGACCACCTATCTCCCATAATATCTGCCCAGCCAATTTGATGTTGTAGGGTTGGCATACTCGGGGTTCCTTCACTTAAATGATGTCATCTATTGGGACCCGAGAAGCACGCCTTATCTATAGCATAGTTTTCCTCTGGAACGAGGTTCCCCCCAAGATCCAGATGATCCCCACCCTGCTGTGGTTTAGAAGAGCTGTGAAGACCTGGCTCTGCACCCAGGCCTTTGGTGAGGGTGACTGGACCCCCTTTGGATGTGGGGGCTTTGTTTCTCTTTTGTTCCTGTCTGGTTTTTCATGCTTGCCACCTTTTATTCTTTTTATTTTTGTCTCTTGTTATATTATTTTCCTTGTTTCTAATATTTTTACTTGTGAGCAGCCCAGAATCGTTGGGAGCTGGGTGGCATACTAATTTAATATATTAAAAAGTTGTTTAAAAAATCAGCCAATCTCATGTTTAGCTTGACCCTGAGTTATCTGAAAACCAACAGGCTCAAGAGGAGGAGACCAGCAGCAAAAAAAGTAGGTATAAATGATACCATCTAGGGCAGGGTTTCTCAACCAAGGTTATGTGGCTCCCTAGGGTTCCGTGAGAGGTCACCAGGGGTTCCCTGGGAGATCACAATTTATTTTTAAAAATTATTTCAAATTTGGGCAACTTCACATTAAAGAGGTGAGTTTCATTCTTTATTTTCAGCTTAAAAATCCTGTGAATGCATATAGACAGGCCTACCCATGAAATGAATATAATAATTTTGTAACTTCTGGCCTGGCCTATATTTGAGCCTGAATGCTCAGGGGTTCCCCGAGGCCTGAAACATATTTCAAGGTGTCCAGTGTCAGAGGGTCAAGAAAGGCTGATCTAGGTCCTCTTCTAATTGCTCCTATACATCCATTCTGAAAAGCAGTTCCAGGCAGGACTGTGATGGCTGACAGATTACAATGAGCAATAACAGATTGATTAGACGAACAGATTGGGAGTAACCGAAACAACTGAAATTTGAGCTCGAATTGATTCAGGACATTTCCCAACATCAAAGAGATGCTGGCAATCTAGAGATACCAGATTTAGGAGGCTAACCAAGTCTCCATTCTCCCATGCAGGGAAAAAAAGGGCTTCACAATTACTGTGGCACATGGTACACGTTTTTTCATATTCCTTTCCACTCTGGTCTCTGATCCAACATTTTACTGTTGCTGTTACATGACATCAAGCTGGTGTCAACTCTTAGCATCCGTACAGACAGACCTTCTCCAGGATGATCTGTCCCCAACCTGGTCCTTCAGATATTCCAATGATGTACCCATTGCCACTGTAGTCAAGTCCATCCATCTTGCAGCTGCATATCATCTTTTTCTCTTTCCTTCCACCTTTCCAGCACTATGGACTTCTCAAGCAATCTGGGTCTTTGCATCATGTGTCCAAAATATGATAATTCGAGCCTGGTCATTTGTTCCTTGAGTGAGAACTCTGCGTTGATTTGTTCGGTGATCCATTTGTTTGTACTTTCAAGACTCTTCTCCCACACCGAAGTTCAAGAGAGTCAATAGGCTTTCTTTCTATCCTGCTTCTTCGAAGTCCAACTTGTGCTTCCATAAAGGGTCATAGAGAAAACCATCCCTCTGGTTTTTGCAGGTATAGACACATCCCAGCATTTGAATCTTTACTAAGGCCTTCCCAACCGAGGGCAAGAAGTATGGCTTGCTTTCATTCTTTTTGCCTGCAGCTGAAGGTATTGAAATCAGGTAAAACCTTGCACTGCAGGCAGATCACGGGTCACATGCATGCTCCCGGAAAGGGTCTGTCTCAGCCAGCTTTGCCTTACAGGAGAAGTGTGCCTACATGGCTGAAACTTGCACTGCAGGTGGGCAGAGGCAAACTCTGTCCCCACTACTGTCTATGGGTCTAGGAATTTAAAGATAGGGGAAACAGGAGGCCAAGTTAATGAAGCCAATTTAGTGGCCTGCTAGAACCACTAAAATGGAGCAGAGCTTATAACACAGCTGAGAAGCTGGCACAGAAAAAGAAAATGATCTTAGATGGCTTCAGTGAGCACATCAGAGAGACACAGGTTATGGATCTTACACACTCAGCCCTCCCGAGCATAAAGAATCACACGCTCAGACATATTAGGTTAAGAAATAAAAAGAATCTTACTGACTTTATTGTTGCTTTTGTTACATCCATCTTGGTGGAAAAGATGAGGTTCCTTTGTTCTTCCTTTCCTTCTAAATACTTCGTTTTGCCCTAAACTCTCAGCCCTACAGCTGCCAAGAGCTGCGTGGAAGAAAGGGGAATTCTAGGCCCACCACATGGTGCCCAGAATGGAGGAGAGCAGCACACATCCCTCTGCTTGCTTCTGGTGGAGAAGAAGGAAGAGAGGGAAAGGAAGTGGGAGTGACAACAAACAGCTTCCTCAGAGTTGCATTGTGGGACAACTTAATTTACATGTTAATTCACATGCAAATGAGGCATGCTGTCTATGGGTCGAGGAATTTAAAGATATGGGAGATAGGAGGCCAAGTTAAAAGCTGTACTATAGAACTCTCTGTGTCAAGAACAATCATCATGAACCATAATAGTCTGATCAGGCCGGTTTCAAATCTTTGGGCGATTGCTTACAAAGAATGAATAGAATGGGTTGTCTCTCCCAACATCCCTCCCAGCACATCTAAACGGCTTCCTGTCCCTGATTTTCACCAGCCTATTCTTTGCCATGCTGCACCCTGAGCTAGGATCTCAGAGCTCCAGGTCCCACACTGAGAGGGGATGGCTGCTTTGGGTGCTGAGAAAGGGAAGCAGCTCTTCCTGGAAGCATGCTTGGAAAGTGTAGAGGTGGCTCATGCTGCTGCTGTTGTAGAAAGAGAGCTGCCCTCCTTCAAAGTCCAGGTAGACCCCAACCTTATCCATCCTCCCGCAGACTGAGAGCGGCATACGGGGTTCGCTCAGAGCTTGGTACTCTCCAGCCTTCAGCTCAATGGCCCACACGCCTTCCTTGGGTAGAAAGTTCAGCCGCTTCTTGCGCTTCACAGACTTTTTGGCTGTCCCCACCACCCAACCAGTGCTGTCCCCGACTCGGATCTCCCAGTAGAACCGCCCCGTGGCGATGCCCTTCCGTCCCACCACGCATGGGCTGGAGGTGAAGCGCTCTGGCTTTCGTCGCCAGAACCGTCGGCCAGGACTGAACTTGACCCCGGTGGCTTCTTCCACAAGGACCAGGCTGGGATGAGCTGAGTTGCAGTCAAAAGTGATGCATGCAGGGACTAGAGAGGGAAGATGGGAAGAACTGAGAATGAACAAGAGTGGACTTGCGCAGGCTAAGGCAGGAATGTAAAGTGGTCCAGGAAAAATTAGACACAAATGCAATATTAGCAATCTATCAACAGAGCTCCCATCCCCAACATCTCTGAAGCTTCCCTTTGGGTGCCAGTAGCATCATACTTTTCTACAGCCAAAGCAAACACCTAGAGCTAGTTCTGGTCTGCTTGCCGAAGACACGGCCATTTTTATTCCTCTAAATCTGAGATGTCGTTCTGAACCTTGTGGGATTCTCCAAAGGTCATCCCCAAATTGGTTTTTTTTAAAAAAAATCACACTATGGGAAAAAATATTCACCATAGATTAATCATATTCACAGTAGCTTTAATTTAGTTAGTTTTAACCAGGTCAAATTTGGGATTTATTGTAATCTAATCTAATTTGGGATTTTTTTTTCTGGCCTCATCCCTTTATTTGCCCTGGGCACATCTACTCTTCCCCCCGCCCCCAAATTGTGCAAATCCTATTCTAAATGATGGTAAAAATATTATCTTCAGGAGTTATCACATAGTCTAAACTTCTAATACCTCATTACACAAGGAAGACAAAAGAGACTGGAAGAGAGAACAGACATAAAAAAAATCCAGAGACAGCAACTAGCGAGCCCCTGGGCAGCTCACTTCGTAAACAGCAACCCAGCCCAGGCGCCAGAAACCTGAGAAGAAGCATTTCGGACCATTTGAGACAATGTATTAACACACCACTGTATAAAGAGGTAGGACATTCTCCTTACAGCTTCCAAGATTCTGTGTTTACCCCAGATGAACATTAAAGAGACTTTCCTGAACTCCTGTACAGCTCTTGCCTTCCTGATCTTGCCCAGCTACATGGGACTTAGCAGAAGCCTTAAGACCAGCTTCTAGTTTGAAGCAAAACAAGGGATGGACATCTCTAGAGGTGTACAACTGTGGTAAGGAGGGGAGACCTTTACAGTGCCAGTTCCCCCACCCGTGACATGAGCAATGGTCACAGTAGCTCCACTGCTTACACACTATGCATTTTCCATAGGATGAGGGATCAATAGTGGGGCTTTTTATGTGATGAACTGAAAGATATCTGGATACGTCCTGTCATCATCCACCCATGTTTGCTGCTCCTGATTAACAAGGCAGAACATCTAGAAAGCAAGAAGGAACGTTATAACCATGCCTATCCTGGATTTTCAAACAGCCAGAGGAGCATCACGGGGAAGGTGTTGCCTTTGAACCAAGAAGAGCCATGTTCAAGTCCTCCCTTGACTATGAGCTCACTGGGTAAGTTTGAGCCAGTCATCCTCTCTTTTAGCCCAAATCACACTACGGGGCTGTTGCTGTGGAGATACATAGCCTTGAACTTCCAGAGAAAAGGTGGGGTGTAAAAGTCATAAACCAATACTGAAACATTTAGTCTAAAAACCCCATCTCCACATCCCCTCACCTGGATGTACTGCACCGAAGAGCTCCTTCCAGGCATAGAATTGCAGAGGTCCTTTAAACTCGCCCAGGTTCAAGTCTACAGCCACCACTCCATCTTCACTCTCCTCCTCCTCTTCTACTGCTGCTGTCTCTTGTTCTTCCTCTTGTTCATCCTCTTCTTCTTCTTCTTCTTCCTTCTCCTCCTCCTCTTCCTCCTCTTCCTCGTCAACATCTTCATCCTCTCTCATCAGCCCTTCATCAACCTCATTCTCACACTCATCTGTGTCTTCACTGCTGGCCACCAGCCCATCTTCTCCTTCCAGTTCGTCTCCATCTGGGGCTCCTTGCTCCTTACGGACCCTACAGGAGAAGAACATCCCAAGGGTCAACCGTTTTAGAATGAACTGTTCCTATTCTACCAAACTGAGAGAAATCACATCTGGATCCTTCTAAAGAGAGAACTCTGAGCCCTGATGATCAAAAAGAATGATGTTGCAATTTTCCCTTTCTCCTCTTTAATGGGTTTTGTGCAGTAAGAAAGAAAAAGGCATGGAAAATACTGGGGAAAAGTGGGAAGATAGGAAACGGAAGACAATTATACCTGGGTCCCTCTCCTGCTCCATACATCAGGTTCTTTTTTTTATGTAGTAATTTTATTGAACATTACAATTACAGGTAGTCCTCGCTTAATGACCACAATTGGGACTGGAATTTCAGTTGCTAAGCGAAGCAGTCATTAAGCAAATCCAACCTGATTTTACGACCTTTTTTTGCTGCAGCCGTTAAGTGACTCACTGCAGTCATTAAGTGGACCATGTGATTGTTAAGCGAATCACACAGTTCCCCATTGGTTTTCCTTGCCGGAAGCTGGCTGGGATGATTCACTTAATGGCCACTTTGCTTAGCAACCAAAATTCCAGTCCAATTATGGTCATTAAGTGAGGATTACCTGTACTCATTTTGGCAGATCCAGCCACTTCTGAATGGTGGAAGACCATTAAGTCAGGCTGATGGTTTGCCCTTTTTCTACTCAGCTGGCAAGTCTTCCCCATGCCTAGAGTGGGGAGGCAAAACTGATGCATCCTGTAGGATCAGAAACCCCTCAATGGTCAGTCTCTGCTGGTTCATTTTTTTCTTCCTTTCATATATTTATTATATAAGAAAAGAGAAACACCACTTACTTCTCCAGCAACTCTTTTGCCTCCTATGGGAGGGAGCAAGGGAGGGAGGGAACGAAGGAAGAAAGAAAGGAAAAAGTGAGATAACAATCAAAATAATCCTTTCACTGGGTTACCACCCACTTTCCTGTCAAAGGCTGCTGTGTTATAATGGTGCCCAACAGATTCTTGACTCAGTAGATCAGGCCCTAGTTTATTATCAGAAAAAAAAAATCCCAGTGAAATACTATCACAACACACAAGGAAGAAAAGAAAATTGAGGGCCTGCAGACTGAGAAAGCTTGATCCACCATGAAAAACCCAAGGGTGATGAAGGAGCATGCACTGGCCATTCTCCCTTTTGAATGAACAGACACTGTGGAATCTATCAGCTGCTTGAAGAAAATCAGCCATAAAGAAAGTGCAGAGATGTTGTCAGTGGTGAACAGAAGCAAAGATATGCAAAGCAGTTTTTATATCAGCAAAGCTGCAAATTAAATTTAAGCAGTGTATTGTAGTTTAACTTCAGCAAAGGATCGTTACCTTGTCGTGGTGCTGGAGCTTGAGCACCTCAATGATGCCATGAGCTAAACCGTGAAAGGCCACCCAAGACAGGAAGGTCATGACAGAGAGGTCAGACTAAATGCGATCCCTGGGGAAGGTAATGGCAACCCACCTCAGTATTCTTGCCGTGAAAACTAAATGGATCAGTACAACCAGAGAGATGTCGGTATACCATCGGAAGATGAGACCCCCAGGTCGGAAGATGGTCAAAATGCTACTGGGGAGGAACAGAGGATGAGTTCAACTAGCCCCAGACATGATGACGCAGCTAGCTCAAAGCCGAAAGGACGGCTAGCGGCTGACGGTGCTGGTGGTGAACGGTGAATCCGATGTTCTAAGGATCAACGCTCCATTGGAACCTGGAATGTAAGATCTGTGAGCCAGGGCAAATTGGATGTGGTTATTGGTGAGATGTCAAGATTAAAGATAGACATTTTGGGCGTCAGTGAACTGAAATGGACTGGAATGGGCCACTTCACATCAAATGGCCACCAGATCTACTACTGTGGACAAGAGGACCAAGAAGAAATGGAGTAGCCTTCATAATTAATAGTAAAGTGGCTAAAGCAGTGCTTGGATACAATCCAAAAAACGATAGAATGATCTCAATTCGAATTCAGGGCAAGCCATCTAACATCACAGTGATCCAAATATACGCCCCAACCACAGATGCTGAAGAAGCTGAAGTAGAGCAGTTCTGTGAGGATCTGCAGCACCTACTGGACAACACGCCTAAAAGAGATGTTATTTTCATCACGGGAGACTGGAATGCTAAGGTGGGCAGTCAAATGACACCTGGAATTACAGGTAAGCATGGCGTGGGAGAATAAAACGAAGCAGGACATAGGCTGATAGAATTTTGCCAAGACAACTCACTCTGCATAACAAACACTCTCTTCCAACAACCTAAGAGACAGCTTTATACATGGACTTCACCAGATGGACAACACCGAAATCAGATTGACTACATCCTTTGCAGCCAAAGGTGGCGGACATCTATACAGTCGGTAAAAACAAGACCTGGAGCTGACTGTAGTTCCGATCACGAACTTCTTCTTGCACAATTTAGGATCAGACTAAAGAGATTAGGGAAGACCCACAGATCACCTAGATATGAGCTCACTAATATTCCTAAGGAATATGCAGTGGAGGTGAAGAATCGATTTAAGGGACTGGACTTAGTAGATAGGGTCCCGGAAGAACTATGGACAGAAGTTCGCAACATTGTTCAGGAGGTGGCAACAAAATACATCCCAAAGAAAGAGAAAACCAAGAAGGCAAAATGGCTGTCTGCTGAGACACTAGAAGTAGCCCAAGAAAGAAGGAAAGCAAAAGGCAACAGCAATAGGGGGAGATATGCCCAATTAAATGCAAAATTCCAGAGGTTAGCCAGAAGAGATAAGGAATTATTTTTAAATAAGCAATGCACGGAAGTGGAAGAAGGCAATAGAATAGGAAGGACAAGAGACCTCTTCCAGAAAATTAGAAACATTGGAGGTAAATTCCAGGCCAAAATGGGCATGATCAAAAACAAAGATGGCAAGGACCTAACAGAAGAAGAAGAGATCAAGAAAAGGTGGCAAGAATATACAGTAGACCTGTATAGGAAGGATAACAATATCGGGGATCGCTTTGACGGTGTGGTCAGTGAGCTAGAGCCAGACATCCTGAAGAGTGAGGTTGAATGGGCCTTAAGAAGCATTGCTAATAACAAGGCAGCAGGAGACGATGGCATCCCAGCTGAACTGTTCAAAATCTTGCAAGATGATGCTGTCAAGGTAATGCATGCTATATGCCAGCAAATTTGGAAAACACAAGAATGGCCATCAGATTGGAAAAAATCAACTTATATCCCCATACCAAAAAAGGGAAACACTAAAGAATGTTCAAACTATCGAACAGTGGCACTCATTTCACATGCCAGTAAGGTAATGCTCAAGATCCTGCAAGGTAGACTTCAGCAATTCATGGAGCGAGAATTGCCAGATGTACAAGCTGGGTTTAGAAGAGGCAGAGGAACTAGGGACCAAATTGCCAATATCCGATGGATAATGGAAAAAGCCAGGGAGTTTCAGAAAAACATCTATTTCTGTTTTATTGACTATTCTAAAGCCTTTGACTGTGTGGACCAGAACAAATTGTGGCAAGTTCTTAGTGGTATGGGGATACCAAGTCATCTTGTCTGCCTCCTGAAGAACCTGTATAACGACCAAGTAGCAACAGTAAGAACAGACCACGGAACAACGGACTGGTTTAAGATTGGGAAAGGAGTACCGCAGGGCTGTATACTCTCACCCTACCTATTCAACTTGTATGCAGAACACATCATGCAACATGCTGGGCTTGAGGAATCCAAGGCTGGAGTTAAAATCGCTGGAAGAAACATTAACAATCTCAGATATGCAGATGATACCACTTTGATGGCTGAAAGCAAAGAGGAACTGAGGAGCCTGATGATGAAGGTGAAAGAAGAAAGTGCAAAAGCTGGCTTGCAGCTAAACCTCAAAAAAACCAAGATGATGGCAACCAGCTTGATTGATAACTGGCAAATAGAAGGAGAAAATGTAGAAGCAGTGAAAGACTTTGTATTTCTAGGCGCGAAGATTACTGCAGATGCTGAGTGCAGTCAGGAAATCAGAAGACGCTTAATCCTTGGGAGAAGAGCATTGACAAATCTTGATAAAATAGTTAAGAGCAGAGACATCACACTGACAACAAAGGTCCACATAGTTAAAGCAATGGTGTTCCCTGTAGTGACATCTGGCTGTGAGAGCTGGACCATAAGGAAGGCTGAGCGAAGGAAGATCGATGCTTTTGAACTGTGTTGTTGGAGGAAAATTCTGAGAGTGCCTTGGACTGCAAGAAGATCCAACCAGTCCATCCTCCAGGAAATAAAGCCAGACTGCTCACTTGAGGGAATGATATTAAAGGCAAAACTGAAATACTTTGGCCACATCATGAGAAGACAGGACACCCTGGAGAAGATGCTGATGCTGGGGAGAGTGGAGGGCAAAAGGAAGAGGGGCCGACCAAGGGCAAGGTGGATGGATGATATTCTCGAGGTGACGGACTCGTCCCTGGGGGAGCTGGGGGTGTTGACGACCGACAGGAAGCTCTGGCGTGGGCTGGTCCATGAAGTCACAAAGAGTCAGAAGTGACTAAACAAATAAACAACAAATTGTAGTTTAAATCTGAGTAGAAGTCAAAATGGGCAACATTACATAATGGGAATGTAAAGTATCATCTTCAGCTGGTAAAGCCTCATTTTCTTTGTGTTTTCTGATGCTCCTACTGAATAGCTAGATTGGGCATACTCCCTCAATTTCTCCCTCTCACTGCCTGGGATCACATAACACCCTAAGCCAAACCAAACAGTGTTTTGTGGTTTAATGAAATGTGTGAACCCATAATGGTAACTTGGGCAACAAACCACAATTGAACAAATCATGGTTTGGTGCAATCTATGCACCCAGCAACTGTCTTCTTCCTAAGCAAACCCCACAGCCCAGGGTCCCCATTACCTTGAGGAAACTAATGTGGTCTTTGCACTCCAGGCCTGCCTGCACACGACAGAGAGTTTCTGAACATGAGGCCATCTTCCAGTCCAGTTCCTTGAGCTTGGTTTCCATCTGAGCCAAGTTCTTTTCTCGCCGGTTTTCTAAGGCCTGCTTTATACCCAGCTCCCTATCGCTCAGCAGCTGGTGCATCTTCCGAAACTCTCCAGAGACGTGATCAGACAAGGATTCGGAGCAGGTCTGGAAAAACAAGGATGTGTCACAGCAGAAGGCTGTGGTTTGGTCAGATAGAAATGATAGCCGGCCACAGTTTCTGAGATAAGCTGAAGTGCAAAGCTCCTCTTTTTCTCCTTTTATTAAGACAGTCAGTAAGGCAAACAGCATTTTCTTTGCACAGGCCTTTCTTAGCATGAGCAGTTTACAGTTAGGATAGCCGTACAGTACTCCATTCTCTGCTTGGCTGATAACTGCCGTGATTTTTAAAATGTATTGTGAAACGGACTTTTTTTCCTCTCTCTATTGAATATTACACAGAATATTACACAGAAACACAGTTTCTCAACCTTGGCAACTTTAAGATGTCTGGACTTCGACTCCCAGAGTCCCCCAGCCAGCATGGCTGGCTAGAGAATTCTGGGAGTCCAAGTCCAGACATCTTAAAGTTGCCAAGGTTGAGGAACCCTGGTCTAAGTGTTCTCTATCTATATTTATGCATAATAATAATATTTAATAATATTTAATAATATAATAAATATCTTAACTTACCTGTTCACTGCAATATTTCAAATTACTCTACTTCCTATTTAGAGATTAGTATGAGGCTAAATCATTTTGCTGGCATTCCTTCTTTCAGGTTGTTACCAGTGTTCTGTCTGGCTAATAAAACCTCATATCTGCTGAAAGCACACGACCCTCTGGACAAGTTACATAAGGTTCAGGCAAGTTGGCAGCCGCCATTCCATAGAAAATTTTTCCCCCAAAGGTGCACTTTGTTGATGTCCAGGAAACAATTTCAATCAGTTTTATTTCAACAAGACTTTGGCCCAGTTCATTGATGGGGGATAGCTATCTTGAGTTTTATCCCTTAATTATCCCTGCATCACCCAGATCCATTGGGACTGAGGTAGATTATGAGCACAATCAATTAACCGATTTGTGCCAAGTCAACAACTGACAACCAAAGCAGATCTTTCTGTACAGGCATCATTTCATCCCTGTTCCATGCCCCCAGTAGCTCCATATTACACTAGCTATGATTTCTAGACACTTTTCAAGGTTGGCTCCACAAAGAGCACATTGCAGTAGTCAAGACAGCGTCATCATGACTGATCTAGGCTCTCAAACATAAAATTACCATCATGCCAACATAAGGAGCTGATATGCCACTATACCATGATGTGTCTACAAAGATCGGAATCGTGCAAGCCATGGTATTCCCTGTGACATTCTATGTGAAGGAGCAGGATAGGAAGACTATTGACAACTTTGAACTTTGGTGTTGGAGAAGACTTCTGAGAATACCGTGGACAGCCAAGAAAACAAACCAATGGATCATCAGTCAACCCAGAGTTCTCCCTTGAGGCACAAAGGACCAGGCTCAAATTATCCTATTTTGGACACATTATGTGAAAACCCAGCTCTCTGGAGAAGGCTCTGATGCTGGGAAAGGTGGAAGGAAAGAGAAGAAAAGGACAACCAGCAGCAAGGGGGATGGACTCAGTTACAGTGATGATGGGGGCACCCTTGGAAGACCTGAAAGACCAGGTTAGAGATAAACTGTCATGGAGAAAATCGATCTCACTAGGAATTGAAAATGACTTGATGGCACATAATCGATCGATCAATCAATGCCACTATGATGATTGCTTAAGCAACACCAGCAATTTAAATATTTAACCTTTTTTATTATAATACTAGTGACAACCCATACACACATATATACTAAGTTCCATGCTAATTGCAGGAGTGTGTTTTGTGATAGCTTAGAGCACCACAATGCTTCTAAGTGTTTAAAACTGAATTGAGAACCCAAGGAGAACAGAACGGAATATCCTAAAAATGCACAATTGACTGCTAGCATTTTGAGCGCCTCACAACAACATTTTTATTTATTTTCTGCTGATGTCAGTCATGTGAATCAAATAAGCAAGTAGCTTTTCTTTTCCCTAGACTGAATCGCAGGAGCCTGGATTAAATGCTGACCATCGAACACTGAATATTAAATCAATGAGCAACAGTCCATAGCATCGATAGCAATGGTTCTTGGGATGACCAGTGAGAAGATACATTCAGTTTAGCATTAAACAGAAACTCAAAGTCCAACCATCATTGTTCCCAGCTGCACCTTTAATTCGATAATGTTCTCCTGCTGGTGACATCGACTCCTTTTCAGCCGTCGGAGACCTTGCTCTAGAGGCTCCAGAGATGCCTTCAGTTGGTCCTAAGGGGAAGAGAAAATCAGATCTTGCTTAAAATAAACACCATTTCAGAGAGAGCAAGACTGGGTGGAAGTAGCACCATGCATTCCTTGAAGATTTGCATGACCATGACTTGCATTGCTGCATTCAAGGATTTGGTTCACTGGGTCCTCGTACGCATATTCAGACACAGCAACTATCAACACCAAAGGGGAGCAACCTGAGGACCCCCAGAAGTCTTGACTGCAACCCCAAACACCTCCAAAGGGCATCACCACATTGTAATTTCTGATGTGATAGAAGCATCACGCTGCATAGAAAATAGTCACATTAACTCTATTTAATTAATCAAATTTATGTGGTTTTTTTTCTTGGCACCTCCAATTCTTTGTTCTGCCTCCTTGGCTTGTTTTTAATATGGAGCCTGATACTCCATCTGAACCCCTGGAAAAAGGATTTGTCAAAAGCAAATTTGTGGGTGCACGTGAGTGTCCCTCACAAGAGGAATCTGGTCTGAGTAAGGATTTTTAAGTTTTACAGAACTTCCCTGATGTGCTCGACCACCAGCGGGACAGATACCGGCCAGGGACGCTTTAATTGAGGAGTTCCTGGCCTAAGCAGAGCGCTGGACTCCATGGCTTAAATAGGCTTTCCAGCCCTAGCACAGGAACGGGCATCCTGGAGTTTATGGCCCTCGCCTCCAAGGGCTGAGACGGTGAGGCTGAAACTAGGGTTCCTAGGCAAAAACAACTGTTATGAAAACATCTCCCAGCTGCCTCTCAAGGCCATTAAGAGACCGGCCAAGTGTCCATGGCCTTGGAAAAACCAGGAAGGAAAAGATGAGTTTACGCACTCTGAAAATAAGGCCCTGAATTCCTCGCTGTGCTGTGGGCAGCCAATTCTGGTATCAGAGACTTCATTCCTGTTCAGTTTCTAAACTAGCTAGGTTGTGTCTTGCGGCAAATCCACACAGCCTCCCTGTCCCAGCAGGGGGAGACTCCTTATGGTTTCCCAAGGATGTGTCTGCATGTCTCTACCTGTATCTCTGGGTCCCCCTGCTGCTAAAACAGCCCAAGGACAGGACAGCTGAAGGTGCTACACTTCGGAACTGGCGTTCTTCCTAATCTCCTACTCAACACACTACAACAATGCAGGGCAGGTTGATGTGCATTGGGGAGGTGACCTGAAATAATGGGCTCCATAATGGCAACCTTGTGGTTCCAGCTGGATCTGCCAGTTTCCTGAGGGAGCACCCCCTTCAGTCCCTGACCTCTTCACCCACCCACAATCCTCTTTTGACTGCAAGGGAAACCAGAATGCTGGCTTTCACAGCCACTTTTTTTAAGGGCTTGGTCAAGCTATGTGGTCACTAGGAGTTGAAAACAACTTGATGGCACATAATCAATTACTCACTCAATCAATCAACCTAGACTACTGTTTCTCAACCTTGGCAACTTTAAGATGTGTGGACTTCAACTCCCAGAATTCCCCAGCCAGCATGGCTGGCTGGGGAATTCTGGGAGTTGAAGTCCACACATCTTAAAGTTGCCAAGGTTGAACATCACTGACCTAGACCAGCCCATAATGGCTTAACTAGTGCAACTGGAAGTACAATTGACAGGCATTGTCTCTTGTATTTCTGTAACCTGCCTGGTCAGGAGATACTTTCCCAGCAGTCTCTGCTCCTCATATTATGTCCTTAAGCTAGTTGATCACTCCCACACCAATTCCCACAATTAAGCTCTTTTCTCAAACTCCAGCTGTTCAACAGCACACATCCAGCAGCTACCTAAATACAGATAACATGTGGCTGCGAGAGCTGGACCATAAGGAAGGCTGAGAGAAGGAAGACAGATGCTTTGGAACTGTGGTGTTGGAGGAAAATCCTGAGAGTGCCTTGGACTGCAAGAAGATCAAACCAGTCCATCCTCCAGGAAGTAAAGCCAGACTGCTCACTTGAGGGAATGATATTAAAGGCAAAACTGAAATACTTTGGCCACGTAATGAGAAGACAGGACACCCTGGAGAAGATGTTGATGCTAGGAAGAATGGAGGGCAAAAGGAAGAGGGGCCGACCAAGGGCAAGATGGATGGATGATATTCTAGAGGTGACAGACTCGTCCCTGGGGGAGCTGGGGGTGTTGACGACCGACAGGAAGCTCTGGTGTGGGCTGGTCCATGAAGTCACGAAGAGTCGGAAGGCACTGAACGAATAAACAACAACAAAGTGGTCAATAGATCAAACAGCCACCTGGTCTGCACCTCATTTCAAGGAATTAAAAAAAGTTCAGTCAGAACTTTTACAGGGAAACAGATGCAGGTCAATGAAAATGGATCCTCTGTGCCCTTCCTATTACTAAGAAAACTAGTCTTTCAGTTATGATTCCAGTTACTCAGTGGAGGTTGTTACAATTCAATTATCAATTGTTTTCAGATTAGATATGGACAATTACAATGAAGAATGGCCATCCTTTCTTAAAACTGTTCTGTAACCCTTATTTTATAACTACAAATATCTATAAAGTATGAATTATATGAGAATCAGTTATATCTTTTCGTTGCATCGCTTTTTTCTTTTTGTGATTGTTTATTTTTTTCCGTTTTGTTCTAATTTATTTTAAAACAAAGCAAAAAAAAAAGTTCAGTCCGTTGATGGTACAGCAGAGAAAGAAAAAGAACAACATCTGCAGTGAACAGAGTAAGCAGAGTATTGGACAAGCCTGTTGGGGGAGGCCTTATATGAGCTGGATGATGTTGGGCAGGGCTGGAATTTCAGCCCAGGCTTGCCCCCAATCAGCATGTTGTACCTTAAAGCTGTATGGACAGCAGCACACACAGACCCACTCCAGAGTGCATAAAGTCACACTATGGAGTAGCGAAGCAGGATTATTTCCTTCTCACTTTAAGATGGAAGGTGGGCACAGCGAAGCACTGTTTGGATGTAGCCTCTTCTGCTAAGACTATCTTCTGAGTAAGGAGTTAAATATCTGGAGAACTGTGATTTATCACCAGGTCCTGGGCTGAATCCTGACATATGGAGGCCACCAAAGGACTTGCTGCAAATCCCTGAACCCCCTTACTATCTTGGTTAGAAATTTCAGCAGCAGCACTGAATTGTAGTGGGGCCCCATCAGGACCACTAAACAGACATTTCTGAGGTCCGGTTCATGGCACTTCCCCTGCCAACAGCTGCCCCTTTGCTGTGGCACTGAAAAGTTTAGTAACTTCAGTCCCATTACATCTGGAGGGTCATCTGGTTGGTGAAAGCTGGTCCTGGTGTCCCCAGAAAAGATCCTCCCTCAGAAAGTGGAAGATGAATTGCTAATATGGGAAGTACAGATTCAGTATCAGTGTTTCTCCATGCCTTTGAGAGTGGAAATCTAGCTTAGGTTTACTGGCAAATATTTTGGAGGCTTCAGAAGCTTCAGAAGCTCCTAGATTTCAACCCCAACCCCAACTCTAACCCCGTTTTTTATGATACTTGTTCAACCAGAGGCCACCTTCTTTCTCCTCCCAGGACCAGGATGCCCGTTTCTCACCTGATAGGCCTGAACCGCATTTTTGATGGGCAGGAAGTCATGCCCACGGTGCTGAGGCAAGTCCCGGCAGATGACACAGACGGGCTCCTCATCTTGGCTACAGAAGAGCTTGAGAGGTTCTTCGTGTTCCTCACAGAAGTACCAGCCTCCGGTGCCGCTCAGCTGAGCACCTTCATCCAGCTTCAGAAGCCGGGCCTTCTCTGCCAGGCTGCAGAGGGCTCGGTTGATAGTCATGCGGCGTAAAGCAAAGGGACGCCGGCACTCGGGGCAGAGCCCCCGTCTTTGCCCTTTGGGGATGCAGGACTCTAAGCAGGGAGCACAGAAGCTGTGGCCACACTCCAGCATGTGGGGGTCCCGAAAGATGGAGAGGCAAATGGGACACAGCAGATCTTCAGTGAAACTGGACACCTCTCTTACTGAGGCCATGTTGGTCAATTAAAAGGGAGCCTCACCAAGTTTCCTGGTTACAACTGCCCCTATTTCAACCTGTTTCTCGTGAACTCCTTCCGAACAATTCCTGTGCTGAAAGAAGAAGAGGCAGGGGTGTGTCAGCCCTTCTATGTAGACCTGACATGGACACCAAAGTTATGAATACTAAAACTACTTTTCTTATAGGGTTTTTTTAAAAATCGGTTCAATCGTGTCCAGTTCTCGGAGACTGCCTGGACAAGTCCCTGCAGTTTTCTTGGCAAGATTTTCAGAAGTGGTTTGCCATGGCCTCCTCCTCCTTCCTAGGGCTGAGGGAGAGGGACTGGCCCCAGGTCACCCAGCTGGCTTTGTACCCAAGGCAGGACTAGAACTCACGGTCTCCCGGTTTCTAGCCTGGTGCCTTCACCACTACACCAAACAGGCTCTCTCTTATAGGCTTACAGTAACCAAATCTTACAACTCTGGACGTGCCTCCTTACTCCCTGCCTTTATCCTAAAGTCAACCAGGAAGGGTCAAGTCGGTGACATTTTTTCAAATTCCATTCCTGCTTTGGACCCAGAAATTTCTTATCTCACCGTTGCTTTGGCTGTGGCTCTTCCTCAGGCTTATTCTCACAGCCCATTACAGGGAAGGAGAATCCCCCAATAGTTCTCTTTGATCTTCAGGAAAGCTTTTTTTTTTTAATTTCAGCCTTCTTCATTCGAAGAAAACCTCAGTGGCCCATCTGGCCCTTTTTCAAACAAGCAGAACAAAACATTACTTTGAAATAAAAGAGGGATAATTCTGAATTAAATTGTTCAACTCTTTATGCATCCCTAATACTTTGATAAGCAACCATGGAACTTTTCTGGTCTGATGTGGATTTCCTACAAGATTCAAGAGATGAATGAAAAGACAACAGAAAGAATACATTCAACAGTCGCAAGAGAAGGTCAGAAAGATCCTTCCTTCCATTCCACACTCAAAGCCCAAGAGACATTCCTTTGGGCTGGATACAAACTTAGGCCACAGAACATTGACAAGAAAGTCCTTCGCTGTTTAAACACGAAAAGAAGGTGGAAGATAAAATGCTAACATGTGAGAGAGGTACAACCTGTTAGAAACTGATCTTGGAATCTAGTAAGAGTGCTCTGAGAGTGGAAGTCTAGCTTATTGATCAGTAAATTTAAGCTAGACTTCCATTTTGGAGGTTTCAGAAGCTTTAGATCCTAGATTTCACTGTCCCTTGTTATTATGATACTTGTCCTTACCTGCAATCTAACCTGGTTACAAGGCAGTCGCTAGATTAGAGATGGGGACTTGTACAAAATAGTGTGAGCGTGCTTGGGGCAAATATGCGCTTTGGCTGCACAGGTGGCAGACTGGCCAAAATGTGCCAAAACGTACTGATATTGTCCTTACCACTAGCAGGTAGCATGGGAACAACTAAGGCCACAGCCGAAGAGCTGCTTTGCTGAGATCCAATCCCATCCCATCCCAGGAACTGGCAAGAAATCATGCTGCACTAAAGCTTGGTGAGCTTACAGTGCGCCTTTACCATGCACCAAAATGGGCATGTGCTGCACTGATATCCATACAGCTTTAACATGCAACATTCTGAGGGCCGTAATTGGTGATTCCCTCAGCTGAAATTCCAGGCCTGCTGCATGAAAAGCCTCCTCCAATCAGTATGCTAGCTGGGGAATTCTGGGAGATGAAGTCCACACATCTTAAAGCCACCAAGGTTGAGAAACACTGCCCTAGTTACTCCCTGCACAGCATTTTTTCTCTTCTCTTTCCTGTTGTATCATCAACCACGTGAATATTTTGCTAGTGTTCCTTGAAATTACGGGTCATCAGGTAACCAGGGGCCAACCCGTTGCTCTCTTTCACCCCAGCCTACCTCATAAAATTGCCACTGTGGGCAGTTAAAAAAAGGGAAATCCCCATATAATCTCTTTTCAGCTCCACTCTAGATCTTCAGGCTTCAAAAAATGAGGAATCCCATCTTGTGTACTCCAAGTCTTCGAATCCCAGCTTTGGGGTAGAGGAGGAGCACAATGTCCAATCCTCCTTTTAGGAATTCAAGGCAGGTCTTTGATTAGCTTTATTTCCTGGAATGTTGAGTTCCTCCTAACCATCCAGGTCTAACCCATCAGAAGACTTGCCTTAGAAATCAAACATCCTCCTGTTCCCATTCCTTTCTATTTCAGCCTCTTCTTAGGGGATACCAAGACCTGGCTGCCATTGTTTGGAGTATGACCCTCCGAAGAAATAACAAATAAATCCCTCGCATGGAACAATAATGTTAAGCAAGACATTTGATTCAGCATCTTCAGAGGCTGTAGACCTTCGCATACCTTCTATCAAGAGATCTTAAATCAAGATTTTCTTAATTCTTCTTGATTCTTGAATCAAAAATTAAATTAAAGCAGAGATCAGCAATGGAGGGTGGTGGAGAAGGGAGGGATTTCTCTCACAGGATTCGGATTTGGGAGAGATTCCAAGCCAGGATCTTGAGCCACTGCAGAGCAATTCAGCCTAGAATCACCTCGTATAACCCCAAAGTTACCTGCTAATAACAGAGGTTTCCTTGGAGGTTTTTAACTGGAATTTGGCTGTACAGAAAACCCACCAAAAGCAATATTAACACAAGATCATGCCAAAATCACCACAGCAGTAAATCATTTCTTACAGAAACTCACTTAATACAATAAGTTTAGTGAAAATACATAACAAGCAAACCACTTTAAAGTATATTTCTTTCCCCCATTTTCTGTTCAGTCCTTTCAGCTTGAGTCTGTTTTGAAAGAAAAGCAAATCCATTCAAGGCAAGTTGACTCAGAAGCAAACCCCACTGAATTCAGTAGGATATACTTCCCACTAAGCATGTTTAGGATTTTGTCCACATTTTCTCAGGCAATCTCGGGCTTCCTCCCCCTTCCCCCCCCCCCTGCCCCATAACTGAAATGAGATCCGTGGAGGCAGAGAATCTGGCTGAAGGAAATAGAAGGCACTCTCTTACCCCTGGGACTGAAACACTCTTCTCTAACGGCTGGACCTCAGCCTTCTTCCGGGCTAAAAGTCTCCTTATAGTCCCCTCTCCCACCCCAATCTTCCTTTTCCTTTGCGTTCAACCTCAGGGTGAGGGGAAGAGTTCTGGGACTGGAAATTGCAGTGTGGCTCTTCCTTCTGTGAAGCAACGATAATGCAGCATTTTTCCCCTTCTGCAAACTATCAGCATGCTAGCAGACCTGAATCAGCACTTTTTCACACTACTGTGTTAACACTACTGTGGCCACTGACTGGTTTGGGAAACAGCCACAGCATAAAGGTCTTGTCAAGGTAACTGTCAGACGTGAAGGCACAGAACGATCTCACAAGGTCAAAATTGTATACTGACATTGAAACCCATTTCAAGAAAACAAGAGTTAACCCCTAACTGTACTCAGCTATTCGCTCAACTCGGCTTGTTACTCAACTCGACAGCCAGGCCCTTGATGCTAATTTGATTGGTTTGCAGAATTCTCACCCTTCCAAATATTTCTGTACTATCCCTAACCTAGTAACCCATTATCCATCTTGTCATGGTCCTCTCTCTAGTTCCAGCATGCAAACCTACCTTTTAATTTCCCCTCAGCAGCAACAGTGTTTGTCAACATTCTTTGCTGGTCCACCCTAACAACTGCCTCCAGCAGCTTGGATGTTCATCAGCACTCTGTGACATCACAGCAACTCACTCAACCACTGGAAAGGGTCACTTATCTCAACATCAGCAATAGGTGACAGAGATTGATTATGTGTACGGGTTTCACATGACACCAATGAGATGTTCTGGGATTCCCATGTTTCTGAGCACATTCCACAGCTTGACGTGATTGACGTAATCAAAGGTCTTTCTATAATGAATGAAGCACATACCAATTTCTTTTTGGTATTCTCTGGCATTCTCAATTCTCCAGCAGGCATCAGCAATCATGTCTTATGTTCCTCAGCCTTTTCTAAAGCCAGCTTGAACAACTGGCATCTCCCTTTCCATGTAGGGCTCTACGTAATCTGTGTTGAATCATCCTAAGCATTATTTTACTAGCAGGTGAAATTTAGGATATTGTGTAGTAATTTGCACACTCTGTTAAATCTCCTTTCTTTGGCACCCTTCCAGCACTCTTCACTCATCCTCCCAGGAACTTCCCCACCCCCTTGACTACAGTGAGGCAGCACAGCAGGACATGGATGATAGAGTTAACGTTTATTTATTTTTTATTTATTCAATTTGTCCCCGCCCATCTCCTCCCATCGGGGGACTCTGGGTGGTTTACAATAAAATAATTGATTAAAACAACAAACATACAATATAAATACAATCTGTAAATATAACACGTTGTAATAAAAGGGGAAATCGCTATTTAGGGGATTTCCATTCTGGCCTAATAACTGTGAATCACAAAAGCGCAGATGAGACCTTGAAAAAATGTACTTTACACATGCGTGAAGTCCATCCTCATTTGGTAAAAGAGGTCCTGTCACACTCCCCGATCAAACGTTCCCAGAACATTTTATCCGACTCGCATCCATCTTCAGTCAACCCGTGTCAACCTGCAAGTCGACAGTTGGGAGGGGAGCTGGACTGGAGCGTGAATCATTTCGTTTAGGCTAGATACTCTTTGCCCCAAGGTCACCACGGAAGAAACTGTTCCAGCCATCTGCTGGCACAGGGAAGGAGGGGCGCATACCTTAGTGGGTAGTGAGGTGGAATTAGAAGTTTTTTCATTTTAAACTGTGGGATGTGCGGGAAATGCCATTTGCAGCTTTTGTAATAGATGCTACACTTCATTGAATAGATTTGTATGCCATCGCTTATGAGTCGTAATTGAGTGGAAGCTCAAGCGTGTCAATCCTTACAGGTCCTTGAATTATTTTTTGATTGTTTGCTCACTTAGAGGAGTCCCTGGCTTTTATTAGAGGAGAACACCATTGCAAAACTAAAGGAGGGCCAAAAGAGGGGGATACTGGAAGAACATTACCCCCTAAATCTCCAAAATGAGAATAATGCAGCGTAGTTGTGCAAAGTTGTTTTAAGTTGGTGGTTGCAACTGCAATTTGCTGAAGAAGCCACAGTGCCTGGGAGGGTTCCCAGGTTACCCCAAGCCCAAGCCAAATAAACCACACTGGGGCTGGGCAGGATGTGTGATTGTGGCACTGTGTGGGTGTGATTGAATGAACAGCCCTGTGCACTGGCATAGTTTTTAGGGCACACCCAAAGTCCCACTCAACCAGCAGTGGTTTGAACTGCAAGGAGACTTCTCATTAATTCTCCCATTCAGGGCGGGGGGAAAGGAAGCTTCCTTCTATTTTTGCCCAAGTTCAGGGTCACTGTGCGCACAACTGCTTGCACATTTTCAGAAGTGTGGCAATTGGGGCAGCCAGGGGTTTAAAAGATGGCAGCCACAACAATGCGATCGATGCTCTGCCCATTCTTTTTAACGGGCACGGCCCATGCACCCTCTCCCCACAAATGGGGAAGGCAGTCTCGCCTCCCAGAAAACCAGGACTGGTGGGGAAGAAGTGGAGGATGAAGGCTATTCAGCGGAGCATGACGAAAAATAGAAAGAGCAGGCCATGTTTCACTTCCACTTGCACGCACATGTGTCCCTTTAGGCTTCCCAGACAGCCATTCACCCCCAGCCTCTGCCCCCCAGAACTTAGCCTGACCTTCATCTGGCCAGAAAAGTAAAGAGAACAATTTTCTAAATGTCTCGTGCTTCAGAATCTGGGACCCCACCCAAGTTGCTCCCTGCTTAACAACAAGATAAACATTTAGCACCACCACTTTCTGTTCCTTTTCCCATCATCTGAGAACTCCCTCCCTCCCCTTTTCCTTGGTTCTGTTGGGGTCTTAAGTCCTCGTCCTCTTTCAGGAGGTACCAACTATATGCTGGCTCCACATCTGTGCAGAAGTCAGTAGCTGGAGATCAGACCTTGGGGCCTTTTGCACTGTATCCTACAAACCACATTTCTTTCTGTAATAAAAGCAATCTGCTTGAAAGTCTCCTAAGTCCTTCAGAACCAGGGACTCAGCCTGAGACACCTTCGGAAGAACCTACCGCTTTCCACGCGCTGCTGTTGTCGAATTCAAAAGGGCAGCACAGTACCGTTCTTATCCTAAGATTCTGGTGCCCTGACGCTCTGCACAAGAGGGAGAGAGGGTCTTGTTCTCACAAGGACTTGTGCGTTTCCGTCACCCACCTCACAGCGGTGAACATCTCTTGTGAATCAGAAGCGTTGCAGCGTTAAACAGTTTGTCCAAAGGTCAGACCGAGAGAGAAAGAGAGAGGGCAAGGGGGAAGAACAGACAAAATACAAACCCAGGTCTTGCCAGGATGAATCTAGAGCTAGGCACCAGAGGCCTTTGGAAATTCTCCGCCAAACACATCGGCTGAGAAATGGCGTACGGTAGATGGTTTCTCCAAACCTCTTCTGGGGAAAGAGAGATTCTCCAACCATTTCTGACGAGCAGGACTCTCCCTTTGCAGTATCTGTAGCACTGCTGCTATTTGAAAAAGCCCATGGAAAAGTCCTTGCATGGGATTGCATGAAAAACAGTTGGGAGCATGGGGCAGGAAACATTTGGAAGCAGCTAGAAAAGAAACGACAGGACATTCATGGACACCCTTGGACTCTTCAAGTAGCTGTAAGAGCAGAGGGGCTACCTATTTGCTGGTTACTCTGTTAAGTGCCTGCCTCTTTCTCCATTGCAACCCTAGGATCCAACCTTCTTGGCTCTTCTGTACCTCAAGGGCTATAGTTCTATGCAGAAGTTCAGCACAGCCTCAGTCTCTGCTGGCTCATGGAATATGTTAGACCCGAAACCTCCCCAAGTCCAAGTGATGTGTTTCTCTGGCATGCGTTGTTCAAACAGATGAACCATATTGTGGATTAATGTATCGGCCTGGTTCACACAGAGAGTAAAACAATGACTAGGTTCACACAACACATTGAACTATTGGCTTACTTGACTGTTGGTATACATGGTCTTGGGCAAAGCTAGGCTAGATGTGTTTTCTCAGATGTAAATTCCCAGTTAATGACTATCATGTCTCAGAGGAGTATAGCTACTAGAACTATGACAGCAGGAGAAAAGCTTTCCAGTCCAATTTCTCTACACAAGACTTAATGTTACCCACCAGTACCATATAATTCCATCTTTTTCCTAAGCTAATTTCTGAAACTCTGACCCTTTTCCTCATAAAGGAGTTATTGTAAGCTGTTGATAATTGGGCAGTTAATATTAGTTGGAAATGAAGAATCTCATCCCCCTCTCTTGGCTTACAGAAGCACAGGGATACTTATCAGAGGTGTCTTCCTTGAAGATTTTTTTTTTACTTTTACCTTTGTAAAGGAAAGCTTCTAACAACACTGCCGTGAGATTATATGGATCATTTTGCCAAAAATATTATTAGAGTCTTATGTTGATTATTTGCAAACAATTGTATAGAGCTTTGGGGCCCCAAACAAGTTTGGTTGCCATCAGTCTCCTAATATGAGTTCCAATAACTAACTCCATTGCTAAGCAAAGTGGTCATTAAGTGAAACATCACATGACTTCTCCACTTAGTGACAGCAGTTCTGGCAGTCCCAGTTGTGGTTGTTAAGCAAATCACCCATGGTCGTTAAGCATGACATCATGTAACTGCAACTTGTGACTTCCTGTTGGCTTCCCCATTGACTCTGCTTGTCAGAAGCTGGCTGGGAAGGTTGCAAATGGTTATCACATGACCATGGGATGCTGCAACCATCATAAATGCGTGATGATTGCCAAGCACTCAAATCGTGATAATGTGACTGCGGGGATGCTGCGACCATCGTAAGTGTGAGGACTGGTTGTAAGTCACTTTTTTCAGTGCCGCTGTAACTTTGAACAGTCACTAAGCAAATGGTCGTTATAGTTATATTCTCAAATTTCCCAGCCCTTAAATTTATATCATTACACAGCTACATTCAAATTGACATAGGTTCTTTTCATAGATGAATTTCTTGCACATCCCCCAGTCCAATTTCATTCTCTTTTCTGTAAATTGAAAGGCCAACTTTCACAGACCAACTCTAGTAGTATACAAAATGCAAAGCGTTTTATTTCATCACATAAATGGAAAGGACTAAAAACAAACAAACCCCCGAACTTCTATATATTAATGTAAAAAATCTGTCTATTTTTTTCTGCTCTTCAAATATATACACATCCTGATACATATAAAGAAACCAACTGCTACCAAGTATTCCCAGGAAAACACAAAAAAAGGCATTTGACAGGATAAATGGAGAGATGATGAAACAAAGAAGAAGCCGTTATGGGCACACTGTACCACTGAAACATTTTCAAACAGAAATATACATCTAGTTAAGATGTGTAATTTCAAACAAATGAAAATATTCAAAACATTAGCTTACCCCCATCAAGCAACAGTTAGTCATGACTAAAGCTACAATCCTATGTACAAATTCTTGGAAAAACATTCAGCTTTGTGGAACTTCCTCCTGAGAGAATAGAAATATAACCACAGCATAAATCCCTTTGCACACTGATTCCAGAGAATCATTCTACCTTTGGAAGAGCTTTTCTGGCTTAAAAAGACACATGAACTAAAATTCAGAGGTGCATCACTTTGCATGATCTTTTGCACAGAAGGTTTCACAAGCAGGGTTGTCATCTCTGGGCTGCAAAAATCCAGATGAACACTAGAAGGAAGCAAAGAGATACAGAAAACCTACGGCTTGCTGCCATCTAGCAATTTTCCAGATTTTTGCAGCCCAAATATGGTAGTCTGTTCAAGATGTCTGCTAATGTAACACACAGCACAATCTTTTGCTGTTTCTGGCAATGTCATAAAACAATAGCCATGTTTGTTTTTCATATGCCTGTTTTACATACCAAGCCAGTGGCTTATAAATCATGGCTTATGGCTTGCAATATGGGCACCCAGACAATCCAACAAACCATGATTAAAACAAGCCTGGGTGAGTACTGGGCATGAACCCCATCACTGTCTTTCAGTGCTAGAATTTCTTCCAATTGCATAAATCTGGATGCAATCAATTTAACATAATAGGACAGTCTATGCAACCTGAGTTGTGAACAAACCCTACAAATCTTACGGGAACTTCTGAGCAAAAACACGTAGGACTGAGCTGCACATTGTAACTTCCAAAGGACCACGTTCAACATATATTGTTGTTACTTATGCTTTATCTTGTTTTTTTCTGATAAGGGATGCTGTCATGAGTAAGGATGGCGAGCAGGGAGCTCCCATCCAGACTGTTAAGCGCATGCGTAGCACTGAGGAATTGGTCAGTCATTCAAAGAGACACAGATTGGGACCGCCTTAACCTTTGGGGTTTATATGTCTGGGTTTTTCCCACGTTTCTTCAGTTTGTTAGGATTACTGTTATGTATTAGCAATAAACATTAGAGACCAGTTCCCTGTCTCAGAGTGTTTCCTGGGGTGCAGGTGCCAATGGGTCAGGCTTCTTTGGTACGAAGAAGGTCAGAGCAGATGCTGGGGAAGTAGATGGTCGGATAAATCCCTTTTGGAGTTGATGTCCTGACTCCCAGGAAACACTCTGAGACAGGGAACTGGTCTCTAATGTTTATTTCTAATACATAACAGTAATCCTAACAAACTGAAGAAACGTGGGAAAAACCCAGACATATAAACCCCAAAGGTTAAGGCGGTCCCAATCTGTGTCTCTTTGAATGACTGACCAATTCCTCAGTGCTATGCATGCGCTTAACAGTCTGGATGGGAGCCCCCTGCTCGCCATCCTTACTCATGACAGATGCCTCCAAAAGCATAGAAAGCTCTATTTATTTTAGAACATGTTGAAGACATTGGGAATCCCCCCTTCTGCAACTCTTCTTTACAACTGTCCCTTTAAACAAAGCCTTACACTTTGAAAGATGTTCAGTGAATTACTTAATAAAATATATTTATTGCTTAAGACATTAAACAACATTTGGGGGTTAAAAAGAAAGTATATTTTCCTCTCTTTCCCACCAAGCAAGATATTGGGCTCAGCAGTTTATTGCATTGGTTACCTATCCTAAGTTGCCCGGTGTGATCCAACCCAGATCACAGGTAGACACGTGCGCAGATGCCGTGGCTAACTTCCAGGACACTTTCTGGTGGCATCTCTATCATGGAATCACAGGAGAAAACAACACACACACACTGATTGCCCAACTCTTCTGCTTACTTTGGAAAAGTGCATCTTTCCCACCACACTTTTATACAGTACAGTATCTACAATCATGTCACCTCAAGTCTCCAGGAAAAGGAAAACAAACAAGTGTACGAAGAACAGGGCCAAGTCCTCAACTGGGACGGATCCATGAGATGCGGAATGGCAACCAGCCCTTATGAGGAACCAGCATCAGTTCTTTTCAGTCCATGATCACATCCAGCCCAAAGTCCAGTCGGTGCCACATCAGATCTGGCCAGTCTTGGCTCCTGCCTCTTTTTCTTGTCCACCTCTTGAGAACAGCCAGGACCAGCTATCTCCTGGCCAGTCATGGATTTGTGAAGTATCTTTGAAGCCCCTTCTTCCAGCTTCTCCAAACATCCAGTGCTTACTTAATCCCAGTGTGCTTGGACCAGATGGTCCTCGTTATTTTGCCAGTGTCAGTCCATGAATCTAAAGTCGGAAACGCGGCCCCCACAAATGGAGTCTGCCAAAGGTCCAAAGGATCCCCTTCGACACATGCAGACCTTCACAGAGAAGTACAGAGGGAGAGAGAAACACCTTCGCAGAAAGACAACAGACTCAGACAGTGGAACCCTACAGAGTTCTCCAAGGTTAACAGTGTGAGCCTCCTCATGCAAGGGGGAAAAAATCCAGTACGCATCACCTTCCCCCCTCCCTTAATGATACTGAATCACAGTACAGGCTAGCCTTCCCTAACATTATGCCCCCCCCCCCCAGCTGTGACGGACTGCAACTCCCATGTTCCCAGCCAAGCCCCCAGACCAGCACCCACCATCTTTGTGTAAGCTGCACAGAGAGCTTTGGATGCCACGTTGCACAGGCTGCTGTGCATGAATCCAACCCTTAACCAGAAAAGAGATTTGTTCAGCTCAGTTTGAAGTCACATACAGGAAAAACGTTAGAGAAGGAAGGAAGGAAGGAAGGAAGGAAGGAAGGAAGGAAGGAAGGAAGGAAGGAAGGAAGGAAGGAAGGAAGGAAGGAGGGAAGGAAGGAAGGAGGGAAGGAGGGAAGGAGGGAAGGAAGGAAGGGCTCTCAACTCAGTGGGTGGAACAAACACCCCAACTTCATGTATAAATCCAGGGTGGTTGTCTGGTGAAGATCCCATTAAAGAGCATTCAAATCCCCCAGATCTAAGTTGGCAAGCTAGAGGGAGGTGGGGAGAGTGCTGCCCCACAATTACTCTGGAGTACCAAAGGTGAGAATTGCAGGGTATTTTAAAAAAGTGGTAATATTCAAGATGGCACAAAGCACAGGTCGCACTAAGCTTGATGGTTCAAAAAGTGCATGTACGTTACTGCAGCAATCCTTACGAACCCCTGCTAATAAGCCAGCATTAATATCCTCTCCTCAAGTTCCCAATGAGGGGCTGAAGTCTAGGGCTACCCAGTGATGGGTCTGATGAGCAATTGGGAAGGAGATTTTTCAGGTTCACAGCCCACTGCATGACACCAACACACACAGCTGCTAGCACTGAATGGATGTGGAAGACACGATGGCAGCAATGAGAACATTACACTGTGCCTGTTTTGATGCTGAAGGAAGGAGATTGGAGAAAGAGAGCTTCAGGAAATCACCTCGCCACTAACCCTGCTTTCTTAGGGAGGCTCAGCTCACCCTGAGAACCTGGAGATCATAGGACAGAAGGAAGACCTAGAATGACGCAAGAGAAGAAACATTCAGAAGAACAAGTAATGAAATATTTGTTCAGATTAAGGTAGGATGAGCAGGAGTAGATCAGACAGAGCTGCTCCCTCGCCTGGGTGTCTCCCAGATGTGTTGAGTCTGTAACTAAGTCTTTTTAGCCAACATGGTCTCTGGCTAGAGACAATCTAATGTCCTCCAGATGTTTTGGACTACAACTGCCCTTTGCTGCAAAGGTTCTTCATGGAATTTGGGACAGCCCAGACACATGGAGGGCCCCCAGTGGCTTACTCTGCGTTGATAAATACTAGCTGGGAACTTTGGGAATTGTCATTCTAGACCCACCAGGAAGGCCCCAAGGTGGTTTAAAGCTGAAACAGACTGGTTTAGGGCAAGGAGAAATATAGGTTAACAGAGTGGAAAACAGACTGTTTGGTAAGGATCTCAGAACAATAATTTTGGATCCTGAGATGGAATAAGTTAGTTAGAGATGACTAGGCAAAAGAAAATGAGGGGAGAAAGAGAACCACATGTTTGAGGTGAGACATGGATGGGCAAAGGCTGGGCCAGGGTGAACAACCAGATATCCCCCAGAGATACTATAGAGCATGATATCCCCTGAGCCACACCCTGTCCCCAGCAGTCTCTATGGTGCTGCCCAACTTCTTAACACAGCCTCTGATAGCCAGTGCTAGACTGGTTCACACCATATTGAGGGCATCTTCAGCCAAGAAGCAGTGCAGGTGTTGGAACGATGGACGGTCCTTGGCTTCTCGTGCCCAGCATCTCAGCATCATCTCATAGACAGCCAAGGGGCAGGCAGGAGGACGGGAAAGATAGACCTGAAGATGGAGGAAAAGGGACTGTTACATGGCCCTGAGGTGGGCAGGACAAAGACAGAACCAGGACTTCCTTACAGCGGAGCTTGATCTGAAGTAAAAGACTCAAGGCGTGTCCCTCCTGTCTCCATCCAAGTAGCACGGGCAGGAAATAAATCTCATTCCCTTGGGGCTTAATGTATAAGCTAGTAAACTGTTGCTTCATTCTCTGCATGGTGACAGCAGAAATCACACGGGCCCTGTTTCTAAGGGTCGCACCAAGCCCTAAACCAGACACGTGTACTGTGCCATTTTAAACCACACATTCACCAACCCCCAAGCTTGGAAATCCCTCCCCCGATTACTACAGCACTGCAATTTCTAATGTGACAGACGGGGAGAAATCTTAGGAGCTGTATTCCCTGACTTTTTCTTGATTTTAGTTCATTTTAAATTAAATAGAATGCAAGCTTTGTGTTAGGTGGGCCAACTGTATCCTGTTCAAATCTGGAGTTTAGCCCCCATGTTACCTGGAATTGTTAGCTTCAACATTAGCTTTTAAGGAAAGGTGATACTGGCATTTCTAACATGGCGGTCTAGGCCTCTTTTCTAACTTTAGGAAAACATTTTTTCTTCTGGGCCAAGGCCCTTTCTTCTGGTGTGTGAGAACTTGCCTCTTCAGCAACTACAAGAGGGCGCGTATTCTGAAAGTCCTTGAATACACTTGCAAGTTTTAAGATGATACAAAACCGGCTGGGAAAGGGAGTGACATAACCCATAAATTTGCCCTTTGTGGAATGTTATCAAGATTCAATGTTTTCTATTGTTCAATTCTCACATGTAATCAATGTCTTTTATTCTTTGATTACTTGCTTTAAGATGTATCACGTACACTGAATGTTTGTATCATTTGTCTCTGTACCCTTTAAAAGGACTTGACTCCCCCCCACCCCTTGATAGAGGCTTTTTGCTTTTGCCTGAATTGCTGCGTGATTCCTGTTTTCAGGTAGGCAGAAAGCCACCTTTGCAAAGGCTAAGTTGTTTCTCTCCCAGATTCAGGGAATGGGTCTTCAGCTCCACACCAGACTTGGGGTGCCTGAGTTTACAGGCAACACCCATACAAGATACCAAAGGCCAGGTGTGATTCTTTGCCAAAAAAAGATGGCACACTTCTGCTTTAAATGATGGCTATAGCCTGGTATGACAGCTGAACAAGCTCACTGTCTATTTTTGCTGAAATTTCAGGCAGACAAGGAAGCCTGAAGTTAAGTAATAGTGGGAGTACCCTGTTTTGAGTTTAATGAGTTTCAAAGTATGCATGGCACTTTTTTTTTTTAATGATGATGTCGGCCCCTCATCGCAGTGAATAGTCTTGGTACTCATCTAGGGACCAATACACAGTGGCTGGGTTCATAAAGCACGCTATGTCTAGGTTAAGTACACACAACTGCCATGTTTTCAACAACACACCGTGCACAGATAAATAAATCACAGTATAGCTTAACATTACGGTCTGGTTCACCCAGCAGGCCGAAGCCGTGACTTGAGTTTCCCACAACACAATGACCCACACGCTATCCCGCCCCCTGTGAGACCTAGTCTAACGTACTCTACAAACTGGGGCACGTGGTTACCTGTTTGCCCTGATGCCGAAAAAACTCGCCGGCGTTCTCAATGACCGCTTCATCCGTGAGTTGGCTGTAAGGCTGCTCCTGGCACAGCATGAGGATCTCCCACAGGGTCACCCCAAATGCCCAGACGTCACTGGCGGTCGTGAACTTACCCTGGGGTGGGGGGACAGAAAGACGACATTCGTGTGTTTATTAAACCAGTCTTACAACCTGCCTCAACCTGGAAGGACTCTGGGCAGGGCACAAGCAGGAAAACCTAGTCATAAAGACAAAAATACAAAATCCCAAGGAGAAAGCCTCGTAACAGGTTCCACTACTCAGTCCCTCACTGGGCCCGAAAGTGCTGCTTTAAATTGTTTCTGGAAGGCCAGCCGTCAGCTCTGCGAAGTGGACCAGATCCCAGCTCTACAGAAAGACTGGAACTTTATTGAGAGTTTTTGGTGCTGGTTTTTCCTCCTCTTTCTCTTGTAGCTACAGTGACCCTACACCCTTTATTATAAAGAACAGCCCTTTATTTCAGAAAGCTGTCCTTTAGATTTACAAGTAGTCCTCGCTTAACGACCACAATTGGGACTGGAATAGAAGACCAGACCAGATGGGTAGATTCAGCTTAGGCAAGGCATTGCCTGATATAGCCCAACCCTGTGACATAAAGGCCTTTTACAGAGAATGAAGGAAATCCTAGGAGTCAACCAATCCCTTTTCACTTCCCTTGAACTCCTCCATCTCTTGCCAAATTCTCCCCTTCCTGCATTCATCTTCAGTGCAGCCTGAAACCATCACAAAGATCTCCATCTTGTTTGTTCCCATCACGCCCAAACAAAAAGATGAAGGTAGCCACCCCTTCCCCAGGCATGGAAGAAATACGTTCCTTTTCAAGAAAAGGGCTTTTCTAGCTATAAGACTGCAACAGTATGAACAAAATGTACGGCTCACGCATAGTATCAGCTGGAAGCAAAAGAGAAATTTCAGTTCTTCCCATTCAGAGCCCTTGGTCTTCCCATCCCTTGCAACCAAATAGATGTGAAATAAGTGGACTCTAATACAGGAGCAGAGAAACATTCATAAACCAAACCCCCCCACCTTTTAAAATAGATTTTATTTTTTATTGTTTTTTTGGCAGCAAGCAGTGCGAAAGGTGGGTGGAGTGATCCTGCAAAACAGGGATGAAATCACATAAATGGAAAGGACAGGCATTTTCCAGGATTCTGCTTTTTGGGAGAATAGTGTTTGTTGTTTTTTAAAAAGTTGATCTAAAGTTCTGAATCTATTCTAAGGCTCAAACAGCTATATCTTCCTGTTTCCTACGTTAATAGGGTTTTTGCTGTGGGGGAAAATGAGAGAAGGGAGCATGATGTATACCACCTTATACCGTTTTATTCTAACAAAATAAATCAGCAAAACTTGTGTCAGAAACTGTACACGCACGCACGCACGCACAAAACAGTCCGGACCACCTGTGGTCCATGGGCCAACCCTGCTTTATATGTGAAAATGTATCCTATAATAGAGCTGTTAATTTTTAAAGTATTTTATTTATTTTATTCTGCAAATTTATATGGCTGCCCGTCTTAATCTAACTCTAGGGGGCTAATAAAGCATACAACAAAGCTGTACATATAAAAACAGTAAAAAAAAATTAAAAGATGCCAGATAAAACCAACAATGCAGACCAATTCTTTCAATACACAGCCGAGGCACTCTTAGCACCTTGGCCCAAACGCTTGAAGGAAGATCCAGTTTTTTAAGGTCATTTTAAAATCCAGCTTTTTAAGGCCAACAGTGTCAGAAGAAGAACCTTTGGTATTTTGGCTGATCTTCAAAACAATCCTTTCCCTGGATGTCACTTTGCATAAGGAACCAGGCAGCAACCAAAGAAACGGAGATAACAGGGAATGACAGAACAAAACCCATTTTGAGAAACTGTCCTTCCCATTACAGGTAGTCCTCTCTGAACAACCACAGTTGGGACCAGCAACTCCGTTGCTAAGCAGCACAGTCATTAAGTGAGACATCAAGTGACCAGGACAGACTTCCACCTCAGTCGTTGAGCAAATCACCCACGGTTGTTAAGCAAAACATCACATGATTGTGACTTGCGATTTTACTGCCAGCTTCTCCGTTGACTCTGCTTGTCGGAAGCCAGCTCTGAAGGTCACAAATGGCAATCATGTGAAGACAGGATTCTGCAGCCATCATAAATGCCCACTGGTTGAAAAGTACCTGGATCTCAATCACATGATCTCAGGGATGCCGCAGCAGTCGTAAGTGCAAGGACCACTGGTAAAGTTCCTTTTTCAGCGCCTTTGTAACTTCAAACAATCACTAATCAGTGCAGTCGTTAAGTGAGGACCAGCTGTAGATGAAGCTCGTGGCTTCACACACTCACCATGAGAATGCACTCCCAGGCCATCCAGCGGATCGGAAGCACTGCTCGGCCCTGGATGCGGTAGTAATCCCCAGCATAGAGGTTCCGGCTCATGCCGAAGTCTGCAATCTTGATGGTGAAGCCTTCGCCCACCAGGCAGTTTCGGGTCGCCAGGTCCCGGTGCACAAAATTGAGGGAGGCAAGAAAAGCCATCCCTGAGGCTATTTGAGCCCCTAAATGGACCAGAGTGGGATAGCTGAGAAGCGGGAAGAAGGAAGAAAACATGTCAGGAATGTTTATTTAGCAAATGTAAATCTCACCCTCTCCCTCCCTACGAGAGCAAAAAAGCAGGAGATCTTCCCATCTGGCAGCGGGACAGCGCTTGGTCCTTAACCAAGCAAGCTAGAATCCAAGGGAATCCAAGTGAAGTCATCGCAGGAGCTCAGTGACCCACCAAACTCAGTGAAACATTTCCATCTTACTTTCCCACTCTTTTTCCTATTTAACTGAGCACCTCAATCCTTGGATTTTTTTCAGAATTTCCAAGCTAAAATCCATCTTGTGGAATTGCAAATGTTGCTTTGAAAATCTGACTCCAATAGCTATTTCTGTGCTCTTTAGATATGAAGTCTCAGTCACCAACACAAATGCAATGTGGAGTCCTTGGCGCTCTCTGAGCTTGGTTGTTTGCTTGCAGACGTTTCGTTGCCTGACTAAGTAACATCATCAGTGCTGGTGAGTGTGGGGTTTGCTCCCTGTGTATATACAGTAGCTTGCCCTGCCAGTGTTGGTGGGGTGCGGTTTTCTCCTTGGGAGTTCCTTCATTGGAGTACTGTTTTCTGCTTGACTGTTTGTCTGCCTGATTGTTTGTCTTGTTGGTAGTGCCTTGGTTAGGATATTGTTTTCTGCTTGAAACACAGCACAGGGAATGGGATTAAACATAAAAATGATAAAATAGTTTCTGCTTGAACATAATACCCTAATCAAGGGACTACCAAGTTGATAAACAATCAAGACGACAAACAATCAGGCAGCAACAACCAAGCCCAGGGAGCACCAAGGACTCCACAGTTCAACCCTGAGCTACAAATATTCTCTTCTATTGGTACTCACGCAACGGTTTGCGATTCAGCAGGTCATATTCATTACCTTTCTATATGCTTTTTACATTATAGTAACATCTAACATTGGGAATTGTGACCCACATGCCAAAAACAATCATTATATAATTCTATTCTATGGCATCTTGGTGACCAGTTTGAGGAAAGAGGGTTGACACCACCAAAAACTGCTCTGCCATAAATCTCTCCATTGGCTATGAAGGTAATCAATCTGAAAAAAGTTTTTTGGAAGTGGATGAAAAGGGCTAACACAGCACAGGGAATGGGGTTAAACATAAAAATGGTAAAATAATTGAGAATCAAACTGAAGTGAGAAAATGCTGGAGGAAGCTTAAAGATTTGTATGGGAACAACAGTGGTGCATTAAGAGTGAAACTGAAACGAATGTTATAAACGTTAGCGTCCAGAGGGAAAAAATAATGAAATAGAAGCCTTGAATGGTGGGAGAATGCTGAAAAACAATGTAATCGGAGGAATGTTTAAAAAATGGATTTGGTTTGCTTATGGAACGGTTGTGTGATTTGTTTAGCAACTCTGTGAAGACTGCAGCTGTGCCTGACCAATGGAAGGACGGAATTAAGCTTCCTATACCAAGGGAAAGGCAGCAGTGCAAAAACTACAGGGGAATTAGGTCATTAAGTGCACTTGGGAAGGTGTCTGGCACAATTCTCGGTGAAACAGTACAAAGAGGTGACCATGAGCAAAATCCAACGAGTGCAGTGCGGCTTCATGCTGGGCAGGAGATGTGCAAATCTCTTTGCTCTTCAGCAGATCACTGAGGACTATCTGGATGTGAGAATGTCAAGTTCATGGTTTGCTTGTTGAATCAGAGAAGGTGTATGGTAAAGTGAGTAAGCCTGAATTGTGGAATGCAATACAGGTAGTCCTTGGCTTATGACCATTTGTTTAACGATGGTTCAAAGTTACAATGGCCCCCGAAAAAGTGATTTACGACCTGTACTCACACTTACGACCTTCGTACCACCCCCCCGTGATTGCAGTTCAGGTGCTTGGCAACCACCTTGCATTTACGACCAGCGGCAGCGCCCTGTGGTCATGCGATCGTGATTTGTGACATTTTTTGCCGGTTTCTGGCAAAAAACGTCCATTGGGGAAGCTGGATTCGCTTTGTAAAAACGGTCATAAAATCAGGTCCAGTCACGTGATGAGTCAACTTACGACTGCAACAACTTACAACAGAAGTTCCAGTCCCCATTGTGGTCGTAAGTAGAGGACTACCTGTACACAGTTGAAAATTGGTCGCTCAATAGAGCGAGAGCAGTAGATAGTAGAGGTAAAGTATGCGTGAGAATAAATGGAATGCCTAGCAAATGATTCAACATGAAGCAATAAGACAAGGATCCATGATACCCCCATGCATGTTTAATGGACTTACAGTTAAATGTATAAAGAATGCCTGTTACAACAATTAGAAGTGTATTGAGTCTCAGATGTGAATATGTGCCCTTTTGTATGCAGTCAGTGCCAAGTTGTTGGCTGAGAATTCAAATGATTTGCAGTGAATGTTAGGCAGACTGTATGATGCGACAGAGAGTAGGGATCTGAAAATCAATGTATCGAAGACCAAGGTAGTGGTATTCAACAGGGAAAAGAGAATGGACAATTACAAATCATGCATAAATGACAAAAAAGCAAGTAGATGAAGTGATGTATATGGTAAAATGTTTACTAAAAATGGGGAAAAGGATGGAGAAATGTAAAGATACGGAAAAGCTTTCAGAACGGGTAGTATATGGTCTGTGGTGAGAAATGAATGTTTGTTAAATAATGGGAAATGATTGTGTTATATGGGGGTGAGAGTTGGGTGCGGGAGAAGAAAGACAAACGCAAGCTGAATGCAGTGGAAATGGGCTGCTTAAGAAATGTGGGTGGTGAAATGAGAGAGGGACCAAAATAAACAGGTGAACCTATCTGAAGGAAATGCTTTGAGGTGACCTGGTTATATAGGGAGGATGATGGAGGATCAAATCACAGTATTAATATACAAAGGAAGAGGCGATGTGAAGAGGAAAGGGAAGGCTGAAAAAATCACGGCTGAGTGGAGTTGATGAGATCCTGAAAAAGAGAGAACTAAGAAGCTGAACGAACACAAGGCAATACATGAAGCAGTCTAAGAATGTGGCAAAACAAGGATGGTTTACAAGGACAGAAAGGCATGTACAGGTAGTCCTCACTTAACGACCACAATTGGGACTGGATTTTGGTTGCTAAGTGAAGCGGTCATTAAGCGAATCCTACCAGATTTTATAACCTTTTTTGCAGCGATGGTTAAGCAAAACACCGCAGATGTTAAGCAATCCACGTGGCTGTTAAGCAAATCACACAGTTCCCCATTGATTTTGCTTGCCAGAAGCCGGCCAGGAAGGTAAAAGAAGGCAATCATGTGACCACAAGATGCTGCGATGGTCACAAATGCTAACCGGTTGCCAAGTGCCCAAATCATGATCATGTGACCACAGGAATGCTGTGACAGTTGTAAGTGTGAGGACCAGTCGCAAGTCTGTTTTTTCAGCACTGTTGTAAGTCTGAACCATTACTAAACAAATGGTCGTTAAGCAAGGACTACCTGTATTGTGAATGTCCCTGATGCAAAGCCATTTTTGCTATTTTGTTTTTCTCATGCATTTGTTTTCTTTGGCTTACTGCTTCTCGCTCCTTTTCTGTGCCCTGCATATTTTAACCTGAAAGGGAATAGTGTAATGGCATTTGCATACGAAAAGTGCGATGCCAAGTCTACACAACTAGGTTGTCAATATTTCCTCCCAAATCTGTATCAGTTCCTTGCTGGATTTTGATTTCAGAAGTTTGGAATAGACACCTGATGGTTGGTTTCCCACCGGGGCTACCACCCAGCTTGTCTTCCAGCTCATGTCCACTCAGGAATTGGTTGAGGTCACCATTCTCCATGTATTCTGTGATCATACACAGGGGATCATCTCGCACACACACACCCAGCAACCTCACAATGTTAGGGTCCTTCAGGCGAGACATGATCTTCACCTCCTTCAGGAAATCATTCCTACATGGACAACAGAAGACATCGACAGGGAGATGAGGAAGGTAGTTTACAGGTCTCAAGAGAGGACATCTGGCCTCAAATGGTTTATTCATTTCCATTTTTTTTCCAACCATCAAAAATCCCCAAACTGTAGCAATTTGTAACATTTAGAATGCAGTCTTCCTATCAATGTAAGCATATTGATTGAACACGTGCCATCAAGTTGGTGTCGACTCTTAGCAGCCACATAGACAGGTTTTCTCCATGATGATCTGTCCCTAACCTGGTCTTTCAGGTCTTCCAACAGCGTCCCGTCACCTGAGTCTATCCACCTTGCTGCTGGTCATCTTCTCTTTCCTTCCACCTATACCGTAACTCTAATCCAGTGTTCAGAGGTAAGGTTGGAAGAGGGAACTTACAGACAGTGAATGTGAGTAGAAACTTTCATGATCTAGAAACATCAGAATTCTGGAACACAGGGAAATTTCCATTCACATTCAGACACTCACATGGAAATGTCTGAAAAGGAACAGGTGAGAATTCTGTCATTGACCGGCAAAGACAAATATGTATGTTAAGGCTTGCAAAAGCTTAACATGCCTATTTTTTTTTCCTCCTAAACTAAACTGCCCCAAGTTGCACCACCAAAACTTTGCCAGTTTTCTGCCAATTTTCAAACTGAGGCAGCTCCAAGACCACAATGGATTTGGAGGTTGGACAACCCATGGGTGCCTCCTCTTGTCCAACCCCAGGCAACTGTGCAAGACCAAGGTTACCCCAAAACCACAAAGATTTCCATGAAGGATCTTTAATTCTAGCCTTGGGTAAATACAGTACCCTGAAAACTGTATGAGGAATTTCTCAGTCTCATTTATAGTGAAGTAATTAAGGCAGAGACTGTTTGAACGTTTTGAAATGCTTCTTCCCCAATTCCTCTCCATCTGGGCTAAGATCTCTTTTGAGAGATAAGCTGTCATCAGATTCCTCCGCTGCTATCTCTTATTGTCTATGTCTGTATTCTCTTCCATTCGTTTCCCAGCTTCCCCACAATCCCTCACAACCCCTCACTTCCTAACGGAAGTATACTGAAGCAGGCGTACTTAAACAGAACACTTCTATAGTAATGAAAGCTGAATTCTGGATTGCTATAAAAGTTGCTCCTAGGGAATCACCTGGAGAAATGCTGCCTTAAGTGCCTTTGTGGCAACATAATCCTTTCAAATTATCTCCCAGCTGAAGTCTAAATGAGGAATCTTGAGCAGATAAGTAAGTGAGATGCTGAGATTATTTGTTTTATTTTTATTAATTAATTAATTGATTGATTGATTTCTATAGCCGCCCATCTCAACAAGTGACTCCAATGAAGAGTCACGTGTTAAAGATTAATGTTGAGAGAACAGGTCTCCTTTCTTAAAGTCTGCAGCCACAAACAAATTCCTTTGAGACATGTGGTCCTTGGGAAAACCTAGGGCTAACATTACATTTAAGACAGCTGAATAAAGATAAAATAAAATGTCCAACAAGGCATAGCTGAGAGTATTCCATTATGGACAATTATTTCAAATTACATCTGGAGCAAACCAGGTTTGGAAAACATGGCATAACATACTGTATCGTTCCTGGACTTTCTGATGTGTGGGTTTCAACCTCAGAATTCCTAGCAATGGCCAAGCAGGTTATGAAGCTCTGGGTTTTTAAATCACCCAGGATGCTGAAGGATAACCAGGTTGGAAAAACGTATATAATGGCTTGTTCTTTAACACTGCATACTTTTCCCCCCATTAAGCGCTCACCTGGCATTCTTCGTGGCATCAGAGCGTAAAATCTTCACAGCCACCAGCAGAGGGCGGCCTTTGCGCACATTGAAAGGGAACTCTAAGCTTGGCAGATCTTGAGGGTTCTCCACCTCACACAAGTGGACCTTGCAAGGAGAGAGAAAGGAGCCATGAGGAAACAGTGAATCATTATGGAATCATAAAGGGCACAGTGAATAATATAAAGGCATTGCTTGGGTCAGTGTTTCTCAACCTTGGCAAGTTGAAGATGTGTGGACTTCAACTCCCAGAAGATGTGTGGACTTCAACTCCCAGAATTCCCCAGCCAGCCATGGGGAATTCTGGGAGTTGAAGTCCACACATCTTGACAACTTGCCAAGGTTGAGAAACGTCAAAGCCGTCTTGGCCCCTGCATCACAAAGGAACTGCAGGCCTGGACCTGGAATATAGCCTTCTTCAATAAGTGCCAGTTCAAGACAGGGAGCTAACACAGATTTTGGAGGAAATGTTCCAGTTAGGCAAAATCCTTTCTTTCTAACGTGTGGCAGCCAGAACAGAAGCAATATAATAGGGTTTGACCGATGCAAAATAAAGTTTATCTATTGTTTCCGGCGATCTGGAAACAATACCTCCACTGAGGCAGCCTAAAACAGCTCTTCTTTTTCCACCCAGGTCATTGCATCAACTCTTAGTTAACTTGTGATCAGCTATAATTTCAAGATCCTTTTCACAAATTACTAAACCAGGTGTCTCCCATCCTATCCATGTGCACTGGTACTTTCTTCAGTTTCTCTCCCATGCTTTAAATCTTCCTCTTCGACATGTGGTTGTTGCTATGATTCTTCAAGTCAATCCTAGCTCCTTAAGTCTACAGCAGAGTTCCCCGGGGTGGTTGATATCGACCCCCAAGGGTCGTTGGGACTATCCAAGGGGGCCGATAAATGGCTGGGGGTCAAAAGGGGGTCAGTAAACGTCTGGGGGTCCATAGGTGGTCGATAAATGATGGAAGAAGGTTGACTGGGGTCAATTAATCTTTTGGGGTCTCTATTATTCTAAGACAGTCCCTAGTCCTGAAGGTGAGGGGGCTAGTGGTGAGACAGGGCTGGGTGGTCAACTGCCAGTGGGAGCGGCCTTGAGTTGTCTCTATTATTATTACTGTATTATTATTATTATTATTATTATTATGTGTAGTGTTATTATTTGTAGTATTATTAAAGTAGTATTTATTAAATTATTTTCATATAATAAACATTTGGGGGTTGGTGAACAATCTGAAACTTCATGAAGAGATCGATGAGCTGAAGGATTGGGAGACCCCTGGTCTACAGGAACAAGTCCATGGAATTTTCTTGATGTTTTGGAAATGGCTTGCCAATATTTTCTTCCTAGGCCTGAGAGAGAGCGACGACCCAAGGTCACCCAGCTTGGCTTTGTGCCTAAGGTGGGACTAGAACTCTCATACCACGCCTGATTGGCTCTTGGGCTGAGAGAGTGCGACAGCCCAAGGTCACCCAGCTGGCTTTGTGCCTAAGGCGGAACTAGAACTCACCGTCTCCCAGCTTCTAATCCAATGCCTCTGTCCACTACACTAAACTGATTTAGAAATTTTGATTCTGTGCCATCAAGTCAGTGTCAACTCCTCGTGAACACATAGACAGACCTTCTCCAGCATGATCTGGCCCCAGACTAGCCCTTCAAGTCTTCCAACTGTGCATCCATCACCACTGTAATCAAGTCCATTCCACCTGGTTGTCCTCTCCTTCCTTCACCTTCCATCTTTCCCAGCCTTTCACACTTCTAAAGATAACTAATTCTTCATATAGTAAAGGTAAAGGTTTCCGTCGACATTAAGTCCAGTCGTGTCTGACTCTAGGGGGCGGCGCTCATCTCCGTTTCAAAGCCGAAGAGCCGGCGTTTGTCCGTAGACACTTCCTCTGTGGTCATGTGGCCGGCGTGACTAAATGGAACGCCATTTGTGTCCAAAATTTGATAATCTGATCCTGACCATTTGTGCTGTGAGTTAGAACTCTAGATTGAGGCTCAGAGATGCCAACAATTAAATCTAAAGCTTTGGTGGCATCTACCATTAAGCCTCTACTACTTTACTTCACTGAAAATGTGTATCACATATCCACTTGAATAGTACAAGTAGTCCTCGACTTATAACCACAATTGGGACCGGAATTTCCATTGTAAGTTGTTGCAGTTGTAAATCAAGTTGCCATGCGACCGGACCCAATTTTATGAACATTTTTACAGCAGTCGTTAAGCAAATCCAGCTTCCCCAATGGGCATTTTTTTGCCGGAAAACAGCAAAAAGGTTGCAAAACACAATCACGTGACCACAGGATGCTGCAACAGGTCGTAAATGCGAGCCGGCTGCCAAGCGTCCGAAATGCGAGCATGTGACTGTGGGGTGTGTGTGATGGTTTGTGATGCTTAGAAGTGCTTTACAGGCCATAAAGCACCCATTCCAAGGCCGTAGTAACTTCAGATCATCGTTAAACGAATGGTCGTAACTCAAGGACTACCTGTACAGCCTGCGTCACATGTTGAACTGGACTTACTTCTCCAAACTGTCCTTCACCCAGCTTCTCCTTGAAGATCAGTCGTTCCCGGGGAAATTCGCCTACTGCCATGTCCTTGCCAGCAAGGGCATCCACTGCAACAGCAGGGACAGCATACGTGTTTCCCCCAGTCACTCCCTGCAAGTTGATGATGTCGGCTTCGGCATAATGCGGCACATTGTTCTGGAAGCCTGGCTGGCCGGCTGCCATTTCTGGTTCCATATAGTCAATCCCACATGCTGCAGAAGGAGAGAGAGAGACAGAGAGAACAAGAGTCATTTCAGAGGTGGAGAAAGAGGAATGGAGGACGTGCCCAACCCCAATGGGCTGCATCTGTAGGAACCCAGCAGCCATCACAAGGTCAGAGCCAGCTGGGGCTCTGCTTTGGACAACAGGAGCCCAGATAAAATCCTGCCCCATTCCCACCTTCCTCCACTCCAGAAGCTGCAGCATCGCAGAACCTGCAAAGCGGAAGGTGAAACATCGGTCTAAGCAAAAGGGGTTAGCCATGCACAGGGCGGACAAGAGGGAGATGAACTGGGGACAGATGCGGCGAGGAAAGAAAGAGGGAGACAGACAGACAGACAGACAGACAGACAGACAGACAGCACCCCCCGGCTGGCATGAGAGAAACTGCAGGAGGCAGGATGTTCTGAGCATGGAGTGAGGCCACCCAGGTTCCCAGCCGCACCGCACAAGCTCAGCGCCCTCCTTACCATTAGTGTTGATTGGCTTAACCTGGTTGGGTGGCGGGAAAGCAGGCCTTCCCATTGGCTGGGCATAGGTGGCCAGGAGGAGATGGTAAGCCGGGTTGCTGAGCAGCAGAGCTGTCGGGAGAAGGGGGAGGGGGAGGGGGTGGAGAGGACAAACGGACGGATGAGGAACGGACAGACGGATGGAGAGATGCATACGAAGGGTAAGGCGTGACGCAGAGAACAGGCAGCACTTTAGGGATTCCTGTCCCTGTTTTAGGCTTCACATCCCAAACACAGTAGCAAAAGACGCAGACACCAAATGATGCGCAATATAATGATGGTAACCAGCCATCATTAGTATCTTTGGACAGGAAGAAGGGGCCCAGGAATCCTGACATCTCCAGGCTGCCTCACCTGGTTCTGTCTTCTCCAAAAGGATCAACCAAGGTTGGACTTCCCCAATCTGGCCCTTTCCAGATGTACCAGGCTACAAGTCCCATTACCCCTGGCTCAGGATAATGGATATTCCAGCCAAAGACACCTAGAGGCCACAAAGCTGAGGAGACCCATCCCGGAACTTGATCCTGTTGCCTTTCCTACCCCACTCTTCCTCCACCTTGTCAAACCATTAGAAAGCAAACCATAAAATGTCTTAGGTCCTCCAAGAGGAAGAATTAAAACCTACTTCACACCAAGTGCAGGTGAAGGAACGTGACTAGGTTCAGGAAGGAAATGATTGAAAGTTCCCTTATAAAAACTACAGTGTGTAACAACTGGCATGACACTATGGAGAAGTGTTTTGGAGAAACCAATTCCTGGATTCATCCAAGCTCTCCTCCACATGAAAGCATCAGTCCAAGTGAAATCTTCTTCAGTAGCATGAAGCGGTAGGGTGCACAAGCTTTGGGACCCACAATCTTGACCGTCTCACCATCTGCTTTTAACTAAAGCCTTAAGTGACCTTGGAGGAACTGGAGAAGCCCTCACGTTTTGGGGTGGGAAATACAACATGCAGGCAATATGAAAGGGAGCAACAGAACAAATTTTATGAAATATGGTGGGGAAAAGACATCCACCCGCAAGAGAGGCCTGATCTTCTAATTCTTAATTTTCTCTTTTGTTCCCCTTACCTTTGTTCCCTATTCAAATTTAAGGACAATTTTAAAATTACTGGGCAAACCTACTTGCTTAGAAGAATTAAAAATCCTTTCTCGAGATTTTCCTATTTCAGACAACAGGTGGCATTGTGTTACTGAATGCTCCTTCAAGAAAAAGAGGCAAAGATACCTCTTTGCATGTAGAAACTAAGCACATCAGAAAGAAACCAAGCTTTCTTGAGTGCTAGTTCTCCATTTGCAGTTTCTTTTACATTAAAAGAAGTGCTGAAAAAGCAGACCATAAATCAGCATAATTTAGGAACAGGTTATAACTTGGTCTTGCTAATAATATCGACCACCCTCTTCAATGAAGTGGACCACTAACAAAACATGCTTCCTTCTTTCCTTCCTTGCATCCCCACAATTCAGAGCTTGCACTTTACAGCAAAAGACTATCAATATACAAGGGTATATTGATTTGATATTTTTGACACAGGCAAGGAAATACAAACACACACTAAATGCACAACAACAGGGACTTCCAGGGAAGAAATGGCAAACTGAAGATGGCTCCACTTAAAACAGAGCCGACAACCGTGGCAGAATGAAGAGCCGGCAAGTAAACAGGCTCTTCATAATTCCTCTGGACAAGGGGAGGACTTGAGATCGTCCACAAGGGCTCCAGACAGTTGCTCCTTGTGAGGAGACTGCAAGACAGCGGTCTGTGGTGGGTTTAGAACTCTGGGAGATGAGGGAATAGCCATCTTGCTCAAACCATGACCAGTGCCTTCAAAAGAACACTGGGTTCGCATACTTCTTTTTCTAATCCCTTTCAGAAATTGCTTGCTAACTGCTTTTCATCTATTAGAAACCTCTGGATCAACAAGTCCAAAAACACCGAGTGTGTCATGAGTACTGATGGTGAGCAGGAGGGGGCCCCTATCCAGGGGGGAAAATGCATGCATAGTAGCGAGAATTTGAGCAGCCATTCAAAGAGACACAGAACAGACCCGCCTTGACTTTTGGGCTTTATCTGTATGGGTTTTCTCACGCTTCTTCAGTTTGTTAGGATTTTCTGTCTAATGTAGCAGTAATAAAACACTAGAGACTTATTTCTCATCTCAGCGTGGTTCCTGCTTGTTAGGACAGGGTGAGTTTCCTTCAGTCCTTTGCAAAAGAAGTTTTAAATACAAGTTTAAAGACTTAATTTTTTTTCTTTTGCAGTAAACAGCAAAAGGGTGATTAGAACTTTGATTTTGGAAAGTTACAAACGGACTAAGGGTCCAGATGGATTTGGAATAAGATTTTAGAATTAATTATAAGAATCCTTCCTGTGGGAAAATGCTTCTGGTTTGAAGTCTCTTTAAAAAACATGATAGAATGAGACTTTGAAGACTGGACATTATAGGGAACCAGAAGGAACTAAAAATTACAATTAAAGGAAGTAATTTCTCTTACTCCCTTCAGTTGGAGCTTAATGGAAGTCTAAGGAAGTTTAAAGTCAAAAGTTTAATGAAATGAATCCTAATGCCGTGCTTTTCCATAACAGGAGGAGACATCACGAAATAATTCATTTAATTATGTCGAAGGAAAAGACATGACAGATCAAGTGTGGGAAAATTAGGGGTTATATACCCCTTTAGGGCATTTTGACCCCACATTAGTTAGAAGCATATTTTTAATGGTTCACCAACTTAGTGATTAAAAGCAGGTGATCCAACAGTTGAAAAGCTTTCATTTGGGTTGGATATTTTTCTGAGGGATCTGCCTGTCCTGATGAAATATGACAACTCGTCAACTTTTGAGACTCTTCCTAAGTATTTTGTCTATTTCAGTACAAAATAAGAAAGGCAGTGTATCATTTGCTGGGTACATTCACTCAGGCCCGCAACTAGGGTCTGTGTCACCCAGGGCAAACATGGATTCCACGCCCATTTTGGCATCCCCCCAATGCTCATTTTGGTGCCTCCCCAGGGCGGTGCCCGGGGCACATACCCCGCTTACCCCCACCCTCAGTTGCTCCCCTGCATTCACTTGGAACTTACTGAATTGATACAGACGAGCAGGGGGCTGAATTACATGATCTCAATGAATTCTTCTAACTCAATGGTTCTATGAAAATAAATTGGGCACAGAATGAATGCAAAGCTGCTTGATTTGAATAGCCTGTCTTTTCTAAGAGACGCGGGAAGGCAGCTCGTTTTATGTTCAAGTGCAACTAACTGTAAATGGAGGCATGCAGAAAAATGAAAGCTAGTAGAACGTATTACTTGCTACCTTGGAGAGGAGTGAGCTGAATTTTTATGTCAGGAATGACTAAGCACCAGTTCATGGACCAGATCCCTGTCCTGACACAACGCTTCTGTGGCCCTACCAAGTTTTAAAAATTATTATTTTTCTCATGCTTTCACTTGTGAGGATAAGAAAAAAGCTTGTAGATATGTCAAATAATTACCGTATTGCGATTTCATGAGCATGACAGAATGGTCAAAGACCATGGCTGGCCTCCTCCTTGAAAGAATGTCCCCCAAAAGGACCTCTATCTAATCTCATACCATTAAAGTGTACTTCCTCCATAATTTACTTAAATCCTCCATGAAGAATAGGAATTGCTGAGGGGTGTAGCTTTCAAGAACACAGATCTTGGCTATTTCTCCCTTAGAGCCAATGACGAAGGCTTTCTCTAAAGCAGTAAAGAGAGAACTGTTTCAGAGGGCCTTTGAAGGATGAGTGTCATCTTCTGTGAAACCGTTGTTGAGCAATTCTACTGCGGGATCATTTATGGTTCATGATTGTTTATCAGTTTAATTTATGGACATTTTATTGTGGACATGTTATTGTTATATTATTCACATGGACATTTTATTGGTTCATATTGCTGTTTTACATTGTTAGGTTATTCTAGGATAACATTGTGTTATGTTGGAATTGCTGGCTTTTGTCTAATAACCACCACAAATCTGAATGGATACAACAAAATTGTCCTAACAGTCAGGAATCACGCTGAGACGAGGAGTAGGTCTCTAGTGTTTATTACTGCTACTTAAGACAGAAAATCCTAACAAACTGAAGAAGCGTGGGAAAACCCAGACAGATAAACCCCAAAAGTTAAGGCGGGTCTGATCTGTGTCTCTTTGAATGGCTGCTTAATTCCTCAGTACTACGCATGAGTTTTCCCCCCTGGATAGAGGCCTCCTCCTGCTCGCCATCAGTACTCATGACAAAAAGGCCAACTAAATATATACCTAAATAAATAATAAAGTATGGCCTTCCTAACAAATAAGAGCAGGTGGCCATCGTGGCCAGGAGGGCCTTTGCGCAACTTTGGGTTGTGCGCCAGTTACGCCCGTTCCTGGATCGAGAAGCCCTCCGAACAGTCACTCACGCCCTGGTTATCTCCCATATAGACTACTGCAATGTGCTCTACGTGGGGCTACCCTTGAAGAGTATCCGGAAGCTTCAGCCGGTCCAGAATGTGGCCACGCGGGCTATTTTTGGTGCCCCTAGGTCAGCACATATAACACCGTTGCTGCACAAACTGCACTGGGTGCCAGTTTGCTTCCGGGTCCAATTCAAGGTGTTGGTTATCACCTTTAGAGCCCTACATGGCATAGGGCCTGGTTACCTGAGGGACTGTCTCATCCCCATTACATCGGCCCGCCCCACCCGATCATCCAGAGAGGGCACGTTGCGGACCCCGTCCATAAGAGAATTTCATCTGGCGGGGTCCAGGAAACGGGCCTTCTCTGTAGTGGCCCCCGCCCTCTGGAATATCTTGCCCCCGGAGGTGAGGCAGGCCCCCTCACTCCTGACCTTCCGGAAGGCCCTGAAGACCTGGTTCTGCCGTCTCACCTGGGGTGGGAAAGTGAATAACCATTCTTGGGGGTGGCTCGCACCCTAGAGTCCCTCCCACCAGCCTGGATTTTATACCTTTCTTGGATTCTATTTATTTACCGTATTTTTAATACCTATTTTTATGAGATTTTAATGTTTATATTTCGTGCTTGATTTTATTGTAAACCGCCCAGAGTCCCTCTTTTGGGGGAGATGGGCGGTGGCTAAATTTGATTAATAAATAAATTAATTAATTAATAAAATATTCAAGGGATTTATCCCTTCTCCTTGGCTGCTTCACTCTCTTGCCCCTTTGTTTTTGCTCACTCTTCCCAATAATTCCACCATCAGTCTCTCACCAGAATTCTCGGCACTGTGAGGAAGATCTGGGAGTTTCATGCGTGCCCTGTTGGGTTCCTGGTATTCTGTTTCACCCGAAAGGATGCGTTCGTATCGGTTGGAGTGCCGGTTGGAGCCCATTGTGTTGTTGATGACAATAGTATCATTCGGGGCAGAGAGGTGGACAGTGAGGTCATCGTCAGAGATGCGGCGTTGAGCCTACAGAACAAGGGAGCATCAAGAATAAGAGAAACAGTGAAGATTGTGAAGGTAGGTTTTCCCACCCCTGAAAAACACTTATTCTGCCAAAGTTGTCCTTGAAAAGAAGGAAAGCTTCAATATCCATCTCTTTCTTCATTCTCATTCCACTTCAGATGGCCTTTATTCCAGCCTCCCTGCCCCAACCTGGTGGCTTCCTAGGAATTCCTCAGAAGCTTCTGCTGAGGGTGCTTGATGTCAAGATCAATGACAGGCCAGCTGCCAGATTTAAGCTATTTTAATTGAATGTTATTTTATCTTGGGTCCAGAATCAAAAATGTTGCTCAGCAGAATCCGGGGAGTGGGGGGCAATAGTGGTAAAAGTGAGCATGGAGTGTTGCAGCATCACAACACAAGCCCCACCCCTTTTCTCTATGCATCACAACATTGCACATGGAGCCCAAAGGGGTGGAGCTTACAGCATAATGCTACAACTCTACTTTCATTACTCTGAGGATACCCTTGACATAGCCTATCCCTAGTAGAAGACAACTTAGAAAGCTGCCTTATGCAATTCAGACTCTTATCCATGTAGATCAGTACAATGTTTCTCTTGACCAGCTATGGGTACCCATCACTTGTTTCTGGTCTTTTTAGCAGGTGATGCCAGAATCCTTCCCCGTATCAACCCTTGGAAACCTGAAACTGGAGAGACCAGGATTTAATCTGATTCCTTTTACATGAAAAGCTCAACTACTGAGCTACCCTCTCTCCTTGATCCATGGGTGGATTTCTCTACAAATGGACAACATTCCACCCCTCTCACATTGTAAAAAATTAGCCTTCTCAGCAGGTAATAGATGGGAACGACACTTGAGCCAGCAGACCTCTGGCTGAGAAGAAAGTCTTAATCCCTTTCAAACAGACGCACCCTTTTCCTAAGTCAGCCCGTCTTACCTTTCCTAAAATCTTTTGCCAATATTGACGCCAGAGAATGAGAAATATGACAACCAGGAGAAGTAGGATGATGGCCACCAAGCAGCCAATCAAGATGGAGGTGTTGCTGTTGTCATCCTTGGCAATTGGCTGGCCAGATTTCGCTTCTCCTTCGCCCTCAAGGCCTTATGAGGGAAGAAACACAGAAAAAGAAGTCAAGAGGGTGTTTTTGAAATACATGACTACTTTTTTATGGCTGTGATGGTGGTGGAAGAACATTACAGCTTTGCTCTCTGATTTGCAAGCTACTCACCTGCCTGGGTGAGGTTCGAAGTGACATCAGCTTTCTCGTTGAGCGCAGAACCAAGAGCTGGAGAGATGGGAACGTTGCGGCCTGAAGGGCGAGGTGGGGCCACCACTGCTGGATAGTGACTTGAAACAGCAAGAGAAGGGTCATCCACAATATCTGGACAGGAAGGAAACAGAAAGGGGAATGGAAGCAAGGAAAGAGAAACGGAGGTATCCATCAACCAGGGTGTAAAAGCCAGAAGGAACACATGGCATAGAACAAAAAGAGGACGGAATTGGATAAAATGGATGGAATTTTACCAATTTATAGAATTCTATGATGTATATCTGATGCCGTAGTGGACCCAGGAAACTTAGCCATAGCTTCAGTGTGGGGAAATGGTAATGAGCAGATCTAGAGGACGTGCAGGGAGATCATTTAACCCTTCCTTTCCTGCTTGCAGTTTTTCCTCTGCAAACTCCTCCTGGCTTCTTCCACCCACTGTTTATGGAATCAGGTATAGAACAGCAGGCAGTAAGAAGAGGAGACTTAGAAAAGATCAAAGGAAGCACTTCTTCACACAGCACATTATCAACCCATGGAATTTGCTGCCACAAGGTATAGTGGTGGCCACCAGCTTGGATGGCTTTCCAAAGGGGACTGGAGATAGGTCCATCGATGGCTGTTAAGATGGAGGATAGGTCCATCAATGGCTGTTAAGATGCAGTGGCACCTCCTGGCTGGGGGGAACAAAGGTCAGAGAGAAAGATGCCTCCATCTCCTGTTTGCAAGCACCCCAGAGGCACTTGTCGGCCCGCTGGTAGGAGCAAAATCCAGGCCTAGTCTCATGTTCTTGCAAGGGGAAGGTTGGGTTACTGGGGGAAGTTTGGTGGTTAAGCATCCTCCTTGCAACTTGCCAGTCTCCCATACTAGTGACTGCCCACCCCGCTGCTCTTTGGCCTGGAGAAACAGCAGGGCTTCCCAGATCTGTAACAGTTGTCCAGAACATACAGAGGGAGAACAGATGGGAAAAGGAACATTTCTAATAGTATTTCTCAGGAGGTAAATTGGGGGAAACGTCATGTCATCTCCTAGCCATGCTCCCAGCCCTCCCACGAGACCAGCTGCAACGTGGACACAGCTGGGAATAAATGCCAAAGAGTCTGGTTGCTGGTCACAGCTGAGAAGGTCTGCTTCGTTCCATTCCTTCAGGCATGGAAGGAACACCCAGCTCCCTGGCATTGTCTTTCCTCCATTTCTTCCAAGCAGGACAACAGCTGCAAGTAGCTGGAACTAATGCAAAACTCTCCCCAAAGCAATGGGAAAAAAAGACTGAGAGATCCTCCTACTTTCAGAGATTTCTCTCTCCCCACTCCTATCACTCCTCAAAAAGGGCAATGCCAATCTAAGTGGAATCAACCAGTAGGATACTGCCCTTTCAGAGTGCAATGGCAATCAAACTTCAATTATCTAAGTTTTGGGGACAGTCTAAAAACTGTCTCAAAGCTAAGAGGCAATATGAAGCTGCATTCTTCTGATTCAATCTTGGGTCCAAAACCGTATCTTCTCCAGAAGCTCTCCAAAGTTTCAGACAAGGGTCTTTCTCTCCCAAGAGGACCCCTGAGATACCTTCAAGTGAAAATCATGGCGTGTTGAACCTAGACCATTTGCACATAAACTCTAATACGACTGACAATAATGAGTAACAACAATGACCTCAGATCCTTGAAGGACTCACTCTACCTTCCACCCTGGGCCACTGGCCCCAAGCAATCACCCAAACCCAGCTCACTTGAGAGAAAGGCAACTTCACTGAAGAGCATCCACTCGCCAGCAAAATGGAAATGGCACTGGACAAAGAGGCCGATTCGTCCCTGCAGGGGCACAGTGAGGGAGCGGGCACTGGGGTCCCTTACATCCACCGCAAACTGTTGAGAGACAGGTACAGGCTCCCAAGCTGTGGCTAGGCTGTGTTTGAAGAGGCAGTCCACCTGCCGGAAGACACTCACATCATGTGTGTGCATATTGTTGCAGTGAACCTGGAGAGGTTGGTGTGGAACAAGGGAAAAAAGGGAAAACGGTAAGTGGAGGACAGGATGATACAAATGATAGTCAGCTTTGAAACATGCTCATTCCCCTCCCATTTTAACCTTCCAGTGGAATGAGATCCACCCATCTAATGCTTGCTGTGCCCACTTGATGGTACCATTGGTGCTGACTGTGCTCCAGGGTGATGTGTGCACTAAGCAAAGCCTTCAGTAGGGGTCCTCCTGGTCAAGTCAAGTTTCTCTCATGGCAAGAGGTACCAGAATCACCACTCTTACAGGTAGTCCTTGACTTATGACCACAATTGGGACCAGAACTTCTGTCGTTAAGCGATGCAGCAGTTAAGTGAGTTTACTACCTTCACTACCTGATTTCACTACCTTTTTTGCCATGGCCATTAAGCGAACCACCATGGCTGTTAAGTGAATCATGCAGCTGTTAAAGTGAATCCAGCTTCCCCCATTGACTCTGCTTGTTGGAAACCGCCTGGAAAGGTCGCAAATGGTGATCGCATGTCCCTGGGATGCCGCAACTGTCATAAATACATGTTGGTTGTCAAGAGCCCAAATTTTGATCATGTGACCGCAGGGATGCTGCAATGGTCGTAAGTGTGAGGACCAGTCATAAGTCAGCACCGTCCTAACTTTGAATGGTTGTTAAATGAATGATCATAAGTTGAGGACTACCTGTATATTGGAAACTTTACCCACCTCTTTGGAGTGTGAGGAATGCAGCCAGCAAAGGCACAGCCAGTGAAGCACAGGCATTCCTTCTTGGCCCTTCATGTATTGGTCCTTCCAAGGACTGAGCACGGCTTATAGCTCTATGCGTTCACTTGATTACCATTCCACCTTCCCTCTTTCCCTGCATAATTTCCCATCATGGCAGCCACTCAAGATATTTTTGCAAAGCACCTGCACATCTAGAAAGATGCAGATGGGGAGGGAGTGCTAACATCAGGCCACAACTTTCCCCATTTTTCAACTATCCATCTTATGGTAGCTTAAACCCAGTTATTTTGGCCCTGCCCTCGGGCATTTCACTCCCCTGTCCTGAAAAACTTCTTTAAATATATCTAAAGGGTTATACAAGGAGGCACTCACTGAGGAATCACACTGCTAGACCATCTGGCCTAATCCAGTCAGTGCCGTCAGTGGGTGATGAAGAAAAAACTCAAAGGAATCAGAGGGGCTTGGATGGAACGTGACTTTTTAGCTGTAAACAGCTGAACTGCGTCTCCAATTCCATTAAGAAAAGGATGGAGGTAACGCAAATGTCCTTTCTGAACTCTTTCTCTCTCTTCTGCTCCCAGCACAAAGTTCTTCTCCTTGGATGCTTTTCACCAGGTTAGGCCCCTGAACTTCCACACTTCCACTGCCCTGTTTCCTCACCAATGCCCTCACTTCCATAATCTAGTATCAGAAATGGCGTCTTTCTACAAAAATAACCCAGAACTGTTTCACCTGGGCCTGATGGAGAAGCAGCTCGAGAAACAGCACGGGACTTTGCTTTGAGACATGATTACAGCAGCAAGACTTTTACATGCACAGAGATGGAAAGAACCACAACTTCCTACAGAGAGAAAATACCGTGGCTGGATTTGTTTCTGTTTGGCAACCACTTTTAAACTATTTCCTTGTGCCAGAAAGAAATGAAGTTTTGATTTCAGGTTTTAATGATAAAATGTTTGATTTGATAGAACTAATGTTACTAAGGTTTAACTAATGGTAAGAGATTATAAGGGATGCAGTGGCGCTGCGGGTTAAACCGCTGAGCTTGCCGATTGGAAGGTCGGCGGTTCGAATCCGCGTGACGGGGTGAGCTTCCGTTGCTAGTCCCAGTTCCTGCCAACCTAGCAGTTTGAAAACATGCAAATGTGAGTCGATTAATAGGTACCGCTTCAGCGGGCAGGTAACGGCGTTCCGTGTAGTCATGCTGGCCACATGACCACAGAGGAACTGTCTACGGACAAACACCGGCTCTTCGGCTTTGAAACGGAGATGAGCACCGCCCCCTAGAGTCGGACATGACTGGACTTAATGTCAAGGGAAACCTTTACCTTTACTTAAGAGATTATATCTGTATAATATGCATTTATATCTGTGTTGGAGAAGGTTGGAAGTCACTTTCTTTTTCTGTTTTCCATCTAATTCTGCACGTTTATAGTTTTTCTTTTTTCCTTTAGTTCTGTACTCTTATCTTTTCTATATCCTGTATTTTGTATTTTAACTATACTCTGAAAATTAATAAAGTTCATTTAAAAAAAAAAGAATGGTGTCTTTCAATTGGCCAAGCCCATCAATCCTGCCAAGTTCTTCATGCCCAGTTGGTCTTCCCAGAAAAATGCTGTTACCTTCATATACGTGAAGGATCTGACTTGGTCAAACTCAAACTCCATCTTGACGAAGCCATCAGGAAAAGAGCTTTTGCTCCAGCCCACGTAGTCATACCCGGGCCAAACACGCAGCTCTTTGGTTTGGGTGAAGTCATCCAGTCCTACCACCCCATCCGCCAACTGGCCAAGGCCCCCGAAGAGTAACCTGCATTAGAAAGGATCCCAAGTAACAAGAGGGCCAACAGGAGGAGAAAAAGAGAGACCAGGATCCCCCAAAGCTGTTAAATACAGCACCAGTTCCATTAATTTTAATTTTAATTGTACGGCCTTCTGTGAAGAGTAGGTTTCTCTGAATCCACCCCTGAAATTTGGGTACATTTTCAAGGATAGCAGCAGCACTGAAGTGTCTGAAGGTTGCAAGCAAACCAGAATGGGAAAATCCTCCAAAGATTATAGAGTACTTGGTCATTCACATATTTTTTAAAGTTAGGTTGGATTAAACTTAGCAGAAGCTTAACATTCCTATAGTCAGCATTAGCTTTCTCTTAGAAAGCCAAACAAATTGTCAGAGATTTGTTGCTAAATTTTGGAGATGAAATCTTTGTAAATTTGGGGCTGTGAGGCCACACATGGCCTCTGGCCATCCAGACTGCATTGTAATGTTCCACCTGAATGTAACTAGGGGTTATCAAAAGATGGAGCTAGCA